>NC_067414.1:92896038-93206379 GCF_009764475.1 Pristis pectinata
ATATGTTGACTTGCTGATTATTTCTTTATATATTATGAATTATGGTTTAAGTGGTATGCTGTGCTTTACAACTAATGCCTGTTAATCTATTTGTAAATAAATCTACACACTATTACTTTTAAAATTTTCTTTCATTTCCTGCCCACCAGAGAAGATTGGCGGGGTCTCCCACATGATCGTCAGTGGCCAAGATCACAATACAAAGGGTAATTGTAAACCCTGGGCACTGAGACACAGAAGGTGCAAAGGAACTGGTCTGGTTTCTAGGAGATGTGGTCTGTTTATGGAAACCACCTTTTACTTGTGCTGTGAGCTCAAAAGAGCTGTGAATTTATATGGCTGTTTTCTTTAAATTCCGCCATATCACAGATGTTGCTGAAAAAATATCCCAAGGAAGGTTTGCAGCTTCTAAACCCAGAAGAAGCTTGTGGAAGTTATTGAATGAGGAAAATTGGCACTTTGCAAGCAATTGGTTTTGATCTGTTCCAGCTACCCTGGCTTGTGAATGACTACCTTTTCCGCCATCTTTTGAACGTTAGTTGGCAGCGTGACAGTCCTTATGCACAGCTGCCAATCTTTCCAACATTTAAGCTGAACATTCTGTTTCTGCACTCCCCTGCTGAAAGAGGAAATATAAAAACTCACAGTCCTAAAATCCTTAGGGGGATAAACCACCTCGGCAAAAGTGTGATTCTTTTAAAGTGTTGGCTATGGCTTATTGGATATGAATCTGGTGTCTGTGGGTTCAAGTCCCACTCTAGAGACATAGAATCATACAGCATGGAAACAGGCCCTTCAGCCCAACTTGTCCATGCCGTCTATGTTGCCCAGTGAGCTAGTCCCATCTGCCTGCATTTGGCCCATAGCCCTCTAGACCTCTCCTATCCGTGTACTTATCTAGATAGCTTTTAAATGTTGCTAAAGTGACCACCTCAACCACTATTTCTGGCAGCTCCTTCCAATAGGTGTGAAGAAGCTGCCCCTGATGCCCCTTTTAAATCTCTCGCCTCTGATCCGACACCTATGCCCTCTTGTTTTTAGCACCCCCTCCCTGGGAAAAAGACCATGTGCCTTCACCCTGTCTATACTCCACATGATCTTATACACCTCCATCAGGTCACCCCCTCAATCTGCTACAATCTAAGCTGCGGTTCAAGTGCAGGACCCAGGGAGTGCTGTACAGTCAGAGGTGGCCTCCTTCAGAATAGTTGTGAAATGTCTGTGGAAGTGTTTTCTCTGAAGCATCGGAGGCTGAGGAGTGACCTGATAGAAGCTTATAAGATAAAATAAGATCGGATTTCTTTATTAGTCACATGTACATCAAAACACACAGTGAAATGCATCTTTTGCGTAGAGTGTTCTGGGGGCAGCCTCAAGTGTCGCCACGCTTCCGGTGCCAACATAGCATGCCCACAACTTCCTAACCTGTATGTCTTTGGAATGTGGGAGGAAACCGGAGCACCCGAAGGAAACCCACAGACACATGGGGAGAACGTACAAACTCCTTACAGACAGTGGCTGGAATTGAACCTGCGTCACTGGCGCTGTAATAGCATTACACTAACCGCTACACCACTGTGCCTGCCCATAAAATTATGAATTTATAAAATTATGAGAGGTATAGATAGGTGTGGATGGTCAGAGTTTTTTTTCCCAGGATGCAAATGTCAAATACTAGAGGGCATAGCTTTAAAGGGAGACGGGGAAAGTTTAAAGGAGCTGTGCAGGGCAAGTGGTAGGTGCCTGGAACGTGCTGCCAGGGGTGGTGGTGGAAGCAGAAATGGTAGTGGAGTTTAAGAGGTATTTAGGCAGGTACATGGATGTGCAGGGATACGGATCATGAGCAGGCAGATAGAATGAGTTTAGTTTTTCATCACGGTCGGCACAGACATTGTGGGCTGAAGGGCTTGTTCCTGTGCTGTACTGTTCTATGTTCTAAGAGTGTGCGTCTTCTGTGTCGGTCTCACTTAGCCAACTTGGAACCCACAAAACCGGAACACTTAGCCAACTTGGAACCCACAAAACTGGAACTGAAGCGTGTCTGCCTCAGTCCTGAAGTACCAGCTAAGAGGAAGAAATAATCAAGAGCCTGGTCAATACTCTCAGAAGGATGTAAAATATCTCCTGGATCTATCCCCCAATATCTTAGCCAGTACGTACCCTCCAATCAACATTACTGAAACAGATTATCTTGTAATTACTGCATTGGTATTTGTGGCATCTTGCTCTGCGCACATTGACTGTCATGTTTCCTAAACTACAACGGTGACTGAGCTGAGAAAATACTTCACTGACTGCAGAGTATTCTGGCTTGTCCTGGGGGACATAATGGGATCTTCATAAATGCAAGTCTTTATTTTTACTCTACTTAGAAATTACACCATGCTAGGACCATAGGTATTGGTTTATTATTGTCACATGTACTGAGATACAGTGAAAAGCTTTTGTTTTGCGCGCCATCCAGACAGATCATGCCATACGTTGAGGCAGTAGAAAGAAAACAGAATGCAGAATATAGTGTTGCAGTTACAGAGAAAATGCAGTGCAGGTAGACAAATAAAGTGCAAGGGCCTGATGAGATAGATTGGGAGATCAAGAGTTCATCTTTTGGCATATGAGAGGTCCGTTCAAGAATCAGAATCAGATTTATTATCACTGAAATATGACATGGAATTTGTTGTTTTGTGGAAGCAGTACAGTGCAAAGACATAAAAATCTATAAATTACAAAACTAAATAGTGCAACAAAAAAAGGAATAACGAAGCAGTGTTCATGGGTTCATGGATCGTTCAGAAATCTGATGGTGAAGGGGAAGAAGCTGCTCTTGAATCATTGAGTGTGGGTCTTCAGGCTCCTGTACCACCTCCCCGATGGTGGTAAAGCTGTGTTTGAATCTGGTGGTTCGTGCTCTTAGGCCTTTTACATCTTCTGCCCAACAGGAGAGGGGAGAAGAGAGAATGACTGGGGTGGGAGGGGTCCTTGATTGTGTTAGCCGTTTATTGAGAAATAGAGGGACCTCGGTGTACAAGGATTCCTGAAAAGGTAGATGAGATAGTGAAGGAGGCATTCCGGATACTTGTTTTCATAAGGCAGGGCGTAGAACATAAGGGCAGTGAGATGACGGTGCTAAACATTGGTTGGCCACAGCTGGAACACTGGGCACAGTTCTGGTCACCACACTGTAGGATGGATATGATTGCACTGGAGAGGGTGCAGAGGACATTTAGCAAGACGTTGGCTGGGATGGAGCATTTCAGTTATGAGAAGAGACTAGATAGGCTGGTTTGTCTTCCATAGTGTGGAGGAGGCTGAGGGAGGAGCTATGAAAAGGATTAGGCAAAAGTTGTGTTTATTGCCATATGCACAGGTACATGTATGCACAGTTGCAATGATAAACCTAGTTGCAGGAGCATCACAGGCACAGAGCAGCATATAAGCAGCATTCACAAGAAAAGCATAAATTAAACATAAATTGTACACAACTTTTACAAGAAAAGACACAATTAGAACAAAACAAGGTCCATTTTAGTGCAAAGGGATCAAAGTCATTATGGTGTTGGTAAACTCTAGTGATTAGGGTTGTGCCAGTTCATTCAAGAACCAAATGATTGAAGGGAAGTAGCTGTTCTTTGAACCTGGTGGTGTGGGACTTCAGGCTTCTGTACCTCCTGCCTGATGGTAGCTGCGAGAAGATGACACGGCCCAGATGGTGGGGATCTTTGATGATGGATGTTGCCTTCTTGAGGCAGCGCCTCCTGTAGATACTACCGATGGTGGGGACGGATGTGTCCGTGATGAGGGGCATGGACAGGGTAGATAATAGGAAGCTTTTCCACATAACAGAGGTATCTAAGACTGGAGGACATGGATTAGGGTGAGGGATAAGAGGTTTTGAGAGGATCTGAGCAAGAACTTTCTCACCCAGAGGGTAGTTGGAATTTAGAACACACTACCTAAGAGGATAGTGGAGACAGATACTTTCACAACATTTTGGAAGTATCTAACATTGTAAGGTAACATTGTATGGTAACCTCACTGCTCTTATGTTCCATGTCCCAGCTAATTAAAGCAAATATCCAGTATACCTTCTTCATTACCTTATCCACTTATACAGACACTCTCAAGGATCCTTGGACTTGGTACACAGAGTTCCCTCCAATCCTCAACATTCTCCAAGGCTCCACAATTCACTGTGCATGCCCTCCCCATGTTAGTCCTCCCAAAGTGCATCATCTCACACCTATCAGGGACTAATTCCATCCGCCACGGGACTGTCCATCTTAGATTGATTAATATAAGTTTTCAGCCCATGACTATCCTTATCTATACTAACAGCACGAGCAACTTTTTATGCCATGTGCAAACTTACCAATCAAATCTCCCACATTCACATCCAAACCATCAACATACATAACAAACAGTAAAGTGGCCCAGGACCAGTCCTTTGCCATACCACTGGTCACGGGCTTCTAACAATCCCCCATCACCCTTGCCTCCCACCACCCAACTAATCTTGGATCCAGTTTGCCAACTTCTCCTCGATTCCATGGGCTCTAACCTATCTGGATGAGAACCTGAATTGCCAAGGCATGGAAGGCTGTGGACTAAGTACTGGCAAGCATGATTAGTATAGATAGGTAGGATGGTAGACATGGACATGGTGGGCTGAAGGAACTGTTTCTGTGCTTGTATGACTTCATGGCTCTATCACATTGAGATGCTCATGATGATAAAAGCTAGCAATCTAAAATCATTCAAAACACTACTGCCCAAATCCCAAATTGTAAAAATTTCTGTTCATTATGTTTGCTGCCCTATGTTAGTACTCTGGCCATACCACATTCTGCCTTGTGTGCTTTGTATCACTGTAATCTCCTCTTGCCTCTCCCCCCACCCCCCCCCCAACTCTAAAGTCAATTCCATGACAACTGTGGAATACCAAGGTGAAATGCAGAGTTGACAAGGCACGTTAAAAGATTCTGAAGGGATCAATTCTGTTTAACTCTACATAAGTTGGAACTTAACTCCCCCAAACCTGGAGAAACTCAGATCATATTTCTTGACCCCATATAGGAGGCCAGAGCAGAAGCACCCACATCACCACTCTGGTAGTCTTTCTGACTACCAATCCTAACCACCATTTTCCAAGTAAAACTAGTATTATTGTGTGTGTTAGTGGAAGGATCCCTGAAGTTGATGGACATACTCAAAAAGATCAGCATAAGGATAAAGCAGTCCATTTAGACAGTACTTATGCCCCAAATCCCATCTTTTATACCACTTTATCTCTAGGATACATTGTAGTGAAAGAGTCATTGAGTAATACAGCACAGAAACAGGTCCTTTGGCCCAACATGTTAACACCGACCAAGGTGCCCACCTAAGCAAGTCCCATTTGGCCATGTTTGGCCCATACCTCTCTAAACCTTTCCTGTCCACGTACCTATCCAAAAGTCTTTTAGGCCACCTCTGACTGTACAACACTCCCTAGTACTGCACTCAAATGTCAGCTTAGCATTATCTCACCAAAATCTAAAGGACAAGATCAGAAAGGTCTTAGGAATCTGCAGCTGTATAAAACTTTGGTTAGTCCGCACTTGGAATATTGTATGCAGTTCTGGTCGCTCCATTACAGGAAGGATGTAGAGGCTTTGGAGAAGGTGCACAAAGGGTTCACCGGGATGTTGCCTGGATTAGAGAGTATTAGCCATATGGAAAGGTTTGATAAACTTGGGCTGTTTTCTCTGGAGTGTCAGAGGCTGAGGGGAGACCTGATAGAAGTTTATAAAATTATGAAAGTCTTATATAGGGTAGACACTCAGAATCTTTTCCCTGGGTTAGCATAGCTTGAAGGTGAGAGGGGATAAATTTAAAGGAGATGTGCGGGGTAAGTTTCTTACACAGAGAGTGGTGGGTGCCTGGAATGTGCTGCCTGCAATGGTGGTAGAAGCAGATACGATAGTGGCATTTAAGAGGTTTTTAGATAGGCACATGAATATGCAGGGAATGGGGGGGATATGGATCACATACAGGCAGAAAGGATATGGCATCATGTTTAGCGCAGGCATCGTGTTCCTGTACTATATTGTCCTATGTTCAATGAATTCCATTGCCTTAAGGTTCACATGTCAATCTGCCTTGGACATTCCTTCATTGTTAATGGGGCCAAATCTTGGATTCCCGATGTACAGTGGTACAATTGTGAGAGCACCATTATCCATTCAACTATCCACCAGTAACCTCTCAGAGTCATAACAGTTTAGCCAATGCGTAACTTTGCAAGTCACTATTAACCCATGCAATGAATGAGACTTGATATCTTTAGATATGACCACAACTTGATATGGTGATAGGTGGTTCAGCAAATTGTGCTTGAGATAAGCTAATATCTGAGGTTTACAAGATGGGGTAGGTGGAAGGGAGAAGGGAGAGAAGTATGATGAGATTCGAGGACTGTTAAAGTACTTTCTAAATTATAGAGTCATGGAGTTCTACAGCACGGAAACAGGCCCTTCAGCCCAAGTTGTCCATGCCGACCAAGCTAGTCCCATTTGCCTACATTTGCCCATATTCCTCTAAACCTTCCCTATCCACGTACCCGTCAATAAATTGTTAAAACCTGCTTTAATAAAACAACAATACACTCTGTTCCTGATTAAAATGAAGATCCTGGAGCTCCTTACCCAACAATAGTGTTGGAGCACTTCCACCAGAAGGAGTGCAGAAGTTCAACAAGGTAGCCCACCACATTTTCAAGGGCAATTAAGGGTGGGCAATAAGTGCCAGTAACCCCCATGTCCCAGAAATGAATAATCACCCAAACCATTCATTTGTTTACAATATGCTTTAAGTCAGGAAGTAGGAGTCATGATCTGGATCAGACGCCTACATGGTGCCCAAGTCCATTATAAATCTTGCATAATAGACACCCTTAACAGGAATGGAGTGCAAAATGTACCTTGTACTTTAGTCGGGAGATATGAATCCATACTTTATCTGCTAGTCGCCATGTGGACGTGAAGTCTGATGAAGCTGGCACTGGAATATTTCATAGACTTTGAAGTGGTGTAAAAGCAGTTGAAGCAAGCTTTGGGAGCTGCTGCTATAAATGTGTCATTGCTAATGAGCAATTTTTAAAATCCTAACTTGTGATGAGCTTATTTCAATTATAACACAATGTCTTGAATGTATTCCTTCATTACTTGAGCCAAGTTTATGTCACGTTTTAATGAAATCTCTCACAGATGATATCACAGGTTGAATCAAAGCCAAAGGCAACAGAAAACCCCATGGAGCAACTTGTAAAGAAAAGAAGAAGCCGCTACTTTTGGCCTGGGAATTTGCAGTGTGGCTTTAGGACTTAGAACTTCTGAATGAGTCAGTTAGTCAGTCAGTAGAACCATAACCAGGATGGTCAAAGATGCCTTAAAACTTTGCCAGTATTCTCCACGACCCTGCCTGACCCCACAGCTTCCTCTATACCATTCAAATCTTCCAATTCGAAGCTCCACCAAATTAGCACCATCCTTCTGTGAGGCTGGGAACCATTCCATGATCTTCTAAGTGTTTCACTCTTCAGCCATGTGCCTTTCGAATGATGTTTTTAAATTTCACTTTTTAGCTTCCCTCAAAACAAAATCAATCACTGAATTCATCATGGAAATCAATCAATTGGCTCCCTGATGTACTGCCAGGATTAAGCACTAAACTGGAAGCATCAGAACTCCCTAGTCTGTGATTTAAACTAATGGTAAACCAGGGCAGAAGCTGGAGCACTGCAATTGATTTCAACATCACCTGAACAGGGACAAGAGAAGATAGTTGCCAGACCTGATCTTTATCTAGTTACTCAAATGCATGGGGCAAATCTTTCACACAGAGGGTAGTGGATATACAGAATGAGTGGCCAGAGGAAGTGGTAGAGGCAGGTACAGTTATAGACACTTGGATAGGTTCCTGGATAGGAAAGATTCAGACAAATGGGACTAGCTCAGATCAGCACCTTGGTTGGCATGGATGAGTTGGGCCAAAGGGCCTGTTTCCATGCTGTGTAACTCTATGACTCCATAAGTTCCTATCCAAATCCTTTTCGAAATTCCTAATTGCCTGTAGTTCCACTAATCCTTCAGACAGTAAGTTCCAGGTCATCATCAATGTCTGTTTAAAAAAATGTTTCTTCACATCACCCCCTACCCCCTTGTCGTTTGTCCATCACCTTGAGTCTATGTCCTCTCTTGAACCCTCTGCTGATGGCAACAGTTTCCCTTTATTTATCATTTTTTACAATGTAGAAGGAGGCCATTCAGCCCATTGAGTCCATGCTGGCTCTGAGAGCAATCCCATTCTCCCACTTTTTTCTAACCTATTCTCTCTCACGTGCCCATCTGCTCTTATCATCCACCTACACTAGGAGCAATTTACAGGAGCCACTTAACCTGCCAACCAGGATTTCTCGGGACATGGGAGGAAATTAGAACACCCAGGGGGAACCATGTGGTCAGAAGTAGAACTCATAAACAGTGAGGTTGGGATAGGACCTAGGCTGTTGGAGCTACCAGGCAGCAGCACTTTCTGCCATGGCACTGTGCCACCCTATTTATCCTGTCTAAAATAAATCAATGATCTCATACACTTCTATAGAACTGCCTCTCAGCCTTCTTTGCTACAAATACAATAACTCCAGCTTCTCCAGTCCAACCTTGCAACTGAGATACCTCATCCTTGCACCCATTCAAGTGAACCATTTATGCATGCATACTCTCTGGGATGTTCACATCGTTCCTAAAGTTAAGCGACTAGAATTAGATCCAAATGCTAATTGTGACCGAACCAGAGCTTCATAGAATCAGAATCAGAATCAGGTTTGTTATCACTGACATATATCGTGAAATTTGTTGTTTTGCGGCAGCAGTACAGTGCAAGACATAAAAATTACTATAAGTTACAAAAATAAATTAACTGTGCAAAAGAGTAATAACGAGGTAGCGTTCACGGATTCATGGACCGTTCAGAAATGTGAAGGCGGAGGGGAAGAATATTCAACATAACCTGTTTGTTTTTGCATCCATTGCCTCTGTTTGAGTCTGAGGAAATGACTTGATCTAATAACCATTTTCTTAATATGCCCTGCCACTTTCAAATTTTAGTCACCTAAAGAATCGTAGAAAACTTACATAAGGTTGGTATTAGGCCTTTGGTGGTTTGCAGTTTTTCTCTCTAACATGCTCATCGACTCCCCTTTAATTCTTTTGCCACTTGCCAACACTAAGGAGTAATTTATAGTTACCAGCACACCTTTGGAACGTGGGAGGAACAAGAGCACCTGCAGGAAATCTGTGCAGTCACAGGGAGAACACATGAACTACACGGGAGCAACACACAAAGCGCTGGTGGAACTCAGCAGGTCAGGCAGTGTCTATGGAGGGAAATGGACCGTCAACGTTATGAAGTCAAAACCCTTCATAGGATCTCGACCTGAAACATCGACTACATTGCCCTCCATAGACGCTGCCTGACACATTGAGTTCCTCTGGTGCTTTGTGTGTTGCTCCAGATTGAAGAATCTGCAGTCTCTCGTGTCTCCAAACTCCACCACAGGGTGGGATTGAACACAGGTCCCTGGAGCTGTGAGGTAGCAATATTAATGCTGTGCCACTGTGGTGCCAGAGCAGTTCTTGATCTGTATGATTATTCAAGAGATTTTTATACCTCCATAGCTATGACTTCTCAATGAGTCAATTGGAATATCATCCACTGCTTGCTTGGTAATATTTTGGCTTAGTTATTGTAATTTTCCTGTTAGAAGTCGGAGGCTGTGGATTCTAAAGATTTAATTGCAAGAGCTGAAGGGAGTTGGGCTCAATCCTGACCTCAGTTCTATCTCTGCAGACGTCTCTCCATAACCATATGGATTACTTCTGGATGTTCCAGTCATGTTCCACCTCTGAAAGACTTCCTAGTAGGTTGATTGTAAATTACAACTTAGTGCAGGTTAGTTGTAAAAAGAATCAAAGGTCAATTGATGCACAAGTGAGAATTAAATTGCAGGAAGAGAGAGAAATAAAGACAAGGGGAATGGGACTAATGGAGTTCTCCCCAGGAACCAGCCTGGCCTCTTTTTGTGCCATTATAACCACAAGGTAGGAGTAACAATGGAAGGTTGTTACACAATAACAACTTGTAGCCTGTTCCAATCAAAATTTTGCTGGCACAAATAAGCTTCCAATATGCAGGAGGGAAACCTAAAATCAAGCATGGGTGCATTAATTTGAAACTAAAAACTATGTAATATAGTATCAGAATCACAAGAGGTAAGAGAGGAGATTGCTGGGGCTTTGATGAAGGTCTTTGCATTATCACTAGCGACGGGCAAGGTCCCAGAAGACCGGAGAGTAGCCAACGTTGTTCCTTTGTTCAAGAGGGGAAATAGGGATAATCCGGGAAATTATAGGCTGGATGTCCTCACGTCAGTGGTAGGGAAGCTATTGGAGAGGATTCTTAGGAATAGGATTTACGTGCATTTGGAAAGGCATGGCCTGATTAGGGAGAGTCAGCATGGCTGTGCGGGGCAGGTCATGTCTTACAAACTTGATTGTGTTTTTTGAGGAGGTGACAGAGGTGATCGGAGAGGGTAGGGCAATGGATGTTGTCTACATAGACTTTATAAGGCATTTGACAAGGTCCCTCATGATAGGCTGATCCAGAGGACTAAGATGCATGGGATCCACAGTGATTTGGTGGTTTGGACTCAGAATTAGCTTGCCAATAGAAGACGGAGGGTTAGGGTTAGGTGGAAGGGTGTTATTCTGGCTGGAGGTCCGTGATCAGTGGTATTCCGCAGGGATCAGTGCTGGGACCTCTGTTGTTTGTGATATATATAAATGACTTGGATGAAAATGTTGATGGGTGGGATAGTAAGTTTGCAGACGACACAAAGATTGGTGGAGTTGTGGATGGTGAAGAAGGTCGTACAAGGATACAACAGAATATAGATTAGTTACAGATATGGTTGGAGAAATGGCAGATAGAGTTTAATCTGGGCAAGTGTGAGGTGTTGCACTTTGGGAGGTCAAATATAAGGAGAAAGTATACATGGAATATAATACAGTACAGCACAGGAACAGGCCCTTCAGCCCACAATTAGTTGTGCCGAACTAATTAAACTAGTAACTAACTGCCTAATTATATTCATCTCTTCTGCGCAAATCCCTTATACAGTGAATGGCAGGACCCTTAACAGCATTGATATACAGAGGGAGCTTGGGGTCTAAATCCATAGCTCCCTGAAAGTGGCCATGTAAGTTGATAGGGTGGTAAAGAAGGTGTATGGCATACTTGCCTGCATTGTTTGGGGCATTGAGTAGAAGATTAAGGAAGTAATGTTGCAGCTATATAAAATTTTGGTTAGGCCACATCTGGAGTATTGTGTGCAATTCTGGTCACCTCATTACAGGAAGGATGTGGAAGCTTTGGACAAGTGTACAGAAGAGGTTTACCAGGATTAGAGGATATGAGTTATAAGGAGAGGTTGGACAAACTTGGGTTGTTTTCTCTGGAGTGTTGGAGGCTGAGGGGAGACCTGATAGAAGTTTATAAAATTATGAGAGGCATAGATAGGGTAGACAGTCAGAATCTTATTCCTGGGGTTGAAATGTCAAGTACTAGAGGACATGCATTTAAGGCGAGAAGGGGCAAGTTTAGAGGAGATGTGCAGGACAAGTTTTTTACACAGAGAGTGGTGGATGCCTGCAACGGGCTGCCAGGGGTAGTGGTGGAGGCAGATACGATGAGTGGTGTTTAAAAGACTTTTAGATAGACACATGAATATGCAGGGAATGGAGGGATATGGATGATGTGCAGGCAGAAGAGATTTAGTTTAATTTGGCATTGTGTTCGGCACAGACATTGTGGGCTGAAGGGCCTGTTCCTGTGCTGTACTGTCCTATAGTCTATGTTCTATTTCCTGCTTTATTGAAGTAGACAATCAGATAATCGTTATGCCCAAACTAAAATGCTAGTTTGAAAGGAACATTTTACCAAATGATTTGTAATTCATTTTTATGACTATGTATATAACTTAATGTCACATGTACATTGGTAGTATGTTTTAATGATTTGCATATACAATTCACTATGGCAATTCTGAAATCAATCTAAAAATACTCTATATACAAGTTAATGTGCCACGATGTCAACAATTTATTCAATACAACGTCCCTATATAAACATCTGTACTTTAACCCTCCATACACAATTTAAAACAATTCTATGCATAACTGAAAACAACAAATCACACATCATTTGCTCTATTCCAACTTCAGTTCATTCAATATATAGTGCTTTACTTTCAGTATAACACCCTATATATGCCTAGAAATGTTATTGCTTAGCCCTGTTTATTTCAGTGGTATGTGAGTAAAAATCCACATTAATGGAGTGAAATGTGATAATGAGTTGTTTTGGCACATTGCAGAAATTGGGCCTGTTCTTTTGGATATGAGTCATGCTCGTGCTCCTGATGTGATTTTTGCCTCAGATGTGCATCAACTGAAGTCAGTCTTAAGATTTCTTTTAGACATTAGAATCTGTTGTCCCAGCGGTGTCGTCCTTGGCACTTGGACAGGTGCATGGATTGGAAAGATTTGGAGGGATATGGGCCAAATGCGAGCAAATGCGACCAGCTTAGATGGGGATCATGATCGGCACGGACTGGTTTGGCTGAAGGGCCTGTTTCTGTGCTGCATGACTCTATGACTCTATTGGCCCTTCCAGGTAAACTGGATTTTAATAGGTCTGAGGTAAATTCAACTTTCTTGGGGGAAGCTGTTGATACTGCTGGCTGGTCTTCTTGAACTGCTGGAGTCTTTCTGGTGAAGGTACTCCCACAATGGTTTTGTTTAGGGAATTCCAGGATTTAGATCCAGCAAGTATCATATATTTCCAAATCAGGATGATGTGTGACCTGCAGGAGAATCTGCTGTTGGTGGTATTCGCACACACCAATTGCTCTTGTCATTCAAGGGTTTTGGAATTGCTGTCAGACTAGCCTACGTGTAGTTGGCCACACTAGAGCCTTAGTGCTTGCTGATAGAGAATATTCATGATGGTGGATGGGGTTCTAGTCAAGTGAATTGCTTTGTTCTGGATGGTGTTGAACTTTTTGAATGTTGCTGGGTCTGTACACACAAGTGGCCTGCCTTGTCAATGTACTCTTTTATCCATAGTATTTAATAGGATGGTTCTGTTGAGTTTCTCATCTCCCATGATGTTGATAGTTCAAATTTGAGTTTATTGTCATATGCACAAGTACATGTATGTACAGGTGCAATGAAAGTTGGCAGTGGCAATGCTATTCAATCATAGAAATCTTACATAAGGTAGCTATTAGGCCTTTGGTGTTTTGTAACCTTTCTCTCTCACATGCCCATCAACTCCTCTTTAATTCTTTTGGCACCTACCTACACTAAGGAGTAATTTACAGTAACCAATTAACCTACCAGAACATCTTTGGAACATGGGAGGAAACTGGAGCACCTGGAAGAAATCCACACAGTCACAGGGAGAACACACAAACACTCTGCAGGTAGTTAGACACACTCTTGTTGGAGATGGTGTTGTCTGTCACTTCTTTGGTAGGAATGTTATGCCACAGCAGCCCAGTGCTGAATGTTGCCTAGGCATGGACAGCTTCATTTTTTGAAGATTTGCAAATGGAATTGAACTTTTTGTGATCATCGGAGAACATCTTCACTTCTGACATTATGAACGGGAATAAGGTCATTAATGATAATGGGTGAATCTTGGATACTGCAATGTCCCGAGTTGGGATGATTGGCATCTGGCAATCACAACCAGCTTTCTTTCCGTAAAGTATGACTGAGTTTTTGGGTGTTTTCATTGTAGATTGACCTAATTTTTACCATTGCTTGATGCCCCACTTGATCAAATGTTGACTTGATGACAAGAGCAGTCATTCTCTGTGAGATAGTTTAACTCTGTCTATGGCATTCAGCTTTTAGTATGGATGTAATCCAACATTGCATTGCAGTTTCACCAGGAGTTCAGTCATTTTTTTCTAAAGATAGTGATGGGTTGTTTCATTAACTGAATTTAAATTCCACAGCTGCTAAAGTTAGACTTCAAATCCAATAATTTATCCAATGTGCATGCATATTATGGGGTTGCATTGATGGTATTATTTAAGGGGGTTGTACTGACTACATTGTTTTATGGAGTTAGACTGCTGCGTTGTTTAATTGGGTTACAATGAGTGCATTATTTCCTGATGTTGTACTGATTGCATTGTTTTGTCTTTTCTAGAGTTATACTGACTGTGTGTGATATTGGGTACATTATCTGGGGTTGCACTGATTGGCTTTAGGGATTGTATTCAGAATCAGGTTTATTATCACTGACATATGTCATGAAATTTGTTGTTTTGTGGCAGCAGTACAGTGCGAGACATAAAGACATTAAAATTACAGTAAGTTACAAAAATAAATAAATAATGTGAAAGATGAAGTTTTTATGGGTTCATGGACTGTTCAGAAATCTGATGGCAATGGGGAAGAAGCTGTTACTGAAACGTTGAGTGTGGGTCTTCAGGCTCCTATACCTCCTCCCCAGTGGTAGTAACGTGAAGAGGGCATGCCCCGGGTGGTGAAGGTCCTCAACGATGGATGCTACCTTCTTGAGGCACCGCCTCTTGAAGATGTCCTCGATGTCAGGGAGGGTTGTGCCCGTTGAATGTGGGTGTATTGACAACGTTGTTAAACAGGGGTTGCATTGACTGCGTCCTTTTAAGAGACTGCACCAACTGCATAATCTTATTGGGTTGTCGTAGCTATTTAGGGGTCGCATGACCTGTTGTTCTCTAGGACTGCGATGAACACCGTCTAGTAACCGGTTGAAGTAACCGTTTAATGGAATTATATTGATTCTATTTTTATGGGTTGAATCGATTTAATTGTTATACACGTTTGCACTGTGTGCAATGTTTAATGGAATTACACTGATGGTGTTATTGGTGTTGCTTTATAGGAATGCACTTATATAGGAATGCACTTATTTTATAGGAATACTTACTTATTACTTATTTAATTACTTATTTACTTACTTACTTAACTTACAGGAATACTTACTCACAGGGTCACTGCCCAGACTTCACTAGGAGATCTATGCAACATTGCCTGGGACCTCTGCGGGGAACCAATCAGAGGCCAGGATACTCATCGGCCCGGTGGTGAGGGGGTGGCGGCGGCGTGCGGGAGGTTTACCCGTTGCTGTGGTGACGGCCCATGTCAGCCATGGTGAAACAGACGATACGGATCTTCGCTCGGCTCCGGCCCACCAAGCGGCCGGTGGCGGTGAGTGACGGGCTCCCCCCTCCCTGGGTACGGGGGGGGATAGACCCCGAGGCCGGAAACACTGCCCACCCCCTGCAGTGAACCCCCCAACCACTGGTGACCCCCCACTCCCCTTGCAGTGACCCCCCATTCCCCCTGTGGTGACCCCCCCACTCCCACCAGCAGTGACCCCCCCACTCCCACCAGCAGTGACCCCCCCACTCCCCCAACTCCCCCTGCAGTGACCCCACCCCACTCCCACCTGCAGTGACCCCAACCCACTCCCACTCCCCCCTGCAGTGACCCCCCCCACTCCCCCTGCAGACCCTCCACCCCCACCTCCAGCTCCACCCCCACAGTAGCCCCCCCGCCCCCTGCAATAACCTCACCCCAAAATACCACCACTTTGTGCACTACCCCACCCCCTTCCACATGCACACCGTCAGCTCCGCAATACCCCACACCCCACATACTCCCCACACCCTGCACTACCCCACACCCCAAAATCTACCCACACCCCAAAAGCTCCCCACACCCCAAAAACTCCCCTTCCCTGTAATACCCCACAAACTCCCCACACTCTGCAATTCCCCACACCCCAAAAACTCCCCACACCCTGCAATACCCCACACCAAAAACTCCCCACACCCTGCAAAAGCCCACACCCCAAAAACTCCCCACACCCTTCAGTACCCCCCAAACCGTCAGCCCTGCACACACCCTAACCCACACACTGCAACACCCCCCCTCCTACACACGCACACTGTCAGCCCTGCAATACCCTCCACAGACCCTGCAATATCATCCGACTGTCAGCCCTGCAATGACACACACACCCCACCAACACCCTACAATAACTCACACACACACTGTCAACCCTGCAATGTCCCTCACAACCCAACCCGCATCCTGCAATAACCCCACCCTTTCACCGTCATCCCTGCAATAACTCCTCGCACACCCTGCAATACCGCAAACAACCTAACTCACATCCTGCAATACCCCTCACACACTCCAATAACCCCCATCCACCGTAAAGCCTGCATAACCCCCCACACCTCTAACCCACACACTTTCAGCCCTGCAGTAGACCCTCCCGGTCCACACACACTGCCTGCAATCAGCCCCTCCCCACCTATACACTATCAGCCCTGCAGTTCCCTCATTCAGCCCCCAGTCTGCAACTCCCCCAGTTAAAACACACCATCAGCCCAACAATCCCCACCCAGCTCACATACGCCATCAGCTCTGCATTCCTCTCCCAGCTCCCATCAATCCTCCACCCCTCCATCCTCTTGCCCCTGCCGGCCCCCTTCTCTCTGTCAAGAGCAGTGCAAAACAAAATATGAAATTTGAATGGAGTAGTGAATTGTTAAAGTTGCTGTCTTTTGTATGAGATGTTAAAACAAGGCCCCCTGGTTTGAAAAAGTGTAAGGAGTTCTCTGTGTTTTGGGTTAAATTCAGCCAGTACCACCAAACACTGAATAATTCATTAACAGTTTTGGAACCTTGCTAAACACAATTTGCAACTGGCATTTCCAGCCAAAGACAAATCACTGAGTTTAAAGTAAATTCAAGAAAATTTTGAGGATCATAGAAATTTACAGCACAGAATGAGACCATTCGGCCAACCTGAAATGGACTAAATGAATCCCACTTCCCAGCTCTTGATCCATCATTCTGTGGGTTACGGCTCTTCAAGTAATTATCCAGGTGCTTATAAATCTGGTCAGGGTTTCTGTTTCTCCACTCCTTCAAGAAGTGTTCCAGTTCCCCCAATCTGAGGACTTAATGTAAATTAAAGTTACTTTCTTTTTGTATGATATTCATGTCGGACCTAAAACTATTTGGAATTTCTGTCTATTATAGCTTTACTCATTGGATGAAGATAATGGAGGCTCAGTGTTGGACTTTGTAGTGCCACATGATGCAGCTGATGGATTCATAAATAACAAACGAGAAAACTATAAATTTAAGTGAGTACCATGTATTATTTATTACTTCTGTATCATACTTCATCTTCATAAACTGGAAATTAAACCATTTGTGTTGTGTTGGTTGAGATGAGTCAAAAGCATCAGATTTTTAGCTTTATGTTTACAGCGGATCGCTGAAAGGTTTGCAGTGTCTTGCTGATTGTAGGGAAACCATACCTTTTATTTTTGTCCTCCTGGAAGAACTAGATATCAACATTCTCTCCCTCAGAAACATAGGGATGACATTTTACCATGTTCATTGCTGCAGTAAATCTTTAATTGACCATTAGTAGTGCGAAAGAGCAAATTTGGCATCAGTTTTGTTACATCCGTAAATTTACCCTTGAAAGTACTTGCCTTCTGGTGGTACAGTTATACTATACAATGAAGTTTTTGCAAGCAACCAAGTCCCAGATCTAGGACTTGTCACCACATTGAAGCTATTGGTGCTCCTGTAATATTGTGAAACTGACAGCAGTTTTGAGTTTTGCAATACTCATAAGGTATTTACAAATTAATCTTGCTATAAAATACGTTGTTGGGGGCAGTGGACTTCTAGAACAAATTGCAGTTGAAAAGGTGGAGGTATTAGATGTTTTTGTAGTTTAAGGATGGATTAATCCAGGGCCTTATGAGATCTATCCCTGGCTGATGTGCAAGCAAGGGAGAAAATTGCTGGGGCTCTAATAAAAGTTTTAAAATCATCTCTGGCCAAAGAAGAGATACCAGATGACTGGAGGGTAGTGAACATTGTTCCTTTATTCAAAAAATGCAGCAAGGATAAATCAGATAATTACAGGCTGTTGAGTCTAATGTTAGTGGTAGGGAAATTATTGGAAAAAATTCTGAAGGGCAAGATTAATCTGAATTTGGAGAGGCAGAGATTAGTCAAGCATAGTCAGCATGACTTTGTTAAGGGGAGATCCTGTTTGAGAAATACGCTGGACTTTTTTTTAAAGAAGTAACTAAGTGGTTAGTGAGAGTCATGTGGATGACATGGAATACATGGACTTAAGTAAGAACCTTGACAAAGTGCTACATGGGATACTGATCCAGAAGGTAAGAACCCAAGATATCCAGGGCAGTTTGGCAAATTAGATCCAAAATTGGCTTGGTAATCGGAAACAGAATGATGGTGGAGGGCTGTTTTTGCAATTTGAAGCTCGTCAGTAATGGTGTTCCGCAGGTATTGGTGGTGGGGTCCTTGCTGTTTGTCGTATACATCAATGATTTGCAAATGAATTTGTAAGTTTTCAGATGACACAAAAGTTGGTGGTGTTGTTGATAATGTGGAGAATAGTCTTCAACCACAGAATGATATTGATGAATCAGTAAGATAGGCATATGGAATTTAATTCTTTAAAAAATGTGAGTGATGCACTTTGGGAGGACTAATAAGGGTAGGACATACACACTGAACGGTAGGACCATAGGAAGTAGTGAGGAGTAGAGGGACCTTGATTTACAAGTCGAAGAATCCCTATAGGCTGCAGCGCAGGTGGTGAAGAAGGCATGTGGGATACTTGCCCTCAAGAGCCAGGGTATAGAGTATAAGAGCAGGGAGGTTGTGGTACAACTTAGACCACAGTGGGAGTACTATGTGCAGTTTTGGTCACCACACTATCGGAGGGATGTGATTGCACTGGAGAGGATGCAGAGGAGACTCCCCAGGATGTTGCCTGGGATGGAACGTTTCAGCTATGAGGAGAGACTGGAGAGGCTGGGTTTGTTTTCCTTGGAGCAGAGGAGGCTGAGGGGGGACCTGACTGAGGTTGTACAAAGTTATACAGAGTAGGTAGAAACATTTCCTCAAAGCAGAGAGCATATATTTCTGTGCTGTTTGACTCTATGAAAATGTTATTTTTGTTGCTTGAGGACTATAAGTTTTTAATGGTGTGATGAGCCATAATTATCACTCAGCAAACTCTGCCCCTAATTCTCACCTAAGATGTATAATGGATTTTAAATTTATAAAAATATTTAGTTGGGATATTTCTGCTTTAATTGTGCACGTATATTCTGACCTTTATTTAGCACTGTAAAATGTTCAAAAAGTTAGGTGAAAATTGTACTTCACTCTTTTGGTTTGCTGTTTGTGAAAATTCTTTAAATGTTTAACTGTTCAGCCAGCTTGATGACATGTAGATGCTGGAAACTGGAGAAGTGATGGCTGACAGCAACCAATATCCAAAAGGGGCAATTCACATTGCAGTGACTGCTGGATTGTTGTGGGCACCCTTCATCGAGGTCAGCAAAATGTGACATTGCTTTGTTACTTGTTGCAGAATCTGGGTTGATCTGTCTGGCAGTGTGCTTTTTCCCGAGGTGACTGTGCAGTCTTTCAAGTAGATTTGCTCCAGGTTGTACCCAGGTGTTACTCTCAGTTTCACCTCTCCAAGAGCCAGTGAAGCAGAAGCATTGCAAGGTATCGGGGAACACATTTCCCAAATGTTTCATTGCCCTTACACCAGGAAATTTAGAAAACATAGATGAAGTTATACAGTATATTATATATATATATATATAAAACACACACACACACACACACACACACACACACACACACACACACACACACACACACACACACACACCATCAGATTGATTGGCACAGTGTGATGTTATCATCTGTTGGGTATATGAATGCCCCTGGCTTTGGGCACAGTTTGGAAGCTCATCCCTACCTCCAACAATTACTCACTTTTACCAGGTTGCAGAGGGTGGATTTGAGAGTCATCAATACCTCTGCCAATATATTTGCTGTTAATTTGTACCTGGACTATTGAGGTTGTTTGCAGCTTAGTTGTGAAATGGAGATCAGTGACTAGAAATTGATCATTCATATACTTCTTTTAGGTCAATAATGACGCAAAGTTTTGCTTTACGTGGAGGAGGTTGCAGTAGGGATCATTCTGAGGTGAAATCACTACAATTGTAAAATAGGACCAGCATATCCATGTGCCATCCACATCAGTATGCTTGACCTAGTTCCAGGAACCTGCCTGCATCTAATAGAACATAGAACAGTACAGCACAGAAACAGGCCCTTCGGCCCATAATCTTGTGCCTAACTAAATTAATCCCTTCTGCCTACACAATGTCCATACTCCTCCATTTCTCTGCACATACGTGCGTCTATCTAAGAGCTTCTTAAACACCTCTATCATATTTGCCTCCACTACCACCCCGGCAGCACATTCCAGGCACCCACCACTCTCTGTGTAATGATGTAACTATTTGTGTAATAACTATTTCCACCAAAGCCCAGTGTAAATGCAGCAAAACATCCTTGCTCCTTATTTGAATCCTCTTGCTATGAAGGCCAACATAGTATTTGCCTTCTTATCTACCTGAGGTACCTGCAGCTTTGCTTTCAGTGACTGATGCACAAAAACATCCAAATCCCTTTCACAACAACATTTCCCAATCTAACCCTATTTAAATAATATGTTGCTTTTTTTTGTTTTTCCTACCATTAGTAAAGTAGATGACCACACTTGTCCTTGTTATGCTACAAGTGAAGGTGTGTGAGGTAGTTGTAAGGAGGATACAAAATCCTTCAAATATTGTAACTGAGTGGGCAAGGAGTTGGCAGATGGAGTGTAATCTGGGAAAATGTGAGGGTATCCACTTTAGAAGGAAGAATGAAAACTAAAATTATTATTTAAATGAAGTGATATTCAAAGTGTTATGATACACAGGGGCCAAAATTTCTTTGAGAATGAGACAAATTTGCATGCAGGCACAAGCAATTAGGAAGGCTAATGGAATACTGGCCTTTGTTGCAAGGGGTATGGAGGATATTTAGGTCGGGAAGTTTTGCTGTCATTGAAACTGCACCTGGAGTACTGTGTACAGTTCTGGTCTCCGTATTTAAGGAAGGATATACTTGCATTGGAGGCAGTGAAGGTTGTTCCTGAGATTAGGGCGTTGATGTACAAAGAGAAGTTAAGCAGGTTGGGCCTATACTCATAGAGTGCAAGTCATAGAGTCATAAACAGAACACAAGCAGACCCGATTCCACTCCACTCGTTAACCACCCATTTATGCTCATCCTACATTAAACCCACTTTTTATTCTCCTCACATCCTCATGACCACCCCCCCCACTCCCCCATTCTACCACCCACCTATACGGTCGGAGCTGTTATCCTACCAATCCCCATGTCTTTAGGATGAGGGAGGGAACCGGAGCACCCGGAGGTTGGGTTTGCACATTCTCCCGATTGCAGGGAGAATGTGCAAACTCAACGCAGACAGCACCCGAGGTCAGGATTGAACCCATATCTCTTGCACTGTGAGGCACTATCTCCATTAAGAGGTGATCTTATTGAAGCAGTAGATTCTGAGGGGATTGAGTGGGTGGTGCTAAGAGGATGTTTCCTCCATTGAGGGTATTTAGAACCAAGATACATTATTTCAGATTAAGGGTTTTCCAATTAAGATGGTAACGAGGTGAATCTTCCTCATGGTGAATGCCATGTTTATTGGAAGGGTCCTGCATCTGTAGTGCTGGACATATTTCAGTAGGCAGCACTGCCTGGATTATTGTGGCAAACACTATTGGTATTCTCCTGATGAGATTCTGTTGCCTGCACGTATTGCAGTATATGCCAAGTAGACATGGGGGATATCATTGTATGCAGCAGGTTGCACAACTGTGCAAGCTGAAAACAGTAGCCTGTGCCTGAGGAAGAGCAGCAAGGAGACGTGGAACCTGAGGACCTTGAGGCATAGCCTGAAGAACAGCAAGAGCAAAATGAGCAGGAGAAAGAAGAGCTATGAGGGAGATGTCTTTCCCATCACAGCCTCATCTTCCCCCTGAGTGGGAGAGGGAAACATTGCTGACACAGGCTATAATGGACCATGATCCTAAAGAGCTAACAAAATTGTCATTCTCGTGGCAAGTGTGAACTTCTCTACCAATTGTTAATACCAGTGATCAGAGGGGAGTCCAGATGACACATTAAACTCTTACATCCTGGTTTGCTGGTCCATTTGCTCTGTATATGACACAAAAAATGGAACAATCCCTGTGGAAATTATTTAAATGGCTTGCGACAACATCTGTGTATTTCTTAAAAGTGGTCTTCAGGCACTCTTTCCTCTGAGGAACTTTACTCTGTAGGTGTAAACAGCCAATATGCAGATCATCCAGGTATTCCTTGTGAGGACATGAAATTTCTTTCTCTGTTGCTGAATTGTGTGGAGATTCTCATTTCTGGAAGAGATTCCCATAGCCACCTCCTGTCAAGTTCTCCTTACAGCGGGCCTGGCATGTCTCCTTGTCTCCTGAAACACAGGCCCTCCTTCCTGGCAAGTATCTCATTAACCAGGACTTGCATGACCCTTCGAATGAATGTGGGAGCTATCCCCTGCAGCCTCTTGTCTTCTCCAATAGTAGAGTGTACGCTGCTGCTGGGAAATCTGCTTTTGAGGGCTACATACAATCTGCTGGAGGAACTCAGTAGGTCAGGCAGTATCTATGGGGCGGGGGGGGGGTCGCGGAAGAGGAATTGTTGACATTTTTGGTTGAAACTGTGCATCAGGACTGAGGGAGGAGGTACAGGAGCCTGAAGACCCACACTCAGCAATTTAGGAACAGCCCCTTCCCCTCCGCTATCAGATTTCTGAATGGTCCATGAACCCATGAACATGACCTCATTAATCCATTTTTTTTTGCAGTATTTACTTTGTAATTTATAGTCATTTTATGTCTTTGCACTGCACTGCTGCTGCAAAACAATAAATTTCATGACATATAAGTCAGTGATAATAAACCTGATTCTGAGATGAGTGTGGTTGCTCCAGATTCCAGCATCTGCAGTCTCTTGTGTCTGCCTTTAAGGGTTGATGCCCTTCTGCGATTGCTGCACCACAAAGTGACAGAATCTGTGCTGCACTGAGTGTGGTAGCATTAGGAATTGTGCAAGTCCTATTCAGCACTTGTTTCTGGGTGTAAACCACTCTAATGCTTTTACACTCTGGATTTAGGCCAATTTCGACACCTCTTGCAAAATTGGTGCTGTCCGATTTCTAGACATGAATACCGTCGGACCCAAATGTAAATATTCAGATGTGATGGCTGACTGATTCTGTTTTTTTTGAATTGATTAATTCAATTTATTTTAATCATGACATTGAGATCTGAGAGTACTCTTTAATTGAGATTAGTGGATGAAGGTGTGAGTAATTAAGATTTGATCAGCAATGATAGATGACGGTATTAAAGAAAATGTATATGTGTTTCAAAAATCAGGTTGGATGGGAGTATTCGTTTACTGGCCGGGATTTTGGGTGTTAAATGCTGGTGGCTCTGAGTCCAAATGCTGACATTTACCCTCTCAAATGGAAGATTTGAGTTTAGGAGTTAGCCAAATTAAATCAAATGCCAGAGTCCCAAATTTGTTGACAGATTCGGAAAAGCAAATCTGCCACCAGCAGCAGACATCAATCTTACTGAGATTCTCCAGCATTTCCACTCCTATTTACATGAGCGAATTGGCATCTAAGTCCCATGCCAGGTTTTTTTAATATTCATTTTTGAGATTTGGCCATTGCTGGAAAGGCCAGCATTTATTGTCCACATCTAATTGCTCCCAAGAAAGTGTGGTGAGCTCCCTTCTGGTGAAGTTAGTATCATTGGTTCTCCATCCCAATGGGCAGGGAGTTCCAGGATTCAGAGCAATTGGGATGGAGAACCAATGATATACTAACAAGTCAAGATGGTACGTGATTTGTAGGGGAACCTTGCAAGTGTCTGCTGCCCTTGTTCCTCTTGGTGGTAAGTTCTGTTGTTATATTAAACTTAAAAATTTTTAAAAATGTTTGAATGCCTGTGTTGACAAAGGATCGGGCTTTGCTAACAGTCAGTTGAGGCTTTTTGAATGCTCCATTGAAGGTTCTACTGCTGATCATACCTTACTGCTGGGCTCCTGGAAGCTTCAGGCTATCAAGGAAGATCCTCTGCATCTGGACTAGTAGAAGAGTGGAGAGACCATAAATGGCAATTTCAGCCGGTGGACCAATGCCATCCGAATCAAATTTATTATCACTGACTTGTATGACGTGAAATTTGTTGTTTTGCGGCAGCAGTACAGTGCAAAGACATAAAATTACTATGAATTACAAAAAAAATAGTGCAAAAAAAAAAGGAATAACAAGGTAGTGTTCATGGGTTCATGGACCATTCAGAAATCTGATGGGGGAGGAGAAGAAGCTGTTCCTAAAACATTGAGTGTGGTTCTTCAGGCTCCTGTATCTCCTCCCCGATGGTAGTAACGAGAAGAGGGCATGTCCCGAGTGGCGAGGGTCCTTAGTGATGGATGCCACCTTCTTGAGGCACCACCTGTTGAGGTTGTCTTCAATAGTGGGATGGGTTGTGCTCGTGATGGAGCTGGTTGAGCCTACAACCCTCTGCAACCTCCTGCGATCCCGTGCATTGGAGCCTTCATATCAGGCTGTGATGCAACCAGTCAGAATGCTCTCCACTGTACATCTATAGAAATTTGTAAGAGTCTTTGGTGACATACCAAATCTCCTCAAACTCCTAGTGAAGTAGAGCTGCTGGCGTGCCTTTGTGATTGCATCAATGTGTTGGGCCCAGGATAGATCCTCAGAGATGCTGACACCCAGGAATTTGAAGCTGCTCACCCTTTCCACCACTGACCCCTCAATGAGGACTGGTGTGTGTTCTCCTGACTTCCCCTTCCTGAAGTCCACAATCAATTCCTTGGTTTTGCTGCCATTGAGTGCAAGGTTGTTGTCGTGTATTTTAAATAATAAATCTTGTATATTCTATGAAAGGCCACACATTTATTTCTAAACAATTTCTCCTTTTGCAGATTCCAGCAAATCTTTGATCAAGGTGCAAAGCAAGAGGAAATTTTTGAAAATATTGCAAAGCCTGTTGCTGAAAAGTGAGTTTAAATCTGATTTAAGTTTTTTGGTCTGAGACTGTGAATTTGAATTCAGTTTGAAATTTGTTGAATCCATGACTGGTCAAGTCTGAAATTCTGGTTGATCTTTTAAAAATTCATTCATGAAAGATGGACATCACTGACAGTTAAGTATTTATTTCTGACCACTAAAAAAAAATCCTTGACCTTGGGATCTCTTGGAACATATAAGAGCTCTTATCGGTCAGGCCAGCATATTTCCTTCCCAAAACGATATTAATGAACCAAATGGGTTTTTATGACTATCTGCTAGTTCCATGGTCTTGATACCAGGTCTTTGTTTTAATCAGAATCAGGTTTATTACTACTGACATATGTCGTGAAATTTGTTGTTTTGATGCAGCAGTACAGTGCAAAGACATAAAGACATAAAAATTACTGCGTTACAAAAATAAATAAATCAATAGTGCAAAAGAGGAATAACGAGGTATTTTAGATTAGTTAATTAACTGAATTTAAGTTCCCCAGCTGCCAAAGTGGGATTTGACCTATCCGGATTAATAATGTAGCGTCTGGACTACAAGTCATAATATTTAACCACTGTGTGACCATACCCTAATGACATATGTATATTAGGGTAAAGCATGTTGTGCCAAACTCATGATTATTATGCAAAAGTAGAATATGGTGATAACTCACTAAACTTTCAATGTTCCATTATCATCAAGTGGTCACCTGAAATCATTTGTGAGTCATTATAGTATTCTCACAAATAAGTGCTGAAAGGTTTCTGCAGTCCAGTCAGCAGATAAAACTGCAGTTGTAGTACTGGTGTATTACAGTACTACAATTGTAGTTCGTAGAACAGTACAGCACAGGAACAGGCCCTTCAGCCCACGATGTTGTGCCGAATTTCAAATGCCCAACTAAACTAATCCCTGTTGCCTACTCTGTCCATGTCTTCCATTTCTGGCACATTCATGTGCCTATCTAAGAGCCTCTTGAATGCCTCTATTGTATCTGCCTCCACCACCCTTGGCAGCGCATTCCAGGCACCCACCACTCTGTGTAAACAAAAAAAACTTGCCCTGCATGTCTCCTCTGAATTTACCCCCTCTCATCTTAAATGCATGCCCTCATGTATTAGACATTAGTACTGGCATATTACAAGATATTCTAGAATATATTTTCTTAAATGAGAAAGGGCCCTAGATTCAAATTTACACTGTACTTCATTAAGATTTGAACAAACTAAATCTGCCTCCACAAGGCATGGTTGAGTTTTATGCAAATTTCAACTGTGGCTATGCCTCCAAATCAAAAGTTTGTTCATTTAATTCCATTCCAGCAACTTGAGCACAAAATCTGAAACTGACGCAACTGTGGCAGAGTAAGGAAGTGTTGCAGCAATTTCCTTCGGGGAAGGAAATCTGTTGTCCTCCCCCCAGTCTGGCTTAAGTCTGACTCCACACCCACCAATGTGGTTGATTGTATAGTCCTCTGAAATAGCCTTGCAATGTAGTTAGTTAAGGAGGCAGTTTGGATGGATAATATATACTGACCTTGCCAGCAATGTCCACATCCTGTGACTGAATGATTAAAAAAAGCTGTTGGAACTGCCATCTTCCAGATGAGACATTAAAACAAAGCCTCATCTGCCATCTTAGCAGACGTGCCAAGGACTGTTAGGAAGAGGACCGGGGAATGATCCCTGGTAATCTAAAAGTTAAATACTACAGCTACTGGAACTCTGAAATGAAAATAGAAAATGCTGGATATACTCAGCAGGTCAGACAGCACCTGTGGAGAGAGGGAGAGGCAGAGTTAATGTTTCAGGTTAATGATCTTTCAACAGAACTAGAAAAGTGAGAAAAGAAGCGTATTTTAAACTGCAGTCCAGGGAGAAGGTGAAGAGAGCAGGAGGGAATGTCTGTAATAGAGATTAAGAGAGTCCAGATGATTAGATGTTATTGCTACTCTCTAAGAGAGGGTGGTGAAGGCTTGTTAATCGTACTGATCCTGTCTGCTGAAGGTCCAAATGGAGGGAGACAAATAAAGACGCAGGAGAGTAGACAAAAAAAGCAATGCTGGAACTGTGAGATGCAGAACACAGCAGATGCTGAAGTGAAAGAATAATGCTGTGAACCCTGAGCACATCAGGTACCAGGTGTGGAAAGAGCAAAACTGAACTAATGTTACAGATTGATGACCTTGCATCAGAACTGGCCAGTTCTGACACAAAATGGAAAGGCTAGTTATCTGGAAAAGTTGAAGTCAGCATTGAGTACCAAGGGCTGCCTAGATGAAAGAAGAGGTGCTATTCCTTGAGGTTATGCTGGGCTTTGTTTAAAGGATTTAGGAGATCATAAACAGAGAGATCAGAGTGAGATGAGACGGAGAATTAAAGTGATAGGCAACTGGAAACTCATGGTCACTCTTACTGAGTGAATGGAGGTGTTTTTCAATGTAATCAAACAAACTGTAACAGTTGGTACCTGACCTACTGAGTATTCACAGCATTCTCTTTATTTCAGATTTTTAACAAATTTTGTGTTCTGCATGTCACATTCCCAGTCTTTTTCTTCTCTCCTCTATTTATACCTCATCTGGACATGTGATTAAGTAACCTTCACCATCTTCCCTCAGGTGGCACCAACAACCTGTATCATCTGGATTCTCTTGGTTCTAACCTATCGCTGAAATTCCTTTAGTTCTCTCCATATCCCTTTTCTTTGAAACATTAACTTTGTTTTCCCCTCCACTGATGCTGCCTGACTTGCTGAGTATCTCCAGAGCTGTTTTTTGATTTCATTTAAAATTATCCCTTGTATGCTGGGCAATATTTATTTCTTAACTAGCGTAACGCTTTACAGCCCCAGCGACCCAGGTTCAATTCCAGCTGCTGTCTGTAAGCAGTTTGTATGTTCTCCCCGTGTCTGTGTGGGTTTCCTCCGGGTGCTCTGGTTTCCTCCCACATTCCAAAGGCTTACGGGTTAGGAAGTTGTGGGCATGCTATGTTGGCGCCAGAAGTGTGGCGGTCTGCCTCCAGAACACTATGCAAAAAGATGCATTTCACTGTGTGTTTCAATGTACATGTGACTAATAAAGATATCTTATCTTATCTAAGATAGATAATTTGTTCATTATCATATTGCAATTTGAGGGAACTTGCTGTGCACAAATTGGTTGTTACGTTTCCTCATTACAGCAGTAACTATTTTAAGAGTACAAGTGCAAATTATTAACTATGCTGTAAATTTGAAATAAAAGTACAAATTTCTGGAAACATTCAGCATATTAGGCAGCATTTGTAGATAGTGAAGGAGCATTAATATATCAGGTCTCTGGCCTTGGCTTTCTCATGAATGGGTACCTGATGGTCGGTAAAAACATGGTGGGATGAAGGGCTGTTTCTGTATTGTTTGACACTATGACTGTATGAAAGGTCATTGTGCTGTATTTTTTCCTTTATAGATGTTGCATAACCAGTTGAGTATTTCCAGAATTTTATGTTTATTGTCCTTGAAAAGAATTTTGCAGACTATAAACCCCTTTTGGGTTGACCAAAGACCGTGAAAGGCACCGTATGAATGCAAATCCATTTTTTTTTTGCACTCCAGAGGTCGAATCCTGACTTCAGATTCACATTGCAGCTTTATTGTGCAAATGAAATTACAATCTGGCACAATTTGCAGCAACTCCCTGGTTTCCTGTGCTCCCTAAGGAACAATAATCCCAATGGGTCTGTGCAGATGCCAATAAAACCGAGGGATTAAAATGGCCCAAGCCTCACGCTGGCCAGGCTATGTGATCTGAGCCCTTGTCTTCCCACCCACTGTGCCCCCAAAGAACCTCAAGTTAAAATTGGGGTTTGTGAAGTTGTTTGGAGAAGTGTGTAATTAATGTTCTCATGAGACTCTTGATGTTGTGACTTTATTTTCTGCCCGTGCTTATTGCTGGTTGGAAAATGACCCATTGTGTATGCCAGCAATTGTAGAGTATGGGGAAATGGATAATGAATGGTGAAAAATATCATTACAGCAGATGGTAATAATCAACTGTGGAAGTACAACTAAGCCCTTCCAGCAACATTTCTCCAATTTTAGTACTTTTAATCTTGGTTTGTTTAAATATTTGTGTATCTTCAATGTGCTACTCATTGACTTTGAATGCGACACTACTCACTAAGAATATTTTTGAAGGATATTCTATTTTAAACTTAAGTAATACATTTCTGAGAGTGTTCGAGTGTCCTTTTGTGTGGATAACTGGATAGTTTTTATCAGGAAACTACCACTTTTTTACTTGATGGTGTCCAACTAAAACTCAGGCTGATCTTCTACAAGCATTCAGTGCAGTGTTTGACATATAACTTACTATGTCCTTTCCAATTACACTTTTCATGTCCGTTTTAAAAATTGGCTTCCATTTATTCATATTATGCAGCTTGGGATTACTGATCTTCATTTATTTGGCCAGTTTTACTGGTTAAAAGTAATTGTATAAAACACCTCCAATTTTGAATGGTATTTGAAGATAAAATTGTGCAGCCAAAATTTAATGATTAGGCACTTTGACAGCACCTCCATCCTTTGCAGCTTCAACTATTCAAAGATCTAGGGGATCACAGTCATGGGAGTACTTGCCCCTGATTTTCCCTCCAGATTTCTCACCAACCTTATCACTTTCTTTTACATTATTGCTTGATCAATGTGACAGAATGCCCTACTGTTGTCTAATATGCACAATATTTGGGTTTACTAGCCATGGTAGTAATTCAAGACATAAGTCTGCTTGAGGATAAAAGTATCATCCAACTGGACCATATCACTGGCAATCTGAAGCCAATCAGAGCCAAGATGATTTTTCCATACTTGATTTGACTGGACCCAGAGACATTTGTGGCAATGTGGAAAGGAAAGACTTACTATGCTTTACATATGCTGCTATTGATCAGTAACACAGGAACTGACCAAACCTGATACACACAGTATATTTAAGAGGAAGATGGATAGGTTTTTAGATATCAAAAGAATTGAAGGATATAGGGTAAAAGGTCAGAGACAATCTTACTGAATGGTGGATCAGGCAGGAGGGGCTGAATGGCTTACTGTTATTTCTCATGTTTTTTATGCCATGGGGATTGTATTGGACATCAGCATTACATGGAGCACTCCAGGCATGGTTTCACTATTGCCCTGTTCAGTTGTAGCGAGACTTCCCTGCTATCATACTCCATCCCCTTTGCATTAAAGTCCAGCATTCCATTTGCTCTCCCAATCATTTTCTGCTAACGTTCTGTGTTCCATGTATGGGGACATCCAGATGCCCGAGTACTGAAGCATTCTGTAATCTCCCTCAATTCAAGCATTCTACTGTTCCTACTGAAATGTTACCCCACATTAAACTCCATCTGCCAAATTTTAGCCCATCTACATTCCTTTGCATACCATTTGTGTTCTCCTTGCAATTTGCTTTTCCCTTCCTAATGTCATGAAATTTCTCTACAATGAACTTGGTCCTCTTATCTAAGTCATGAATGAAGATTGTAAATAGCTGAGGCCCCACCACCAATCTGTATGGCACCCCACTCGTTAGGGATCACGAATCTGAAAATGAACCATTTGTCCCTCCTTTCTGTTAGTTAGCCAATTCTCTATCCATATTTATTTATCACTGCCAGTACCATGAGCTCTTTTGCAGTTACGTTTTAAATGGATCTTATTGAATGGATTTTGGAAATCCAAATGCACTACATCTGCTGGTTCACCTTTTTCAGAATCAGCTTTTTCATCATTGACATATGTCGTGAAATTTGTTGTTTTGCGGCAGCAGTACAGTGCAAGACAAAAAGACATAAAAATTACTATAAGTTATAAAAATAAATAAACAGTGCAAAAGAGGAATAACGAGGTAGTGTTCACTGACCGTTCAGAAATTTGATGGCGGAGGCGAAGAAGCTGTCCCTGAAATGTTGAGTGTGGGTCTTCAGGCTCCTGTACCTCCTCCCCGATGGTAGTAACGAGAAGAGGGCATGTCCCGGATGGTGAGGGTCCCTAGTGATGGATGCCGCCTTCTTGAGGCACTGCCTCTTGAAGATGTCCTCGATGGTGGGGAGGATTGTGCCCGTGATGGAGCCGGCTGAGTCTACAACCCTCTGCAGCCTCTTTTGATCCTGCACGTTGGAGCCTCCATACCAGGTGCTGATGCAACCAGTCAGAATGCTCTCCACCATACATCTGGAGAAATTTGCAAGAGTCTTTGGTGACATACCAAATCTCCTCAAACTCTGAATGATGTAGAGCCGCTGACCTGCCACCTTCATGATTGCATCAATATGTTGGGCCCAAGATCGATCTTCTGAGATGTTGACACCCAGGAACTTGAAGCTGCTCACCCTTTCCACCGCTGACCCCTCAATGAGGACTGGTGTGTGTTCTCCCAACTTCCCCTTCCTGAAGTCCACAATCAATTCCTTGGTCTTGCTGACGTTAAGTGTGAGGTTGTTGTTGCGACACCACTCAACCAGCTGATCTATCTCACTCCCGTACGCCTCCTCATCGCCATCTGAGATTCTGCCAGCAACAGTGGTGTTTATCCACGTTGCTGCTTAAATAACTCTAATAAATTTTTCAAACACCATCATCCTTTCATAGAATCACGTTGGCTCTGCTTAATTGTGTTTTGATTGGGTATGTGTCTTGTTGCTACTTCCTTAATAATGGATTCCAGCATTTTGCCAGTGACAGATGTAAGGCTAACTGGACCATAGTTTCCTGTTACTGTCTTCCTCCTCTCTTGAATAAGGGTATTACATTTGTAGTTTTCCATTCTGCTAGGATGTTTCTACAGTCTGGGGAATTTTGAAAGATCACAAATAATTTGTCCACTATCTGTCCGCACATTTCTTCTTCTCAGACCCTCAGACTCTGATCATCAGGTTCAGGGGTCTTATCTCATTAATTTATGTTGTACACTAGTACCCTGCTTAGTGCTAACTCGCAAAGTGCTGATTCATTAAAGCACTCTTGGTCATGAAGTCCAAACGTTCACAGGTATGTACTCCACTGTACTTTAAAAAGGCACCTGCATGGGTTGCATGCTGCTGCTCTAGGAATCTCTCACTCCTGCAGCAGTGAAATGGTGATCTCATTGCTGCAAGGCTGGGTGTGGAGTCAACAAATGAGCCAATGTACAGTGGCTGTATGTGAGGACTGGTGTTGGGTGGGCAGGCCGAGCACCTTGGCCACTCAGTACTGAGATGCAGGGCTCAGAAACATGGAAACATAGAAAATAAAGGCAGGACTAGATCATTCAGCCCTTCGGGTCTGCTCCACCATTCAAGAAAGTGGTGTAGCTGGTAGAGCGGCTGCCACACAGCACCAGAGATCTGGGTTTAATCCTGACTTTGGGTGCCGTTTTTATGGAGTTTGCGTGTTCTCCTTGTGACCACGTGGGTGTCCTCTGGGTGCTCTGAGTTTCCTCCCACACCCCAAAAAACATGCAGGTTGGTTGGTTATTTGGCCACTGTAAGTTGTGTAGGTGTGCGGTAGAATCTGTGGGGTAGTTAATGAGTATGTGGAGAGAATACAAAATAGGATAAATGAAGGGTTATTGTAAATGGGTGGTGGCTAGTTGGCACAAACTCAGTGGGCCAAAGAGCCTGCTTCTGTGCTATATCTCTTTATGACTCTATAACATGATTATCACTGATCATCCACTTCGGTACTTCTTCCTGCATTCTCCCAATATCCCTTGAGGTCTTTAGCATTAACAAATATATCTACCTCCTTCTTGAATATATTTGATGACTTGATCTGGTAGAGAATTCCACAAGTTCACCACCCTGAGGGTGATGGAATTCTCCTTGATCTCTATTCTAAATGGAATATCCTACATCCTAAGGCTTTGATCCCTAGTGTTGGATCTCCTGCTATTGGGAGCATCCTCCATGTATCTGGTCTGTCTCGTTCTTTAAGAGTTTTTCAGGTTTCTCTGAGATTCCCCGTCATTCTTCTGAACTACAGTGAATATAGACCCAGTCAACGTAATCTCTCCTTATACATCAGTCCAGCCATCCCAGGAGTCTTTCTGGTAAATCTTTGTAACACTCCATTGCCATGAACATCCTTACTCAGATAAGGAGACTACAACTGTGCTTAAAACACCGGTTGTAATCTCCACAAGGCTCTGTACAATGGCAGCAAAACATCCTTGCTCTTGACTCAGATCCTCCTGCAATGAAGGCCAACATACCTTTTGTCTTCTTAGCTTGCTTTCAGCAGCTTGTGTACAAGGACACCCAGATTTCATTGCATCTCCCCTTTTCCCAATCTTATCATCATTCAGATGATAACCTTTCTTTCTGTTTTTGCAACTAAAAGGGATAACCTCACATTTTTCGATGTTAAACTGCAACTGCCATGCTTTTGGTCACTCAGCCAACTAGTCTGAATCACACTGGAGACTCTTTGCATCCTCTTTACAGCACACATTAAAGTCAAGTTGAGTTTGTTGTCATGTGCACAAGTACGGTGAGGTTTAGGTACAATGGAAAAATTTACTTGCAGCAGCATCACAGGCACATAGGTACAGACAGTACATAGAATATAAATTCTACAAGACAGCGAAGAGAAGAGGAAAAAAAAAACCTACAAAAACAAGACATTAGTGCAAAAACAAAAGACACAATCAGAGACCAGTCCATGGTGGTGCAAGACCTGGTCTGTAGTATTCCATTACTAAGGTAGGATTAGGGTTGTGCAGATTGGTTGACAATCTTGATGGTTTTCAGAAAGTAGCTGTCCTTGGACCTGGAGCTTTGTGTGACCTCAGCGTTCTGTACCTCCTGCCTGAAAGTAGCAGCAAGAAGAGGGCATAGCCCGGATGGTGAGGATCCTTGATGATAGATGTTGCCTTCTTGAGGCAGCGCCTCCTGTAGATCCTGTCAGTGGTGGGGAGGGCTTTGCCTGTGATGGACCGGGTTGTGTCCACTACTCTCTGCGGCCTCTTGTGTTCCTGTGCATTGGAAATTGCCGTACCAGGCTATGCTGCAACTAGTCAGGATACTTTTAACAGTACATCTTTAGAAGTTTTTTTTAAAAGAGTTCCAACCCCTCTCCCACATTGTGTCTTCAGCAGATGTGAGGACGTTATACTTAGTTCCCTCATCCAAGTTATTGATGTATGTTTTGAATAGCTGGATGCCCAAGCAACAGCCTGCTAATCACTGCCGGCACTGGGAAAAGACCATATTCTGTTTCCTACCTGGCAACCAATTCACAGTCACGCTAGTAATATTACCCCCAATCCCATGTGCTTTAATTTTGTATCCTCACCTCTTTTGTGAGATATTATCAAAAGCCATCTGAAAATCCAAATACTCTAGTTCTCCCATACCCATTCTACCAGTTATATCCTCAAAAAAAAATCAGCAGGTTTGTTAAGCAGGTTTTTCCCTTTCATAAATCCATGCTTCATTTAATTCCATTAATGTTTTCCAAGTGTTCTGTTATTATATCTTTTATAATTGATTCTAACATTTTCCTTGTTACTAATGTTGGGTTTACTGGTCTGCTTTTTCTCTTCCTTTTTTAAATCGTGGGGCTACATTTGCCACTCCAATCTGTAAGAACTGCTCCAGAGGCTGAAGGATTTTGGATGATGTCCAGAAATTTATCAAATGATCAGGAGGACTGAGCCTCCATGGCCTTCCAGGGGAGAGAGTTCCAAAGGCTCCCCAGAAATGTCTGCACTCTTTCTACGGTCACTTCCTATGTAGTACTCTGCGATGTAGATTATCAGGCCCTGGGGACTTTTCTGCCTTTCGGCCCATTAATTAATTTATTTACTGATGACCTCTTTCAGTTCCTGCCCCTCTCTAGACCTTGAGCACCCTAGCATCTGGGAGGTTATCTGTGCCACCCTTTATGAAGGCAGAACTAAATTCTGCCACTTCATTATTCCCAATTATAATTTCCCTTGTTTCTGACTGTGGGGGACCTATATTTGTCTTCATTATTTTTTTTTCCTTCAAGTTCAGTTTTTCTGTTCTCTGCAAGCTTATTCTCAAGCACCATTTCCCATTCAACCCCCACTCCCTTCATCAATCTTTGTTCTTTGATTAATTTTAAACTGCTCTCAATCCTCAGGCCTGCTGCTTTTCATAGCAACTTTAATTGCCTCTTTGTGAATCTAATGTAATCCTTAATTTCCTTCATAAACCGCTGTTTCCTGATTTATTTTACGCCAGAAAGGAGTGCACTCAGGCCAGTATATGGGCCATTACTGGATGCTGGTAGTATCTGCTCCATGCGGTGATAGGCTGTTTGTTATCAGAGAGAAATCTCTTGCCGAGGGAGAGCTATACAGTCAAATAAAGAGAGGGGGAGATGGCAGCTTCCATCACATCCTATAGGAGGCGATGAGAGCAACCATAGGATTGGGCAGTCTATCAGCATATGGAGCAGCTGCTTTCAGTTCCCAACAATGGCCTGTACCCTTTATGTTGTCCGGGGAGCTCTTCTGAGCCCTGCATCTTGGTGCCGAATAGTTGCACCATTCTCCTCAGGTTACACCACTACCCCTCATGGTAGCCATTGCACATTGCCTTGGTAATTCACTCCTCACCAAGCCACCTTCTGCACGAGCCATCAAGTATCTATCTATACTATTCCTATTTTCTATCACTCAGCCTAACAAACTGAGCTTGTTAACTAAAGTTAGTCCTGCAGCTTTTCTCATTGCTGTTTATGGGATCTTGTAAATTTTTTGCCACTTTTTCTAAACTACAAGGGGATTTCACTTCAAAAGCTCTTTTGTTGGCTGTAAAGGGCGTTATAAACTCATGAAATGTGCTATTGAAATATAAGTTCTTTGTTTTAATTTCACCACAATTTACTAGCTGCTTTGGTAACCAAGAGTTCAAAGTGTTAATTCCATTTCTTTTATGTAGTTTCAGGTTGGCATTGCTATTCAGTTGTGTTAATTGAAAAAAGTTTGCCTACTGTCATATGATTTTTAAAATTTTTTATTTAGTAAATTAAAATTGTAGCTATGGAGCAATATAGAAAAAGATGGTGAGGTGACTGGAAGGCAGAAGGCAGGGCTAATTCTTTCATGTGAAAGGAGACTATAGTAAACTAACTACCGGTTAGAGACAGCTAGAAAGATTGCATAATGTCTAAAGACAAAATGTTTTAAGTCTGAGGTTATCCTGACCGCTACAATGAAATTTGCTTTTTTTTAAGAAAATGAATAAGTGCCAGAACAGAATTGTAGCCCTGGTTTTATTAATGTCCCATTGCTGTGTAGAATGTGGCCTTGAGTTACACTTAAAGTATTTTGAACAAGGGAGCACCTTTTTTTTTTAAAAGCATGATGCTTTTTTGTGTTTATAAATTATAGGAAAATTGGCTTCATAATTTGGACTTGCAAATGTTTATCCAATTTAAAATAAGGGTTCAGTCATGAATGAAATGTTATTGAAATATCCATTACAAATATTTATTTCCAAAACTTTGAGTGCACTGAGAAGGCTATCAGTTGAAAGAAATATTTGCTAGTCAGGTAAATACATACTGGCTTTTTTTTATTTTCACCAATACAATTTAGCCTTTCACTAAATGCAGCTAACAAGGAAGTCCTCAATAATTGCACGCAATTACCAGTAATTCTGCTTGATGTATTATGCAGCAACTGAAATTTGACAGAACCATTTTGAAATGATAGAAAAAAATTATGTTTTTGAATGTAGCAAATAAAATTTAGTGTTTGAATTAAGTTCAAGCAATTATCAGAAGAAAATTATTTCCAAACTGTAGACCATTGAATAAATGCTAATGTGTGGGGGTGACTATAAGTTTAAGGTAAAGTTAAAGCAACTGCATCTCTACCATTGAGGTTTGGACCTCTACTTTCTAGTGATACCACATATTTTGAACTGGGGTTTGAATTGTTATTAGCAATCCGGTCAACACAATTTATCGCCAAGTTTTTGCCACTGGAACAGAAAATTGGATAGAATGTAAAACAGCAATCTACTTTGTCTTGTTCTAGCGACAAAAAGTACTCTCATCTGCACTGAGTCTGGAGATGACAAAGGAATGAAAAGGTATTGGGTTTGAATAGCAGGGCAAATTTCAAACTATTTGAGATGGTAGGCGAGGTTTGCTGTTATTGACGGGAATCCTGAGTATTTGACTGGGGCTTAAGAAATGGCTTTGGTCTTCCCATTGTTCAGCTGAAAGAACTTAGTTCATCAAAAATTAGAAGCTGGGCAAAAACAAGACTAACCTTAATTTCATTGCCATACATATGCAAACTGATTCCAAGGCTTCACACGTTATTTCAGGGGAAACATATAACAGATAGAGGAGGGAGCCAAGGAATAATCCTTGGACCCTGAGGTGATAATGTGGAAGTGAGAGACAAAGATATTGGTAACCTTCCCTTGGAAAAACTGGACGAATGATGAAAGTTGAGCCAAAAGACTAATCCCATACGGCTGATTTGTAGAAGAGACGTACAAGTTAAAGATTATGTGGTCACTTATGTTGAAGGCTGTAGACATGTTATTTGTAAATCTCATTTAGTTTGGTGGTGATAATTAAGTGGACGGATTCAGTTTGGAGCTGGTTATGAATCTAAGAAACAAGCTTATATTCAAAATAAATTTAAAAAGTGCTGGAGATACTCAAGTCAGACAGCATCTGTGGAAACAGATTTAAAATTTTAGGTCAATGAATCTTCATCAGAATGTTCGGTTTCCAGCATCTCCAGTGTTTTGATTTTTCTTTTCAACCGTTATCAGTCAAATAGCACCTAGGTTAGAAGATCCTGTAAATTGTGGGAGGTTTCAACATGCAGCTTGGCTGCTGTGTTTTGAGACTTGTGCCTATCCTTCAAAGATAATTCATTGGTTGTGAAGCATTTTCAGAGGGCTTGAAGATGTTATGTATATGTAAGTTATTCTCTCTTAACCTAACACTGTTCACAGATGGCATAAATTAAATCTGTTCTTTCTTTGTTTAATGCTATTATGCTACAGTAGGAATTATTTTGTTTTGAATAAGTGCTTTGGTAGCACTGCCATGGCCAATTGCATCTGAAAATACAATTTGGTATAGATGTTGTTCAGTTGATAATGAATGATTTGGATGTTTTCCATTCTTCGCTTAAGAGGTTTGCATGTTCATCAAATGCTGCTGACTTCATGCAACTTAATTGACTGTTAAAGAACACTAGATAGATTGCTGTGAATAAATTTGCATTCAGGCTGAGTGGTATTGGGATAGATGGATTGGCAATTTGGTTGGCAAACCTCTCACGTTGACCTGGGTTCTCTTGGGAAACGGCCTGTGAGCAACCCACTTCTGGTTCACCCCTACTTTCACTTTGAACTGAGAGTCCAAAGGCTAGATTTGTTGGCAGGAAATCAGAATGGGTGGCCATGGTACTATTATTGTTGGGAAAGTGAGGATCTGTCGGACAGCTTGTAAGTCAACAGGCAGTTCCTCACCGAGACAGTGCTGACTTTCTTGTGACTTGGCAATGAAAAAGAATATTGGAAGTTTGCCTCCCATCCAAAATTTAAGCTTGTGTAGTATCTGATTGATATGCTTAATGGAAAATTGCAAAACAGTAGGTTTCAAGCAACTTGAATGCTTTGAACTACACAAAAGCAATGCAGTGCTCATAAAAGAGGAATTCATCTTACCAAGTGCAGTAATCACCTGGCCAAGGGCATTTTTGTTTTTATTTTTCTTTTTCCATCCTCTCAGCCTGATTCTCAATGGAGTACAACTCTCCTGCTGTTGTGTCTCACCGGTGTATAGTTTCCTTGGCATCACAGCGAATCAAGGGTTCCTGCCAGAACTTTTCATCTTTAATAAGAACCAGGCTGAAGTATATTTACCCGAGTATCAACAGACCAATTGTTTCGTGCTTAAGTTATTGTATGGATAATCCAAAGCCCAAAATAAAGATCCAAAGCAGGGGTCCACCGTGGCAATTTTAAATTCAGTTAACTAAACAATCCATAATTAAAAATCTAGAATCAGTGTTGTGACCATTGCCACTAAATAAAATAGTGCCCATAGGGAAGGAAATCTGCTGTCCTTTCCTATCCTGGCTGCCAGAGGAAGTGGTGGAATCAGATACAAATGCTACGTTTAAGAGGCATCTAGACAGAAACTTAAATAGGCAAGGCATGGAAGGATGTGGTCTGATGCAGGCAAATGGAATTAATGTAGATAAGGAAAAATAGTCGGCATGGACATGTTAGACTGAAGGGCCCATTTCTGTGCTTTACAACTCTATGACGGTGGCACGGCACCTGGAACAATTGGTTGATTCTTAAATGTGCGGCATTATGGTCCACTAAACAGCTTAGTTGATGAACTGAGACTCAACACCTCCCTCTGCAACTGGATCCTTGACTTTCTGACCAACAGACCGCAATCAGTGAGGATAGGCAGCAACGCATCCAGCTCAATTATTCTCAACACTGGTGCCCCACAAGGCTGCGTCCTCAGCCCTCTACCCTACTTTCTATTCACTCATGACTGTGTGGCCAGATTCTGCTCTAACTCCATCTACAAGTTTGCAGATGATACCACCATTTCTTAAATAACGATGAGTCAGAGTACAGGAAGGAGATAGAGAGCTTAGTGACATGGTGTCATCACAACAACGTTTTCCTCAATGTCAGCAAAACAAAAGAGCTAGTCATTGACTTCAGGAAAGGGGGCGGTGTACGTGCACCTGTCTACATCAATGGTGCTGAGGTCAAGAGGGTTGAGAGCTTCTAGTTCCTAGGAGTGAACATCACCAATAGCCTATCCTGGTCCAACCACATGGACGCCATGGCCAAGAAAGCTCACCAGCACTTCTATGTCCTCAGGAGGCTAAAGAAATTTGGCATGTCCCCTTTGACACTCATCAACTTTTATCAATGCACCATAGAAAGCATCCTATAAGGGTGCATCTTGGTATGGCAACTGCTCTGTCCGGAACCGCAAGAAACTGCAGAGAATTGTGGACATAGCCCAGCACATCATGGAAACCAGCTTTCCCTCCATGGACTGTCTATACCTCTCGCTGCCTTGGTGAAGCAGCCAGTATAATCAAAGACCCCAACCATCTGGGATATTCTCTCTTCTCTCCTCTTCCATTGGGCAAAAAATACAGGAGCCTGAGGGCACATACCACCAGGCTCAAGGACAGTTTCTATCCCATTGTGATAAGACTATTGAACGGTTCCTTATCCAATGAGATGGATTCTTGACCTCACAATTTACCTTGTTATGACCTTGCACCTTATTGTCTACCTGAAATGCACTTCCCCGTAGCTGTGACACCTTACTCTGTATTCTGTTACTGTTTTTACCCTGTACTACCTCAATGCACTGTGTAATGAATTGACCTGTACGAACAGTATGCAAGACAAGTTTTTCACTGTACCTCGGTACAAGTGACAATAATAAACCAATAACAATACCAAATGCTTTGATAAATGTAAGAGTCTATGAGAGCACCTTCACCATAAAGCACAAAGACTTCAGTGGTTTGAGCTTTCCATCACCTTCTTGAGGGACATTAGAGATGGGTAATCAGTGCTGTTTTGCCAGTAACACTCACATTCTGGAAGAAGCAGAAAAGCTATCAACCCCCATTGAATTTCAGTTCCCCCAGGCATAAACTCTCATGGGAATACAGTTGCTCAGGCAGCAGCCACCATGCAGGTTCCATTCTTTTTATGTGAGTCTGAGTAATGTCATATGATTGATCAGAAACAACATCTCTAATTAACAAACAGGCAAATAAACAAGGTGGTACAGATGTTTTATAAATTCACTATGGTTTCCTTCTGCCTGGGCTTTACATTCATTCTGTCCAGATCAATATAGTATGAGGTGCAAGATTGATGAGTATCATCAAGTTTCTGTTTCTCTTGGATCTGTTTCTTAAAATATATTTCTTGCTGGAATGTAATCATATAAGTAGTGGAATATGTACAAAAAAACAAAAAAGGAAATGTATTTTTAAGGAAATTATTCTTGGGGAAGAATTGTATTTTGTAAAATGCATGAAAGTATGTAGTGAATACATGTCTCCTTGAAGTTAAAATTCTTCATTAGAGATAGAATGTATAATGACTGAGGGCTGTTGTCTAATGTAAATAGAGATATCTTTGAACACGAAAAACTGAAAAGGATGCCTTTCTTCCATTTGTCTGCCTTATGTAGCCTTAGTAAGTTGGAAGATCCCAGAACTCCATAGAGGAACACCAGATATTATTTCTGGAGAAGCTGTAAATGCTTGTTTCTAATAATATTGACCCTATCATTACAATGCCCCTTTGAGTTTGAAGTTTCTCTTCATTGCATTTAAATCTTTAATTAGAGTGCTCCTCTTCAGAGTAGATGAAAGACAGTGGGCTTTGAATCCAAGTGACCAGTCCCCTACTGAGATCTCCTGCATCCTCTGCCCACCCCCCAACCCCCTCTCCCCTCCCCCCCCCCCCCCCTCAAACTTTGGATTCCGGATGACAAAAAGGCAATGACGTACGGGGATTATCAGTGCATTAGACCACGATGCAACAAAATTGCCTGCAAACCTAGCACATCAGCAATAATTTCCAGGGTTGGGGTCACCGGTGTGATTGCTGCCACCGAAAGCTAGACAACTCTTCACTAAAGAGAAGAGATGGGGAGGAGAAACCTGAAGAGGGATCATCAACAGCTTTATATTTTTGAAGGGTAAAGAAAAACCTCCTTCACACATCACCAATGTAATGACTTACCAAGTCCTACCTCTATCCTCCCAGTGGCAGTCCGAATTATGGACAACTTTGGACAGACGGGAAAGAATTCAGTTGGATTCTGAACACTTCCTGAGAGCCATTACTATCCCAATACCCCAATGCTCCATGCTCTCTGGCACCACTATCTTCTCACTTCATCTCTTCACTGCCCATTTGTAGCAGGCAAGCACACAGTACGCAGCGATCCAGGTTCAATTCCGGCCGCTGTCTGTTAGGACTTTGTACGTTCTCCCTGTGTCTGTGTGGGTTTCCTCCGGGTGCTCCTATTTCCTCCCACATTCCAAAGACGTACAGGTTAGGAAGTTGTGGGCATGCTACGTTGGCGCTGGAAGCTTGGCGACACTTGCGGGCTGCCCCCAGAACACTCTGCGCAAAAGATGCATTTCACTATGTGTTTCGATGTACATGTGACTAATAAAGATATCTTATCTTATCTTATGGTGGGTGATAAAAATGCAGTTTAAAAGGTGAAGGCCTGTGTTGGATTAAGGAGTGGAAGTCAACCTAACAGCACTTCACATCAAATTAAACTGATGATTTGTCAGCATCCACTGTACAAATGTAACTTCTAGGAATTTATACTTGTGCTCATTTATCCCTTAGAAAATGACCTCGATGACCTCGTAATTAGTTGCATTTCTTTGTGTGGTGTTTTATAAGAAGGATCATGATAGTGTCGCTGAGGCTGATGATGGAACTAGGACAAAGAAAGTCCATAATAGAAAAATTATACAGTTTAATTAAAGGTAGCATGGTGGTGCAGCAATTAGAGCTGCTGCCTCACAACTCCAGCGAGCCAGTTCAGTCCTGACCTCTGGTGCCGTCTGTGTGGAGTTTGCACGTTCTCTCTATGACTGCATGGATTTCCTCAGGGTGCTCCAGTTTCCTCCACATTCCAGAGACGTGTGGTTTGGTAGGTTAATTGGCCACTAATTAACCCCCCACTGGGCGGGGGGGGGTGGGGGGGCAGAATTGATTGGAAAGATTACAGGGAAATATTAATGGGGGAATAGGAAAGTTCTGTGAGCTGGCACTGGCTTGTTGACTGAATGGCCTCTTCTAACATTACGATAATTTGGCAGTTCTAGGAAATTTGTTATTGTAGAAGAGATCATGGAGGCTAGGGAATTCAGGGAAGAGAACAACAATATCCTGAAATACATCGAGCCTGCTCCACCATTCAATAAGATCATGGCTGATCTGGTCTTGGACTCAGCTCCAGCTACCTGCCTTTTCCCCATGACCTTTAATTCCCCTACTGTGCAAAAATCTATCAAACTGTGTCTTAAATATATTTAATGACGCAGCCTCTACTGCTTCCCTGGGAAAAGAATTCTGTAGGTTCACTACTCTCTGGGAAAAGCAGTTTCTCCTCATCTCCATCCTAAATCTATTCCCCCAAATCTTGAGGCTATGTATCCAGTTCTAGTCTCACCTACCAGTGGAAACAGCTTTCCTGCCTGTATCTTATCTATCACTTTCATAATCTTATATGTTTCTATAAGATCCCCTCTCATTCTTCTGAATTCCATTGAGTATAGACCCAGGCGACTCAATGTCTCTTCATAGGCTAACCCCCTCATCTCCGGAATCAACCTGGTGAATCTCCTCTGCACCGACTCCGAAGCCAGTATATCTTTCCTCAAGTAAGGAGACCAGAACTGCATGCAATTCTCCAGGTGTAGCCTCGCCAGTACCCTGTACAATTGCATCATAACCTCCCTGCTCTTAAATTCAATCCTTCTAGCAATGAAGACCAACATTCCATTTGCCTTCTTGATAACCCATTGCAACTGCAAACCAACTTTTTGCAATTCATGCACAAGCACTCCCAAGTCCCTCTGTACAACAGCATGCTGTAATCTTTCACTATTTAAATAATAATCTGATCTTCTATTTTTCCTTAAAAAGTGGATGACCTCGTATTTACCAATGTTGTACTCCATTTGCCAGACCTTTGCCCACTCACTTAACCTATCTATATCTCTGCAGACTTTCCGCATCCTCTGCGCAATTTGCTTTTCCACTCAATTTATGTCATCAGCAAACTTAGATGCGTGACACTTGGTCCTCTCTTCCAAATCGTTAATGTATATCATGAACAGTCACGAGCCCAGCACTGAGCCCTGTGGCACTCCACTCACCACTGATTGCTGACCAGAGAAATACCCATTTCCTCAAAGAACTCCAGTAAGTTTGTCAAACAGGATCTGCCCTTCCTGAATCCATGCTGTAATATCTGCCTGATGGAACCACTTCTATCCAGATATCTCACTATTTCTTCCTTAATGATAGCTTCAAGCATTTTCCTGACTACAGACGTTAATCTAACTGGCCTATAGTTACCGCCGCGCCCTCCCCCTTGCCTACATCCTTTCTTAAACAATGGAATGACATTCGCTGTCTTCCAATCTGCCGGGATCTGCTCAGAGTCCAGAGAATTTTGGTAAATTATCACAGACATGTCTACTATAACTCCTATCCCCTAGTCCTGACCATGTGTATCCTAGGACATTGTGGGAAGCAAGGGAGGAAATTGCTGGGGAGATTTTTGTATCTTCCTTAGCCACGGTTAAGGTACCAGAAGACTGGAGGGTGGCTAATGTTGTGCCTTTATTTAAGAAGGGCTGCAAGGACCAGCCAAGACACTACAGGCTGGTGAGGTAAGTTACTGGAGGGCACTCTGAGAAAAGGATCTATCTGCATTTGGAGAAGCAAGGACTGATTAGAGATAGGCAGCGTGGCTTTGAGTGTGAGAAATCTTGTTTTGAAGAAGTGACTAAGGCTTGATGAGGGCAGGGTGGTAGATGTTGTCTACCTGGACTTTAGCAAGGTTTTTGACAAGTTCCTACATGGTAGACTAGCTCAGAAGGCGAGGTCACATTGGATCTAGGGTGAGCTAGCCAACACAAAACAAAATTGGCTTGGTGGAAGGAGGCAGAGAGTGGTAGTGGAGGGTTGTTTTTTCAGACTGGAGCCTGTGATCAGTGGCTTGCCACAGGGATTAGCTGGGTCTGCTGTAGTTTGTCACATATATTAACAATTTGGATGAGAATGCAGGTGGCATGATTGGTAAGTTTATGGATAACACCAAAATTGATGTGGTGGACAGTGAAAAAAGATTGTCTAAGGTTACAACAGGATCTAGATCAACTGGGGAAGTGGACAAAGGAATGGCATATAGAATTTAACTCAGAAAAGTGTGAAGTGATGTATTTTTGGAAGCTAAACCACGGCAGGACTTGAAAGTAAATGACAGGGCCTTGGAGAGTGTTGTAAAACAGAGAGACCTTGGGGTACAAGAGCATAGTTCCCTGGAAGAGGTGACACAGGTAGACAAGGTGGTGAAGAATGTGTATGACACGCTTGCATACATTGGATGGGGCATTGAGTATGTGAGTTGGGACATCATTTTACAGCCATATTGGACATTGCTGAGACCACATCTAGAATACTGCGCACAGTTCTGGTCTCCATACTATAGGAAGAATGTGATTAAGCTAGAGAGGGTGCAGAAGAGATTCACAAGGATGTTGCCATGACTGGAGGGCTTAACTTATAACGAGAGACTGGATAGGCTGGGACTGTGTTCCCTGGTGTAGTAGGCTGACGGGTTATTTGCAGAGTTCTATAAAATCATGGGGGATATAGATAAGGTAGATAGTCACAGTCTTTTTCCCAGGGTAGGGGAGTCTAAAACTAGAGGACACAGCTTTAAAGTGAGAGGAGAAAGATTTAAAGGGGACCTGAGAGGCAAGTCTTTCACACAGATGGTAGGTATATGGAATGAGCTGTCAGAGAAATTGGTAGAGGTGGGTGCAATTATGTTTAACAGACATTTGGACAGGTTCACGGATGGGAAAGATTTAGAGGGATATGGGTCAAGTGTAGGCAAATGGGACTAGCTCAGGAAGCATCTTTGTTGGCATGGACGGGTTAGGCCAAAGGTCCTGTTTCCATATTGTATAACTCTATGACTCTATTCCACATCATGGCTTGCAAGCCATGATTATAAACAGTAGGTCAATTCCAGATCCAATTCCAGTGCAGACAGGATTAGAAGCAAATCTCTTCTCAATCTTCCTCGCTATAATATTGAATCTCACTTCCAACAGGCTTCTTTCTGAGATGGAGTTAACCTCTAAGACATATGGGAAGCTATTCAGCCTTTGTCACCTCCACTCCAGACTCAAGATCACCCTAACATCAGTCAATGGTTTACGGTACACAAATGACACTAGTATATACTGTATGCACAACTGGAAGCCAAGTTCCAGGTTGTTGTTGTGAGGATGTGCTGTACACCAAGTAGCCAGAAGTCAAAAGTCCATACATCACTCTGTTTTTTTGAGAGCTACTTTTCAGCAAAAACAGACTTTGATGAAGAAATTCACCACCATCTCCAGAAAGCCACCATGCCCCTTTGATGACTGAAGGAAGGAGTGTGCAAAGACCTGGATCTCAAACCTCACACCACATTCATAGTTTAATGAGCAGTAGTGATCCTGCCCTCCTGTCTGCTTCAGAGTCATGGAAATCCTACAACAAGCACCTCAAAGAACTGGAGAAGTACCACCAAAACTCTCTCCGTGGAACCCTCCAAATCCATTGGCAATATAGGTGAATTGGAATTTGCTTATTCTCCCAGCAAAATTCCCAACATTGAGGTTGCGATCATGCCACCAGCTCTGGTGGATAGGCTACGTCATTCGCATCAGTGACACCAGACTTGTGAAACAAACACTTTGAGTATCTACAACATGAGCACTCAAAGCCCATGGACAAACAATGGATGAAGAACAACATCCAAATGGCTCTACCCACCTGCCTTGTCGATCACTGCCTGTCCCACCTCTGGCAAGAGTCCTGCAGAGGCCTCTTCAGCTTATTCAGAAACGTCAAAACCAAAGCAGAAGCAAGTTGTGCTTGATCCCAACTAAGAAGGAAAGTAATTATATATTAAGAAGCTATAAAATGGAAGCACATCCATTGCAGTGCTATGGGGAAAGAACAGGGGAATGTGACCAGTTGGATATTCCTCTCAAAGAGCCAGCACTGATGCAAGCGTGATTGGCTTAATGGGTCTCCTTCTATGCCATCATGATACTATAAATTTTGTAAGAAAGTGGACTTATCCTCTAAGATGTGATACAGTTTAACCTGCAGGTCCCTTGTCCTTTTTTTTTTCCTTAGTGTATTCCATATTTATTTAGTTAATGAAGAAAAGGCGTCTGGATTAGATTTTGGATTCCACTCATATCTTTGAGGTGATGCATCAACATCTGATGGCTTGTATGGGAAATTTCTTGTGTGAGGGAAAGGAATCCAGTATCATGACTACCAAAATATTAATGTTCAGCCATTTGAAAATTTGACATGATGAATGGATTAAAGGCCATTGTGTATTTAGAGAGATCACACTATAATGAATTGATAATGACCATTGTTTGTTTAAACTGCTCAGTAATATCAATTATGATCTGATGCTGCTTCAAAACGAAATCCTTTAAATTGTTTCCATATGAATATGTAGTGACCGTGTTGAGCTGTATGTTCAGACCCCAAACCTCACTCTCCTAGGTATTGCGTTCCATTGTTTGCTGCCTTGTACTAATTTGCAGAATCTAGTTGTCCTTAGTTTCATAAAGCACAATACTGGGGTAATCTCCTCAGACTCATGTTGAACAGTTTTCATAAAATAGTTTTGGATGTGATCTCTTTTCATGGTTTTACTCTAAACGAGTCCATACCAGACATTGGACTGACTGGTTGATGTGGAACTCATTACTAATTAGGCTCTCAGACTACTAAATTATGGGTTGTTTCTTTCAGTGGCCGTTCACCCACCAGGAAATACATTGACATTATCCATGCAGCCCACTTAATTAACTCAATTATCCACTTAATATTGTAGCTGTTTTCCATTTCCATTGCCTGGCCTGAATCTGTAAGTGTTGAACGCTAACCAATTCCATCACCAAATTTTCAGAACACTAGTTTGTACAGAACAAATTTCAGATGCGTTCAATCTTTTTGATAGTCTTTATATACTAATTGAGAAAAATGGATTGGAATTTATGAATGCAAAATCCTTGCATGAATGTGGATGATTAAATTTACATTAACTATTTCTCTCCATCATTTCATTTTCTGTTGTTTTGCTTTAAATCAGGCTCTCCACGCAGTACAAGGTGTTAGTGATGCTGTACTTCACACAGAACTTATACAATTCTACTTGTAGATCTTCTGCTTTACACTTCGTTACACTGAAGTTCCCAAAACAATTGCGTTGAATCTGCAGCACATAGGCTAATGCTATTTGGCGCTGATGCTGATACATTAGAACTCTGTGTAAGCTTCCTACTACTTTACTTGGCTCATTGCCTCGTGTAGCAATGGCATATTGTCTGTTGGAATATGCCCAAAAGGTCCAGTTATTGTATGCCATGGATGTGCTGAAGTTAGCTTCTTATTTATGTAATTACTTTGTTTCGAGTTATATTTGTTCTCTTCCCATGGCTGAACGTTAGCAGAAATTGTATGTTATGACACATTTAAGTTGCAGTGTTCTTCTGTTGTTGGCATGATGTAATTTGCTTGCACTCACCTATTTAAGTAGCCTGGTTGGTGCAGAGTGATTCTGTTATTTCTTCTGTTCTGTTTGGTAATCGCTTTCTGTTGCGGCAGCCCTCGATTATTTCTGCCTGTTTTTCCCCTCTGTCAGTCTGCTGTTTGCTACCCTGCTGCCTTGTTGACAGATAATGATTTTGCTGGTTTTTCTGCTGTTATTACAATTTGTTGGGTAATTAAAATGTATTTGATGATACAAGGGACATTATATATTGCTGGTTAGCCTGAGAGGTGACAATGATGGCACTGATTTAGCCACATGCACAAACTATTGGAAGGCACATTACGTGCAAACAAACTGAAGTTAACATACTTCAATTGTGTTTAGTTAAACCTCCACGTCATTCAGTAACCGAGAGAGCTAGGTGACTGAAGCAGTCAAACTGGATCTTGTCTGACTAATTAATGCAGGAGTGAGTTAAAACATATGCATTTAAACATTTCAAATTGAGGTGATAAGCCCAGTAGTTGCATCTATTACTTGTTTTATTTATTGATTAGAAATTCAGTTTGCTTCATCCAATACCCCAAATTAAAATTTTGGTAATGCAGCTAATATTTTGAACAGCCCCTCATTTTAAGTACTGGCATCACTTTCAGCAACAGAGTGTAGATGAAATTGGAAAAGTTGAATCAGGGTGTGAGGCAGAGAAGGTGACAACTTAGGGCAGAACTGTTGAGAAAAAGGGTAGTGGGGTGGTAGAAGGTTGCATAATGGGAAAGTACACTGGAGGGTGAGCACTATTAGTGATAGCAGGAAATGGAATCAGGATGCAAGTAAGAGAAGACAGTGAATGTGGAGAGAGAAAACTGGGAGTGAGTTGGGAATGATTGATTGGGCAGCTTCTTTTAAAGGCACAGTGATAGGTAACAGCTAACATACAATATATAACTGTTGTGAGAAAAGATTCTTTCAGGTCTTAAAGGCAGAGGGCTTCAGGCACAAGTCAGTGTATTTTAAAAAGAGAAAATTTATTTACGAAGACAAACGCAGGGACAGAATGGATGGGAATGGATGCATACTCGCACACACAAGTGATCGCGAGACATGGGGGAAGTCACAACAGGGGTGTGACTTTGTCTTTGTAAAAGACACACACACACACACAAAATGAACTGGTTACAAATGATCAAGGAATAAACAATACAATGTCTGAACACCTTGAATCAGGACAAACATTAGCTCTAATGCTTCCCGGGATCTTTAACTATCTACCCTGAAGTAGTGTACAGTTTACCTCAACATCCTCAGAGAGAGAGCAAATCAGCACATGCAGCACTTTTTATAGTGCCGGAGAGCTGGGTGGAGCCAGCCTAGGTGATTCAAAACTGTCCAATGGTCCATGGCCAGGTACAACAGGTATTTACATAGGCCCAATGGTCAAGGTGTGTACTAATAGGTGGGTGGAGCCAGACCTTGATTGACAGTGGTGTCACTTTCAGCCATGTGCTCAATGGTGTCATCCCAGCCAGAGGGGTCAGTGTTGTCACAGTCATATGACAGCCATGACCTTTCACACTACAATAACTGATTTGGGAGAAAAATGTTGGTGAATTTGCAGTGAACACAAAATTTGGTGGAATTGTGGAAGGTCATCAAATGAGGCAGCAGGATATAGATTAGTTGGAAATTTGGACAGACAAATGGCAGATGGAGCTTAATCCTGACAAGTGTGAGGTTGTGAATTTTGGGAGGTCAAATGCAAGAGGAAGATACAGCAAGACTCTTCAGAGTACTAATGTACAAAGGGATCTTGGGGTGCTAGTCCATAGCTCCTTGAAAGTGGCAACACAAGTGGATAAGGTGGTAAAGAAGTTGTATGACATATTTGCCTTCATCGGTTGAGGCATTGAGTATAAAAGTTAGCAAGTCATATTGCAACTGCATAAAGCTTTGGTGAGGCCACATTTAGAACATTGAGTCCAGTTTTTGTCACTGCATTACAGGAAGGATGTGAAGGCTATAGAGAGGGTGCAGAAGAGGTTCTTCAGGGAGTTGCCTGGATTGGAGACTATTAGTTATAAGGAAACGTTGGACACACTTGGATTGTCTTTGCTGGAGCATTGCAGGCTGAGAGGTGACCTGATAAAAGTATCTAAAAGTATGAAAGGCATAATTAGTGTCTTTTTCCAGGATGGAAATGTCAAATAAGAGAGGTTATAGGTTTAAGGTGAAAGGAAAAAACTTTATTGGAGATTTATGAGGCAAGTTTTCTACACAGAGGGTGATAGGTGTCTGGAACACTTTGCCATGGGACGTGGGAGAAGCAGAAATGACAGCAACATTTAAAAATCACACATACAGACATATGAGCAGGCAGATGGGATTAGTTTAGATTGATATCATGGTCAGCACAGACATGGTGGGCTGAAGGTCCTGTTCCTGTGCTGCACCTTCTATGCTATATGTCTGTACTGAACAAGTGCAGGAATTGCAACATTTATACGTTTCTGCCAGATATAAAAATAGAACAGGAAAATCAAAGCTATCACAGTTAATGAAGTTGAGGATAGTATTCGATGCAAAGAGGAGTCACAAAATTGACAGACAAAGTACCAAAGCTGAGGATTGGGAGCAGTTTAGATTTTAGCAAAGGATAACATGGAAATTGATTAAGAGAACAAAAGCAGAACATGAGAGTAAACTTGCAGGGAATGTAAAAGTGGACTGCAAAAGTTTTTACAAGTATGAAAAGAAAAGTAAACAGTGAAGTCAGAAAAAGTTTTTTTTTCTCTGTCAGAAATGGGGGTATTCATAATGGGGAAAAGGGAAGTGGCAGAAAAATTAAATAAATATGTAGGTTCTTTCTTCACTGGAGGATACAAAATGTTAGTGAACCAAGAATATAATGAAGGGGAGAAACTAAAGAAAAGCAAGTTCAAGTTTATTGTTGTCATAGGCATACATAGCCAGGGTATAAATGCCATGAAAGTTAGCTTTTTGCAGCAGCTGCAGCAGCACAATATATTACAAGATGAGGATAAACATAAGTTAACATAAACTAATATAAATTATACGTGCACGTGTGCAAAATAAACAACAAAATAAAGAATGACACTAGTGTAAGATTGAGGGAGAGAGAGAGAAAAAGTACAGTCCAAGGTAGTGTTAGGGTTTTTCAGGGCAGTTCAAGAACCTGATGGCAGTGGGGAAGAAGCTGTGGTTGAACCTTGAGGCGTGGCAGCATTGAGAAGAGGGCATGGCCCAGATGGTTGGGGTCCCTGGTGATGGATGCCACCTTCCTTTGACATTGCCTCTTGTCAATGTCCTTGATGGTGGGGAGAGCTGTACCCGTGTTGGAACTGGCTGAGTCCACCTTTTGCATTCCTCTGCATTGGAATTTCCATACCAGGTTGTCATACAACCAGTCAGAATGTTCTCCACTGTACTTATGTAGAGGACTGTCAATGCCTTTGATGACATGCCAAATCTCCTTAAGCTTCTAAGTAAGTAGAAACGCTAGCACGCCTTCTTTGTGGTTGCATCTGTGTGCTGGGCCCAGGATAGGTCCTCCAAGATGTTGACACCCAGGAACTTGAAGCTGCTCACTATTTCCACCGCAGACCCTTCGATGAGGACTGGTGCATGTTTGCCTGACTGCCCCTTCCTAAAATCCACAATTAGTCCCTTGGTCTTGCTGATGTTGAGTGCAAGGTTGTTATGACACCACTCAACCAGCTGACCCCACTCAGTTCTCTACACCGCCTTGTCATCATCCATGATTCTGCCAACAACAGTGGTGTCACTGGCAAATTTGTAGATGGCGTTGGAGCTATGCTTAGCCACAGAGTCATAAGTATAGAGAGAGTAGAGCATAGGGCTAAGCACGCAGCCCTTGGGTGCACCTGTGTTAATGGTCAGTGAGGTGGAGATCTGCACTGATTGTGGATTAATACTAATTAGAATTAGTACAAAAATAGTGTTGAAGGAATTAGTGACACTGAAAGCCAATAAATACAAGGAGGTAGCCATGGAAACAGTGCATGCATTGGTTACTGTTTTCCAGAATTCTATGGATGATGGAATACTTCCTGCAGATTGGAGGGCAGCAGATGTAACCCACAATTTAAAAAAGGGGGAAGTGAGGAAACTACAGACTAGTTCGCCTCACATCAGTGGTTGGGAAAAAGCTAAGGACTATTTTAAAGGATGAGCTAACTGAACACTAAAATCAACATGGTCTTATAAAAGGGAAATTCTGTTTGACAAACCTATTGGAGTTTCTAAGGATGTAACTGGTAGACTCGATAAAGGTGAACCAGTGGGAGTGATGTACTTGGATTTTCAGAAAGCTTTGATCAAGTCCCACACAAGAGGCTAGAGTTCGAGATTAAAGTTCATGGTATTGGTAGTAATGCACTGATGTGGATTGAAAATTGTTTGACAGGCAGGAAATAGTAGAGTATTTTTTTGGGATGGCAGGCAATAACTCATGGTGTACAGCAGGGATTAGTGCTTGAATCTCAGCTATTCACTGTATATATCAATGATTTGGATGAGGGAACCAAATGTGACTTTTTAAAATTTCCTAAGAATACTACACTGGATGGGATTATGAATTGTGAGGAGGATGCACAGAAACTTCAAGGCAGTGTAGACAGACTGAGTGACTGGACAAATATGGCAAATGTGGAACAATACAGGTAAAATTATCCTCTTTGGTAGGAACAACAGAAGGGTGGCGTACAATTTTAATATTGCTAGATTGGGAAGTGTTGACAGACCTGAACGTCTTTGTCAACCAGTCACCGAAAGCAAACCTGCAGGTGCAGCAAGCGATTAAGAAGGCAAATTGTATGTTGGCCTTCATGCAGGAGGATTTCAGTACAGGAGCAAGCAGCATGTATTGCTACAATTATACCAGGGCCTTGTTGAGACCATGCTGGGATTATTGTTTGCAATTTTGATCTCTTCACCTAAGAGATATATTTGCCATAAGAGGGAGTGAAACAAAGGTTGAACAGACTGATTCTTGGGATGGAGGAGAGATCAAATTGACTAGGTTTGTATTCACTAGAGCTTAGAAGAAGGATCATGGATGTAACTGAAAGTTATAAAGTTCTGAAAGGGCTAAACAAACTGGATGTGGGGAGGAAAAACTGGTAGACTCTTAAGTGTGAACCAGTAGAAGTGGTATATTTGATTTTCAGAAAGCTTTGAATGTCCCACATAAGAGGTTAGTGTGCGAGATTAAAGTGTGTGGTATTGGGGAGGATGTTTCCCCTGTCTGGGGTATCTAGATCAAGGGATCACAGATTTAGGACTTGAGATGAGGAGAAATTTCTACACTGAGAGGATGGTAAACCTGTGTAACTTGCATCCAGAGAGGGATGTGGAGGCCAAGTCACTGAATACAGGCAGCCCTGGGTTCTGTAAGGGTTCTGTTCCTAAGAACTCTTCATAAGCCAATTTCTCTGTGTCAGAAACATCCAGATTCCTCAGCTATCCATATCGTATTGATTTACATACACTTGCTATAATTCTTTCATTTCATCGAATATTCACCCTAACACTACCCATAATTAAACAAAAGGGATGTTTACTGTATCCAGTCATTAATGAACACAAGACATTTTATTGTTATTATTCCTATCTTGAAAAATGCTTTAAAAAGTATATGGGAGAATTTGCATAATGTCGTATTTCTGTAAGTCAGGTCATTCGTTACCCATGGAGCCCTTGTATATTTAAGAAGGAGATGGGTATATATCGAGATGCAAAAGGCCTCCATGGGAAGAGATTGAGAATATGGTACTGAGATGGATGCTCAGCCATGGTGTTGAATGGCAGAGCAGATCTGAATGTCTAATTGGCCTACTTCTGCTCCTATTTTCTATGATAAAAGAGGCAATGTGTGTGAGATGAAGGCTTTCTTGTTCTGCCGCTGCCATGCTAGGCAGGTGGTTATAAGATATTTAGTTAAGTATCATGGAAGTATGGTTTGGCTTTGAGTATTGAGAGCAGTTTTAAGATAAAATAAAAGGAATCAGCATTTTTTTCACAAATAGTGGTGTTTATTGTTTATTGACTACAACTTTGCCTTCAATACTATAATTCCAAACAAACTCATCTCCAAACTCCTAGACCTGGCATGGTAGTGTAGCGGTTAGCGTAACACTTTACAGCACCAGCGACCCGGCTTCGATTCCAGCCAGTGTCTGTAAGGAGTTTGTACATTCTTCCCGTGTCTGCTTTGGTTTTCCTCTGGGTGCTCGGGTTTCCTCCCACATTCCAAAGACGTACGGGTTAGGAAGTTGTGGGCATGCTATGTTGGCGCTGGAAATATGGTGACACTTGCGGGTTGCCCTCAGAACACTCTACGCAAAAGATGCATTTCACTGTGCATTTCGATGTACATGTGACCAATAAAAGATATCTTATCAATACCTTCCTCTGCAACTGGAACCTTGACTCCCTGACCAACAGCCCACAATCAGTAAGGATAGGCAGCAACTCCTCCGCCATGATTATCCTCAACACTGGTGCCCCACAAGGCTGCATCCTCAGCCCCCACTCTACTCCCTATACACTCACGACTGTATGGCCAGATTCTGATCTCTTCCATCTGCAAGTTTGCAGATGACACCACTGCAGTGGGCTGAATCTCAAATAACAAATGAATCAGAGTACAGGAAGGAGACAGAGAGCCTAGTGGCATGGTGTCATGACAACAACCTTTCCGTCAATGTCAGCAATACAAAAGAGCTGGTCATTGACTTCAGGAAGGGGGTGCGGTGCCCACACTCCTGTTTACGTTAACGGTACTGAGGTCAAGAGAGTTGAAAGCTTCAACTTCCCAGGAGTGAACATCATCAATAGCCTTTCTTGTCTAACCATGTAGACACCATAGCCAAGAAAGCACATGAGTGCCTCTACTTCCTCAGGAGGCGAAAAATTTTGGCATGTCCTCTTTGACCCTCAGCAATTTTTATTAATGCACCATAGAAAGCATTCTATCTGGATGCATCATAGCTTGGTATGGCAACTGCTCTGCCCTTGATCGCAAGTAACAGCAGGGAGTTGTGGTCACAGCTTAGCACATCATGGAAACCAGCCTCCCCTCCATTGACTCTGTCTACTCTTCTCGCTGCCTCGGTAAAGCAGCCAATCTGCTAACCCTACCTACCCTAAGAACTTTCTCTTTGCCCCCTCCCATTGGGCAGAAGATACAAAAACCTGAAAGGATGTTCTACCAGGCTCAAGGACAGCTGCTATCCTATTATTTATAAGACGATTAAACAGTCCTCTAGTATGATAAGATGGACTCTTGACCTCACAATCTACCTCGATATGGCCTTGCACCTTATTGTCTGCGTGCACTGCACTTTCTGTGTAACTGTAACATTTTATTCTGCATTCTGTTATTGCTTTTCCCTTTTGCTACCTCAATGTACTGATGTAATGAAATGATCTGTATGGATGGCATGCAAAACAAAGTTTTTCACTATACCTCCTTATATGTGACAATAATAAACCAATTTACCAATTTATAAATTTCCTTAGCAGGACGCAAAATGTCTTTCAGAAATTTCCTTCTTTCCTTGAAAGGAGCACGTACCTTTTGGTTCACTCTGCTCAAGATGAATGATGGCTGAGTGTTTCATTTTACCAGTTGTTCTTCATCTTTTATTTTCCTCAACCTCTCTGATCAGCCCACTATATTTTGTCCTCATTTTTCGATTTGCCTCTGTTTCCCTTGATGTTTCTTGTTCTCCATTCAGTTCCAGGATGGAATTTGGTACTTGTAAATGTTTCTTGATGTTATCTATGAGACCTGCTCTTCTTGATGCTTCATTTACAAAATGCGAGCATTCCTGTCCAGACTGGCATTTACTCCCCTCTCTTACTTTACTTGAGAAGGTACTGAGATTCATACTTGAACAACTGTAGCTCTTATGGCGAAAATGCTCCCAGAATGCTGTTATATCCAGGATTTGGATATAACAGCGATGAAGGAATGGTGATGTATTTTCAAGCTGAACAGTATGTGGCTTAGAGGGCAACTTACAGGCGGTGGTGGTCCCACAGGACTACAGCCCTTGGCTTTCTATTTGATGAAGGTCACAGCATTATAGAGGTGCTTTTGATGTAGTATAGACTGGGTGCATTTTGTACATGGTACATACTGTACCTACAGTACACTGGTGTTCACAAGATCACAAGACAAGGGAGCAGAAGCAGGCCATTCGGCCCATCGAGTCTGCTCCAAGGAAAGGGAAATAGAAATGAGAAATGGGGAATGGGGGAAGAAGAAGAAAAAAAAATATTCTAATCCCAATTACCGGCCTTATCCCCATATCCCTTGATATCCTGACTATTTAGATATCTATCTATCTCCTCCTTGAACGCCCCCACTGATCTGGCTTCCACTGCTGTACGTGGCATGGAGTTCCACAAATTCATCACCCTCTGGCTAAAGAAATTTTTCCTCATCTCTGTTTTGAAACTGTACCCTCTAATTCTAAGATTGTGCCCTCTGGTCCTGGACTCACCCACCAAGGGAAACAGCCTAGCCACATCTACTCTGTCCTTTCCTATCAATATTTCAACTGTCGCTATGAGGTCCCCTCTCATTCTTCTGTACTCCAGCGAGTACAGTCCAAGAGCCGACAAACGCTCCTCATACTTAAGCCCTTTCATTCCTGGAATCATCCTCGTAAATCTCCTCTGAACCCTCTCCAACGTCAACACATCCCTCCAAAGATGTGGGGCCCAAAACGGCGCACAATATTCCAAATGAGGCCTCACTAGTGCCCCGTAGAGCCTCATTAACACTTCCTTACTTTTATACACTATACCTCTCGAACTGAATGCCAACATAGCATTCGCTTTCTTTACCACCGATCCGACCTGGTGGTTAACCTTTAAGGTATCCTGCACGAGTACCCCCAAGTCCCTTTGTACTTCCGTGCTTTGGATTTTCTCTCCTCCTAGATAATAATCTGCCCACTTATTTCTGCTTCCAAAGTGTACAACTGCACATTTCCCTACATTGAATCTCATCTGCCATTTCCTTGCCCATTCTCCTAAACTGTCTAGGTCCCTCTGCAACCTTCCTATCTCTTCAATACTCCCTACTCCTCCCCCTATCTTGGTGTCATCCACAAACTTAGCCACGAAACCATTTATTCCATCATCCAAATCGTTAATGTACAAGGTAAAAAGGAGTGGTCCCAACACCGACCCCTGCGGCACACCACTAGTAACCGGTAACCAACCAGAACGAGATCCTTTTATTTCCACTCTTTGCTTCCTGTCAACCAGCCAATGCTCCACCCATTCTGTTATCCTACCCGTAATTCCATGACCTCTCATCTTATTAATCAGTCTCTTGTGAGGCACCTTATCAAAGGCCTTTTGAAAGTCTAAATACACAACATCTACCACCTCTCCCTTATCCACCTTGCCTGTCATTTCTTCAAAAAACTCCAATAGGTTGGTCAGGCAGGATCTTCCCTTCACAAAACCATGTTGGCTAGGACCTATCCTGCCCTGCGCCTCTAGGTATTCCGTAACCCCGTCTTTGAGGATAGATTCCAATAACTTTCCCACCACTGATGTCAGACTAATAGGTCTGTAATTTCCTTTATGCTTCCTCCCTCCTTTCTTATACAACGGAACTACATTTGCGACCCTCCAGTCCTCCGGAACCACGCCTGAATCTATCGATTTCTGGAAAATAATCACCAATGCCTCCACTATCTCTAAAGCCACCTCCTTCAGAACCCAGGGATGCACCTCATCCGGTCCGGGAGACTTATCAGTCTTTAGTCCATTTAGTTTTCCTAGCACCTTCTCCCTAGTAATCTTAACTGAACTCAATTCCATTTCGTGAGACTCCTGACTAACCGGCACATTGCTGATGTCCTCCACGGTGAAGACCGATGCAAAATATTCATTCAATTCCTCTGCCATCTCTCTATCGTCCATTATAATAGCTCCTGTACCGTTATCAATTGGTCCTATATCAACCCGTGTCTCTCTTTTACACCTTACGTATTTAAAAAACTCTTAGTATCCTTTCGAATGTTATCCGCCAACTTCCTTTCATAATTCCTCTTTTCTTTCCTAATGACCTTCTTAGTTTCTCTCTGCAGGTTTTTAAAAGCTTCCCAGTCCTCTGTTTTGCCATTAATTTTTGCTTCTTTGTACGCCGCCCCTTTTGCTTTTATTTTAGCCTTCACCTCTCTCGTTATCCACATTTGTGCCTTTTTTCCATTAAAAACCTTTTTTCTTGGAATATATCTATCCTGCAATTTCCTTATTTCCTGTAGAAATTCCTTCCATTTCTCCTCTGCCGTCCCTCCAGCCAGCTTACTCTTCCAATCAATTAGGGCCAACTCCTCTCTCATACCATTGTAATTTCCTTTGTTCCACTGAAATATCGATACACCAGTTACCAGTTTCTCCTTCTCAAACTTGAAACTGAACTCAATCATATTGTGATCACTGGTTCCCAGTGGTTCTTTTACCTTTAGTTCCCTAATCACCTCCAGTTCATTACACAGCACCCAATCCAAAACAGCCGATCCCCTGGTGGGCTCTTCAACAAGTTGCTCTAGAAAAACGTCCCTTAGACATTCCACAAACTCCCTCTCCTGAGTACTACCGCCATTCTGGATTTCCCAGTCCACCTTCATGTTAAAATCCCCCATAATTATCTTCACATTGTCACTCTGGCATGCTTTTTCTATCTCAAACTGCAACTTATCGTCCACTTGCTGTCTGCTATTAGGGGGCCTATATATGACTGCTACCATTGTCCTTTTACCCTTGCTATTCCTTAGCTCCACCCACAAGGATTTCACCTCCGCTGACCCAATATCCTTCCTTTCTATCGATTTTATATCACTACTAACCATCATGGCCACACCTCCCCCTCTGCCTACCCGCCTATCCTTCCTATACACTGTGTACCCCTGGACATTCAGTTCCCAATTCAGTTGGAGGGAGCATGAATGCTAAGGCTGTTTTTTGGGGTGTCATTCAAGTGTGTCACTTTGTCCTGGATAGAATCAAGCTTCTGCACACATTCTTTTGATTATTTCAGGCTTAACTTTAAATGAAGATAAAAAAAAAACTACAGATGCTGGAAATCTGAAATAAAAAGAGAAAATACTAAAAATATGGTGGAGAAATGGCAGATGGAGTTTAGAATATAGAACAGTATAGCACAGGTACAGGCCCCTTGACCCATGATGCCTGTATCGAACACAGTGCCAAACTATATTAGTTCATTCTGGACAAGTATGAGGTGTTCCACTTTGGGAGGTCAAATGTAAGAGGAAAGTATACAGTAAATGGCAGAAACCCTTATCAGCATTGATGTACTGAGATCTTGGGGTGCAAGTTCATAGCTCCCGAAAATGGTAACACAAGTGGATAGGGTGGTAAAGAAGACGTAAGGCATTCTTGCCTTTATCGATCAGGGCATTGAGTATAAAAGTTGGCAAGTCATAATACAGCTGTACAAAACTTTGGTCAGGTGGCATTTGGAGTACTGTGGGCAGTTCTGGTCACCGCATTACAGGAAGGATGTGGAGGCTTCGGAGAGGGTGCAGAAGAGGTTCACCAGGATGTTTCCTAGATTATAGAGTAATAACTATAAGGAGAGGTTGGACAAATTTGGATTGTTTTGTCTGGATTGTCCGAGGCTGAAGGGCAACCTGATAGAAGTTTATAGAGTTATGAGAGGTGTACATGGGGTGAGTAGTCAGAGTCTGTTTTCCAGGACGGAAATGTCAAATACTAAAGGGCATAGAGTTAAGGTGAGAGAGGGAAAGTTTAAAGGAGATTTACGGGGCAAGTTGTTTTTTACACAGAGCAGTAGGTGCCTGGAACGTGCTGCCAAGGGAGGTGGTAGTATTAGATACAATAGCAATGTTTAAGAGGCATTTAGACAGGCACATAAACAGGCAGGGATTAGAGGGATATAGACCATGTGAAGGGAGATGGGATTAGTTTAAATTGGCATCATGGTTGGCACAGACATTGTGGGCAGATGGGCCTGTACCTGTGCTGTACTGCTGTACGTACTCAGCAGGTCAGGCAGCATCTATGGAAAGGGAAACAGGAGTTAATGTTTAAGACTGGGACCCTTCATCAGTCCTGAGTGTTCCTATTATTTTTTTTGTTACATCTTTCTATATTTTTATATTTATTTCTAGTATCAGTTCTTCCAGTATTCTCTTATCGAGACTTTTCATGAAAATTCTTATCCAGCTGCATTCATTCTCAGCCTTATCTACGCTACAACAGATTATACTTTGAACTGCCAAGAATCTGCGTGACAGAATATGTGATTTTCCTCTTCATTTTACAATAATGGAATCAATCAATCTCCCCTCTATGTTTCAGTTCAGATGAAGGGTCTTGACCTGAAACGTTGACTGTCCATTTTCCTCCACAGATGCTGCTCAACCCGCTGAGTTCCTCCAGCAGATTGTTTGTTGCTCCAGATTCCTTTATCTGCTGTCTCTTGTGTCTCATTATAAAAACCTGTTTGTCTGCCCTTTCATTTCTGGATTGCAAATCTGAAGTATAATGGAATTTTTCTCTATGTCAAAACACTATAGAAGTGCAAATTGTTACTGGGATTGTCCTTGGCATCCATTATTGCCTCATTAACCAATGTTTATATTTTTGAATCTATTTGGCTATTAAACAAAGTGCCAAGAAGTGGCTTCTGCTTTCAACTGACTCACTAGTTTCTGATCCTCATCTGTAAAGAGAGTTTTTTGCAGAGATTCCTGCAGCTTCATTTCAATCACTTTTCCTCTGGGCCTGCTCTTGACAGGAGTTGGAGGTAACACTCAAAACTCATCAAAAATATTACGACATGGCTGAACTGGTGAACTCTGGCATCAGAAGGCTTCGAATGTGTGTGGAAAACCAGGCTTACCACAAATCTGGAAGGATTCCCACAGAAGGGAAAATTCTAGGCAAATGTGTTTTCAGTTGACTCATAAATAATTGGGATAACTGATAATGGCTGGTCAAAATCGGTGACTTCCAGAGTGAACGTGATGATTTCTGTGTTCATTGTTCCACTCTGGGAATTCATCCAGGTACTTCCAGTCACATGCCCTGCTTACATCAAAGACATCATTTCCATTTCAGATGTGTTTGAAATGATCTAGTTCCTTGTCCAGAGTGCTATGTGGGAAATTAAATAATGCTGTTTTGTGGTGTGCTTGATGTTGAATTCTCTCCAAAAACTAGGTTTTAATGGTGTTGTTCCCTGTGCAGGTCTCCATTCAGTTCAGTTCCTCTACTTATTCTGCTGTGTGAGCACCCACCTCCTCTACTGTACAGAAACTCCACACCCACCCAAACTTGCTCCCTAACTGCCCCATCCAACCCTCAGTCACTCTCCAAATGGCCTCGATTCTCTGATAATCCCCCAGTCAGCCGTTCTCCCTAGCCCACTAATGGAACCCTGACTATGATCTGAACACCAGTTCCCAGATCAATTGGTCTCTGGCCTCACCTTCTTAGATTAACTCTGAGCACGCCAATTACCCCTGCAAATCTCCTACCCGCCCTCCCCCCCCCCCCCCCACTGAGACCTTTACCTGACATCAGATACAACACCCAACTGCTGTAAAAGGCCCCAAGTTAACGCTTAGCCCCCAAATAATGGCCTTCTATCCTCTGTGATTTCCCCCCCTCCCCCAACTAGTTCCAGCACTGACTCACACCTAACTGATACATTACGTGCTCCTCAGTGGTGCCATGACTGGAGAAAAGTTATGAGTCCAGGTGAAGGGTCTCAATCCAATATGTCAACTATCCATTTCCCTCCACAGATGCTGCCTGACCTGCTGAGTTCCTCTAGCATCTTGTTTTTCTGCTCCAGGTTGCAGCATCTGTGGTCTCTTGTGTGACCACTTAATTGTGCCAGATGTCTTTGGCTTTAGATGCTACTGAATTTTATTGAGGCAAGCCCATGACCAGAATGGTAATTGATGCATCTTAAGCATCTAAAGCATCTAATACCAATTAATTTCTAGGTCCATATTGTTAAAATATATGGTTATTCCAGTAGTTAAAAAATTGTCACCCCATTCACGTTCTGCATGTGAATACTTGTTTCTCTTCTTCCAGTGTCCTTGCAGGTTACAATGGGACAATCTTTGCTTATGGACAGACAGGCAGTGGGAAGACGTTCACTGTCACAGGAGGGGCTGAGCGTTACAGTGACAGAGGCATCATTCCCAGGACACTCTCATATATGTTTGGGGAGTTTCAGAAGGTAAGATGTCTCATCTGTTTATGTGCTTATAACGCTGAAGCAGTCATGGAGTTGGTTACATTCATCAGGGAAGTAGCATGTTGTCAAACTTTTGAAATTTATATAAGTTGTGAATTGGAACTTGAGGAAATATCCCAAGTATGAAGATAGTCTTGTAAAGAAAATATTGAGAAGAGGATAAAAGAATAGCAGCAGAACTTTAAACTAGGAAACCAGGGGGTAGAAATTTGTTCTTGGTCCCTTGTGCTAAATGTGCAGTATAGTGCAGTGACAGCATACCTATCACTTCACTATACTGTATCCCAAGTAAGAAAGATATCTTTATTAGTCACATGTACACCAAAACACACAGTGAAATGCATTTTGTGTGGAGTGTTCTGGGGGTAGCCCGCAAGTATTGCCACGCTTCTGGTGCCAACATAGCATGCCCACAACTTCCTAACCCATACACCTTTTTGGAATGTGGGAGGAAACCGGAGCACCTGGAGGAAACCCACGCAGGCACGGGGAGAACGTACAAACTCCTTACAGACAGTAGCCGGAATTGAACCCAGGTTGCTGGCGCTGTAATAGCATTTTGGGATGTTAGCTTTCATAAGTCGTGGGATCGAGTTTAAGAGTCGCGAAGTAACGATTCAGCTTTACAAAACTCTGGTTAGACCACACTTGGAGTACTGTGTCCATTTCTGGTCACCTCATTATAGGAAGAATGTGGAGGCATTGGAAAGGGTGCAGAGGAGATCTACCAGGATGCTGCCTGGATTAGAGAGTATGGATTATGAGGAGAGACTAAAGGAGCTAGGGCTTTACTCGTTGGAGAGAAGGAGGATGAGGGGAGACATGATAGAGGTATACAAGATATTAAGAGGAATAGATAGAGTGGACAGCCAGCGCCTCTTTCCCAGGGCACCAATGCTCAATACAAGAGGGCATGGCTTTAAGGTAATGGGTGGGAAGTTCAAGGGAGATGTCAGAGGGAGGTTTTTCACCCAGAGAGTGGTTGGTGCATGGAATGTGCTGCCTGGGGTGGTGGTGGAGGCTGACACGTTGGTCAAGTTCAAGAGATTGTTAGAAAGCATATGGAGGAATTTAAGATAGAGGGATATGTGGAGGAAGGGGTTAGATAGTCTTAGGAGTGGTTTGAAGGTCGGCATAACATTGTGGGCTGAAGGGCCTGTATTGTGCTGTATTGTTCTATGGTTCTATTATGCTAACCGCTACCCTACCGTGCCTGCCTGAATTTAGTCCCTTCAACTCCTATGAAACCGAATTTCAGAGGTGAACACAGTGTGCAGCTGCCAATGTATTATGCATTTTGTGCAAGTAAGCAAGGGCAAATTTCTGTAGTTTCTTTTAATTTATATTTTTAGCTTTAGTGGTCTCTTAATTGTTCTGTGCATCATGTCATTTCTGTGTGCAAAGTCCTTTTGCTAGCTCTGACTGGGTACTGAATGTTTGGTTGTGTGGAGTGTTATTTTTTTGTATTCTTAATGCTGTGTGGACATTACTGGCGTAGGCAGTATTTATTGCCCATCCCTAATTGGCCTTTGAATTGAGTGGTGTGTCTTGCTGGGCTACTTCAGAGGATCGTTAAAATTCAACCACATCAATGTGGTTTTTGATTTGCGTGTAAACCAGACCAGGTAAGCATAGAGCTTTCTGTCTCTGAAAGGCTTTCGTGAGTGAGATGGGGTTTTATGACAATTGAGCAACTTCATGGTCACAGTTTTTCAGTAGCCTTTCATTCAAGATGTATTAAATTACTTGTATCTAAATTTCCCAGCAGCCATTGTGAGATTTGAACTTGTCTTTGGATCAGTAGTTATAGGCTTTGCATGCTAATTCAACAACTTAACCATTTTACTGCCTTTATGCAAATGAAATGTTTATTCATGGCAGCATCCAGACATGTGCAGTGAAGTCAAATGGCATGTAACACATATTTTGATATTTTACACAAAATTCATTTGCACATGTGTGGTGCGCGATAACCTCTCACCTTCACAAGAGAGGTGCATCTTGCTTCTGTGCAACTTAAGGAGGACAATCATGGCCAGATCTGTGTGCTTAAAATGTGCATCTTCCTAAGGTAGGTCCCCTTTAAGATTTGTATTTAAGCTTCTCATCCACGACTTCCACCCTTGTGATTTACCTTAGTTCCTTCACTAACTTTGCAACGGTGGAGTGTAAAAATAGCTTTCATACACGAAATTACCCAGTGCCACAGTGTGAGGCAACAGCACCTTTCTCTCTGAAGCTGGATAATGAAAAAACAACCTCTCGTTCCCCCCCCCCCCCACCCCACCTTTAGTGACCTGTTAACTGAAGGGAGACAACAAAAGACTGCAGTTGCTGGAATCTGGAGCAACAGGCAAACTGATAGGTGGAGGCAACAAAGGGCTGCAGATGATGGAATCTTATAGGAAAGGAAGGTGGAGCAGCCCCCTATCACCCATTTTCTTTCTCCTCCCCCTATTCTATCTTCCCATCACCCACTAACTCCTCCCACTGGGTTCCCTCCTCTCACTGTTCCCATCTGCCCACCCTACCTCCCTTATTTGGCTCCATGTTCCACCTTCCTTTCCTTTCAGATTCCATCATCTGCAGCCCTTTGTTGCCTCCACCTCTCACCTCCCAGGCTCTGTCCTTCAAACAACTTTCCTCTCTTTCCTCCTCCATCTGCCAATCACACCTCCTCACCTGGATCCACCTATCACTTGTCCCACCCCTTCCCCTCACCTCTTTATACTGGCTCTCTCCCCTTTGCTCTTTCAGCCCAAATGAAGGGCCTCAACCTGACTGTCCATTTCCCTCTACAGATGCTGCCTGACCTGCTGAGTTGCTCCAGCAGTTTTTTTTTGCTGTTAACTGAATGGCAAGTATCTAATCTGAAAACGTTTAAAATAAATTGTTTCAGGAAACTATTGAGCTGAAAATTTAAGAATGAAAATGTTAAACTGTAGGGACTGCCATTATAAATTATACTCTCAACCATCTTTATTTGGACTCATTCATTATTTTAATTTTGTTTCATTTCTCTTGGATCAGGACAGCAGCAAAGTCTACACAACCCACATTTCCTATTTGGAAATTTACAATGAATGTGGTTACGATCTCCTTGATCCACGTCATGAAGCCTCCAAACTTGAAGACTTGCCGTAAGTTCAATTAATTTTGGCTGCTCTTTTATTTGATCTACTCTTTTTTTCCCCTCACTGCACCAGTTCATACGAGGAAAAATATTTATAACAGCAAAAGAAAAGATTGTGGGATATTTTAACATTTTTACCCATCCACATTGGTTGTCTGTTTATGACTTTGAAATCCTTCATTGACTCATTGTTTCTGAAGAGTGCTGATTATGGCTTTGAAGATCTTGTGGTTCTGTTATTTTTTGTTTGAAGTTGGCCTTTGTTTATTTTCTCTTTCTTTTAAAAGCAAAACCGAATTGCTATGTTCTCCCAGAGGAATGAGCATCCACCAAGTCAATGTGGGACTTTCAAGCTTGAGCAATGAATTGGGGAATGCTAATCATTATAAATTGTTTAACTTTGGTACAATGTAAAAACAATGATGAAGGAGCTTTTTTTTAAGACAAACTACAACCTTCCAATCTTTTGTTTGCTATTTCTTATGACTTACAAGATGTATATGCTGAGAATTTTGAATGATCCCCACGTAATTAATATGAAACTGAAAGCTTTTCATGGTTTTATTTGTGGATTGAGAGGTGACTTGCTCACTGGACTTTCTTGCGGTCTGAGATCTGAGTAATTTCTGTCATCACCAAACAGCTAATGACACACGCTTATTGGGAAAAATCAGAAACATAAAATATTCTCGTGGGGCTTGACAAGATAGTTGCTAGGTTTGTGTTTTCTCCATGTGTGTCATCTAGAATCGGGTTAGTTTCAAAGTAAAGGGTTTGCCATTCAGGACAGAGAAACCTCTTCATTTAGGGATAATGGATCTTTGTAGCTCTCTACCATAGAGGGGTATGGAGGTTCAGTTGGTGAATGCATTGACGAGATTGAAAGATTTTTGGACATGAAGGGGATTGATGGATATGTAGTTAGTACAGGAAAGTGGGGCTGAGGTAAAAGGTCGGCCATAATCTCACTGAATGGCAAGAAGGCACAGGAGCCAAATGGCCTACTCCTGCTTCAATATCTTATGCTCATATTTTTAAGATGCAAATTCATTTATTACATGTTACATTTCTGTTAAAAGAATTTTGTAGTGCTCTAAAATTGGTTTCCTTCCTCTTATTCACATCTGATCCTTGATGCCATTTCTAGTTTTATTTGGGTCTGCTCCACAGACATCCTCAATTCAATGATCACCCTTGTGCAATCTGACCGAGTCTTACTCTTCCCCCAAATGAACAAGGCCATCCAATTTGTCTTTCTGCGGACACTCTACTACCTGTTTCTATCACATTACTCCTGATATTGCACAGTCTCTGTGCCTTATTAGATTCTGTCCTGAGGCATTGCCAAAATAATTTTGTTTTTGTCTCTAGCATTGCCCACCCCTGTCTTTTTCTCTCATTTCTGTTGAAATTGTCATCTATCCTTCATCCTGTTCTCCAGTAATTTTTGTTCACCCGTGTTATTTCAGTATAGTGTGACTGCATTATAGATCCTTATAACCATCTTCAATTCCCACCACAACTTCATCACAACCTGACTTCAGAAGTTCCTCCAGCTGTTTGTGTGTTGTATGCTCCTTACTTTTCCGATGGGCCAGCTGTGCTCTGTTTCTTGCTGCATTCAGCCTTTAATGACATTGTTTTCAGCTTTCTTTAACGTTTAGAATTTCCTAAACACCTTTGCCCTATTCAACTCATTGTTTTTAAAGCCTTCTCGTAATTTGTCTAGCCATATCTTTGGTTGACTGTTCAATTTTTTAAAAACTAATATTGTTAAATGCACTGTAATGCCCTGCAAATACAAGTCCTAGTACTCATTGAATTGTTAGTATTATTGATATTAAATACCCAGGACTAGAAATTGTTAATAGCAGCTCTGAAAGCAAATGTTACAGTGCTGTTAAAAATTGTGTTAATCTGGAGTAGGAAAATTTTGTATATATTTGTGTGTCTTGGCATCTGACTATCCTCATTCTGCTTCCATCTCCTATGTTCTTAATTCCAACCAAAATCTCCAGTCAGGCTGTTGCAAGAGGTCTCTGTAAAACAAGTGCAATCTGTGAATGCCTCCATTACCCCTGGAGGCCTCTGTGGCTCTCGTACACAAAGAACATGCCTCCTATATGTATTCTTCCAGCCTGCCCAGGTCCTTCTGACTTCCTGGGAAGAGTTTCAACTAAATGAATGGATGCTGCAATGATGAGAGGCAGGTGGAAACTCTTCCCAGCAGCTCAAAAAGCATTGTTAAGATTGTGGTATGTCTTCTTTAAGAGTTGGCTGCAAAGATTGCACCTGCTGTGCTACATATTTAAATACAGTGAGAACTTGCAACAATCAATGAAGAAAGCTGCATTGGAACTGATGTAGATTTACACAGAGACCATGCTGTTCTGCTAACCTTGCAATTGAAGTTCTTGCTCTTCATATGACTTTCATAGGCAGCATTAGAGTAATTCACAATGCTGGTTTGATGCCAAAAACATTTCTAGACTCTGTTTTGGTGATTATATTTCATTTGTTTGGACCCATTTCATTGTATGAACATCCTGTCCTGTAGATTTGTAAATTCTATGATTTATATGTGCACATTTTGGTGCTAACATATTAACACCGTTTTCCTCATTTACTCCGAAAGTGAAGCTATTTTTAGTTAATAAACATGACTTTCTACAAAACTGTTGCTTTTGCTGGTTTGTCAGTGCTTCTTGTACAATCTGAAGAGCTTCACTCTGAATAACTTCCTTGAGCTTTAACGAGAAGAATTACATACTAAAAAGATTTCAAGAAACCACTTGTTAGCCCATTTTAACAGAAACATAAATAACAGTGGATCTTCATTGGAATTTGTAATTTCCAATATAGCTCACACTCTTAAGCTCTGTTGATTTTAGATTACTGGTGGCAACATTTAGCATAATTTACACCAAGATTGCTCTGTGTAACTTGACCTTTTTAGTCAGAATCAGGAAACATGGTTATGTTCATTTGGCAGAGTACAGAAATGTGAACAGGAATTTCTTTGGATCATCTGCTGTTCAAGCTGCTGTAAAAAAAAACGTACAATAGAACAGTATTTACATGAGCAAACAGAACTTTTGTTGCACTTCTAACCAGGTTATGGAGGTGGAACAGGATCTGATAGGAAATTCCAGACTTGTGCATCTGAAGCAGATTTAGAGTCATAACGTCATAGAACAATGCAGTATGGAAACAGACTCTTCCGCACATTGAGTCCCTATTGCCCATCAACCTCTCCTTTACATTAATCCCATATTTTATTTTTCACACATTCTTATCAACCCCCCAACATTCTACCAACCACCTACACACTAGGGAGGATTTACAGTGGCCAATTAACCTTCTAATCCACTTTGGGATGAGGGAGGACACCAGGGCATCCGGAGGAAACCCATGTGGTAACAGGGAGAATGTGTAAACTCCACACAGACAGCACCTGAGATCAGGATTGGACCTGGGTCTCTGGAGCGATGAGGCAGTGGCTCTACCAGCTATACCACTGTGCAGCTGTATCTTAGAATTCACTGTGATACTACAGGAGTGCACTGGCATTGATCCTGTTCTGCATTCTGGTCAACTCCTTTCTCTCTGGCCCAAAACCATTTGTCCCTTCTTCCCTTTGGCCCATTTTGTTTGCGAAATGTGCTCTAATTTGAAGGATTAGAAACGTATCTTTGCAGTTGACAAAGGATGAAGTTCAGGGAGCTTGTTTTCTCTCCTCCCATTCTGACACAGGGCCTTTGACCTGAAATGTTAACGCTGTTAATTAGGAGTCATGTGTTTCCAGTATTTTCTGCTTCTATTGCTGATTCTGATGTTTGACATACATGGTCTCGTGCTGCAGTTTTACAGCTTGGTACCTCTGTTTTGGCTACACCTGGTTCAGTCTTCCACACCTCTCTTTGATTGAGGGTTGGTTTCCCCGGCTTGGAAGTATTGGCGATAGGAGGGATATATTGGCCCATGAGATTACAGATTGCTGTTTAAAAACATATCTGTTGCTGAGGTCTGCACATCCCCATAGATGCCTGCATTTAATCTGGAATGCTGTTCAACTCTACCCTGGGTTTCACATTGAACATAGAACAGCACAGCACAGGACAGGCCCTTTGGCCCATAATGTTGTGCCAAACAAATTAACCCAATGACTCCTAATTAATCTAATCCCTCTCCCCAACACATTGACCATATCGCTCCCTTCTCTGCATATTCACGTGCCTATCTAACAGTCTCTTAAATGCTCCTATGCTATCTGCCTCTACCACCAGCCCTGGCAGTGCATTCCAGGCCCACAGACCAGACTCCCCTCCATGGACTCTGTCTACACTTCTCGCTGCCTCGGTAAAGCAGCCAATGTAATCAAAGACCCCACCCACCCTGGACATTCTCTCTTCTCCCCCCTTCCATTAGGCAGAAGATACAAAAGCCTGAAATCGCATACCACCAGTCTCAAGGACAACTTCTATCCTGCTGTTATAAGACTATTGAATGGTCCCCTAGTGCGATAAAATGGACTCTTGACCTCACAATCCACCTTGTTATAGCCTTGCACTTTATTGTCTGCCTGCACTTTCTCTGTAACTGTAACACTTTATTCTGCATTCTGTTATTGCTTTTCCCTTGTACTATCTCAGTGCACTGATGTGATGAAGTGATCTGTATGGACAGTATGCAAAACAAAGTTTTTCCACTGTACCTCAATACATGCGACAATAATAAACCAATTTACCAACTTGTCTCGCACTTCTTCTTTGTACTTTCCTCCACTCTGAATAGGCAGAGAAGGGAGGGATATGGTCAATGCGTGGGGAAGAGGGATGAGATTAATTAAGAGTAATTGGTTTAATTAGTTTGGCACAACATCATGGGCCAAAGGGCCTGTCCTGTGCTGTACTGGTCTACGTTCTATGTGAAACCAGGGTAGAGTTAGACAGCATTCCCGATGCCCTCTAGTACAAGATATTTCAATCCTAGGAAAAAGATACTGGCTGTTTACTTTATCTATGCCTTGCATGATCTTATAAACTTCTGTCAAATCTCCCTTCATCTTCCGCTGCTCTAAAGAAAACAGCCCCAGCTTGTCCAACATCTCCTCATAGCACATGTCCTCCAAACCAGGCAGCATCCTGATAAACCTCCTCACATGTGTGTTCAGTGTGAAAAAGGCCTTTATTTCCATAAGGATTGCCCAATGGTCTAGTGCTGTGAGGCAGTGACACTGGGGGTAATATTTTAACATGGGTATGGGATTGGCCAACTAACTGAAAATGGAGAGTCGGGATGATGGATCATTTTCAGATTGGCAATCTATAACTGGCAGTGGTCATTGCTGGTGCCTCACCTATTAATGGTCTATATTGATGAATTAGATGAAGGGACCAGCTGCGTTGTAGCCAGGTTGGCTGGTGATACAAAGATAGATGGGAAAGTGTGATGTGAAGAGGATGCAAAGAGATATAGATAAGTTAAGTGAAAATTTGGCAGGATATGATATAGGATAATGTGGGGATATCTACCCGGCTAGGAAGGATAGAGAAGTAGAGAGTGTTGTTTGATTGGAGAGAGGCTACAAACTGCTGCCATACAGAAGGATCTGCCCTCCTAATTACTTGCTGTACCTGTGTGCTAACTTTTATACTGACACAGAAAGTTAGCATGCAGGTACATAAAGTAATTAGGCGGGCAAATGGGAGCCTGGCCTTAATTGCAAAGGTGGCGAAGTATAAAAATGATGTGGTCTTGCTACAACTGAACGGGAAAGTGGTGAGACCACACGTGGAGTATTACCTGCAGTTTTGTTATTGGATCAACTTGAATTGTGGAGGCAATTAAGAGAAGGTTCACTGTTGTTTCTTGGGATCAAGGGCTTGTTTTATGAAGAAATGTTGAGCAAGTTGGGTCTATAGTCATTGGAATTTAGAATAATGAGAGGTGCTCTTATTGAAACGTTTCAGATTCTGAGGAGGCTTCCCAAAGCAGATGATGAGAGGCTGTTTTCCTTCTTGTGGGGACTTAAAACTTGGCATGTGATTTCAGAGCAAAGGGTTGCCTTTTTTAGGACGAAGTAGTAGCTTGTGTAAGTGTAAAGTTGGACCTTCAAACCTGCTCTGCCATTTTTCTTGGCTGATCCTCTATATCTTGCTATCAATTTCTTGCTCTCTCCCCACTTAGTTTGATGCCTGTGTGACTAGAAACCTATATCCTCAAATATATTCCATCACTTGGTCTCTACAGTCCTCTGAGGTGGAGAATTCTTCAGGGTCGCCACTCTCTGAGTGAAGAAATTTTCCCTCATTTCAGTCCTAAGTACCTTGCCCTGTATCCTGAGACTGTGACCCTTGTTCTAGACCACTCCTCCCCACCCATCTCCCAATCCCACCCATGTGAAATATCCTCTTTGCATCCTCCATGTCGAGCTCTGTCGTAAGTTTCAATGAGATCTCCTCTCATTCTTCTAATCTCTAGTGAATCTAGGCCTGGTTGGCCCAATCTCTCCTCCTATGACAGTCTCACCAAATCTGTATCCAATTGCAAAATACTTCCTTATTCCTGTATTCAAAACCCCTTGCAAAGAACATTTTAGTGCTTTTTACACTTGCATATTTTTATTTCAGTGGCTGGTGTATGAGGGTACCCAGATCCCCTTCTATGTCAACATTTCACAGTCTATCACTCTAGGTTATGCCCTGCCATTCTGTTTTTCCAATCAAAGTGGATTACTTCACATTTATCCATTTTGTACTGCATCTGCCATTATCAACTTGTCTAAATTGCTTTGAATCCTCTTTGCATCCTCCTCATCTCACAATCTCACAATCTCACCCAGTTTTATATCATTGTCGCGTTTGGTTCTCTCATCCAAATCATTGATATTGAGATGGACTCTTGACCTCACAATCTACCTTGTATTTCCATAAAAGCAAAACACTTTGTACTTGTAAACTTCTTCTTGGGTTTGTAATGTTTGAATTCAAAGAAAATAGCAGCTCCTGTAAGAGGAAAAAAAAGTGTATTTGCTGATTGAAGTGTTAGAAGCTATTAAATAGGAGGCAGTGATGCCTCTCACACTGATAATAAATATCACAGCAACACTGAAGTATTATAACCAAGCTCAACATCACACATTCTGAAGGGTTTAGAAAAACCCTTCCTACTCTAGATATTCTCTCTTCTCACCCCTACCATCAGGCAGAAGATACAAAAGCCTGAAAGCACGTACCACCGGGCTCAAGGACAGCTTCTATCCTGCAGTTATAAGACTATTGAACAGTCCTCTTGCACCTTATTGTCTGCCTGCACTGCACTTTCTCTGTAACTGTAACACTTTATTCTGCATCTATTATTGTTTTCCCTTGTACTACCTCACAATGCACTGTTGTAATGAAATGATCTGTATGGATGGCATGCAAAACAGAGTTTTTCGCTGCACCTCGGTACATGTGACAATAATAAACCAATTTACCAGTTTAGAGTCATAGACTCATATAGCACAGAAACAGGTCCCTTGGCTCACTGCCTGCACCAACCATAAAGCACCCAGTTAACTAATACTACAATAATCCCATTTAATTCTCCCCATATTCCCATCAACTACCACCAGATCATACCACTCACCTACACACACTAGGGCAATTTACAGTGGGTAATTAACCTACCAACCCACATGTTTTGGGTTGTAGGAGGAAACTGGAGTACCTGGAAGAAAGCCACATGGTCACAGGGAGAACGTGCAAACTCCACACAAATAGTACCAGAGCTAGGATTGAACCCAGGTCACTGGAGCTATGAGAAAGCACATGTACTCACTGCATCACTGTAATGTCCCACAGTGTAGCTTCTGATTGTTGGGTCCCAAACTCTGGTTCCCCACTAGTCACCACTTGCTGCTCCAAAAGAAAATAATTTATTCCTGCTTTTTGTTTTCTATCTGTCAATCAATTTTTAATCTATGATAATGAGCATTGAAGGGCTGCACTTGGAGCACTTCGTACAATTTTGGTCTGCTTATTTGTATTGGAGGTAATTTTGACAAGGTTTGGTAGGACCTTGGAATGATAGGGTTGTTCTATGAAGAAAGGTTGAGCAGGTTGTGTTTTGAAGAATGGCAGGTGATCTTACTGAAACACAGGCTTCTTGAAAAGGCAATTGGTAAGAGGTTGTTTTCCTTCATGGAATCTAGAACTAGAATTACTAATCCTTTGTAACCTTTAGTACTTCTTCCGAATGTTGCTCAACATGGTGTTCAGATACGTCAAGAGAAGGAGGTAGGGTTCTGTAAATCCATTACATCAAGAGATCCAGATTCAGTCTTGAGCACACTAGAACATCATCTCCCAAATCCACACTACTGTCTAATAGGCACAGGATATATACAGTAAAGGAATGATGATGAACAGGGAGACCTAGGGGTTCAAGTCCATAGTTCCCAGAAAGTGGCAGCACAGGTGGATAAGATGGTGAAGAAGGCATATGGCATGCTTGTCTTCATAGGTCAGGGCACAGAATATGAGAGTTGGAACATTATGTTGCAACGTTACAAAACACTGGTTAAGCTGCACTTTGGAGTACTATCTGCAGTTCTGGTCTCCACACTATAGGAAGGATGTGATGGCGCTGGAGAGAGTGCAGAGGAAATGCACCAGGATGTTCTTTGGAGGACTTTAATTATGGGTAGAGATTGGATTGACTGTGCTTGTTTTCCTTGGAGTGAAGGAGGCTGAGGGTGGCCTGATAGAAGTATATAAGATTATGAGAGGCATAGATAGGCAAAATCTTTTTCCCATGGTAGGGATATCAAAAACAAGAGGGCGTAGTTTGAAGGTGAGAGGTTCGAGTTTTAAAGGGCATATGATGGGTAAGTTTTTTTTTACGCAGAGAGTGGTTGATATATGGAATGGGCTACCAGAGGAGGTGGTGGAATCAGGTACAATTATAAAGTTTCCGAGGCATTTAGACAGACACAAATTTGGCAAAGTATAAAATGATACGCACCTAATGGAGGCAAAAGGGATTAGTATAGATGGGCAAAAAGGCCAGCATGGACATGGTGGAGTGAAGAACCTGTTTCTATGCTGTATAACTCTATGACTGTATGTGGTACCACTCCTGGTTGCTTTGCCTTGCCATTGGGACAGGACATATCCAGGAATGGTACTGGAGGAATATGTGACTTTTTAGTTGGCTATGACTATGTTAAATTGTTGCTTGAGCAGTCTGTGGGATGATTTTCATTTTGACACTAGTCCCCAGCTGTTAGCAGTACATTGAAGGGCTGATTGGATCGGTTGTGCCTTTGGCATGTATGACTCATTGTCTAGATTAACCATTTAATACGCAATACTTTACGTGATTCACTCCCTATCTCATATGTCCTTAATGGGCAGGAATGAAATCACGTCATATGAAGGTGTGCATTTTCAAACTGGTTCCTCTAGAACATGGATTCAAAGCAGTAAACGATTCTTAAATCAGCTTTAACTGATATTATCAGGATGACTGGGTTGGAAATAGAAACTTTACACTGGTTCAGTGTGATTGCTCTTTTGAGGTTAGAACTGAAACATGTTATTGAGAACAGAGCATCTAATTATGCTGTGTTTGATCTGGGAGTGCTCAGACTCGTGCTGGTTGTCCAAAATGAAAAACTCTTTCATTCCCCTACACCAGCCTCACTCTGAAAAGTTATAAATTTGCCAAAATGTTAAAAGCAAAAGCATAAATGTTTAAGGTTGCGCACGTTTCTATAAGTAAAGTTTAACTCACTGAACATGATGCTTAAATGGTTCATGACCTTCTAACTCTTAACGGTTATAATTTAGGTTCAGTTCCCCTTGAGCTATGGTTTAATTGGGTTCACCTGGCAGATGATCAAAGATCCTGAACATAGAGCTATTTAAAAAAAAGGAAAAGCAAAATGGGCATCTGCGACTTTAATAGGAATTAAACTGATGCTTTTACCAAATGCACCAAGATATGAATCCAATAATTGTCAAGAAGTAAGACTTCAGTCTTACGAACAATTATCTAATTGCTTTCTACTTCTTTAATCATAAGTATGTCCGTAGTTCATGTCCTATAAAGAGTATGGAGTTGATTTTCTAAGGATTAGCGTCTGTTTCTGGGCATTAGGGAGAGGGAATTGAAGCAGCAACCCATAATACTGATTCCTTTTGTACTTGCCCTTCAAATCAGGCACAAAGCATTCACCCAAAACACATGGGGCGATTTAACTTGTATGGAATATCACAGGAGTAATTTCAAAATATTTTTTACATCATTTTCTTAGGTTTCCACCAGGCATCAGATAAAGACATTGGCTGTGTACATATTGCAGTAAGGCTTTTTTATTTCAGAAGATAAAAGTAAGTGTTTCCCAGCAAGCTCCTAACACCACCAGAAAAGTAAATCAGGAATTGTAATGGATCAGCAGGGAGGGCTTGCAATTTGGAAAGTGATCTGATTTCTGTTTTTGACTCTGGGAACTGCCAAGTGAAGGCCAGGCTGTAACAGAAATATATTCACAAACATTTGGGCTTTAGTGCGGTGCTTTTTGATACACTTTGGATATTGGGTGATGGAAGGAAAAGTGAAGTTGTTTGTTAAAGTTTATGTTAAATATTATTCCACTGGAGAATTGATAACTATTTTGAAGAGTTAAAATGATAATAATATTGGATGCAGTATTAAAAAATGTGATATTTTTAAATTAGGTTTTTCTAGTTCTGGGCTCAATGGCTCAGAACTGATATATTAGCATTGTTCCAGTTCACTGTCATGGGCAAACATACCCAGGGTATAAATACAATGAAAATTAGCTTTTTGCAGCAGCAGCACTGTACATTACAAACATAAATTACATGCAATTAAATTAAAGTGGGTGGAGCTCAGGTTCTCCACATCCATGTCAGGGAGGAAAAGGGTGAAGTTATCAAGCAGCATTGCATAGTCTGGTATTCTCTCTACAGTACTGATTGTTGCATCCAGCTACTACTCGCCATTCTGGATGCTTCAGCAGGGAAGGACTGATATCTGGAGCAGCCAGCACCAGTTAACACTTCCCAATACTGCTTAACCCTCTACAGCAATAAGCACAGGTGCATTGTGACTGGAGTAATCTGCAGTTTTGTTCACCTCCTACCACTAACTCAGCCTGCCAACTACATTCTTCAGTGCTCAAGCAACTCAGTCAATGGTGACCTTACCAAGATGGAAATTGGTCCCCTGTTCAAACCACATTCTGTATCCCATTAATATCTATGAGGAAAATGTGAAAGAGCACCAATGTGTCACGTATTGTTTAATTTTGTACTTTTCTTCTTATAGAGCCCCTTTTGCTAACATTGTATCAATGAATGATTTGCAGATGGGGAGGGGTATATATCTGTCCCTGTATCAAAGAAGATCAGCGTACTTAGAAAACAGTCTGTTTAAAGAGCAGAGGAAACTGACCTTACAAAACAAATTTCTATCATTAAAAGCAGAGCAGATTGCCAGTAGCATTTTCCAGTCGTCCCCAGTCAGTCTTCGACTAGTATCATAAATGCAGCTGATTAATGTAATTTCAGACTGCAAAGAAGGAAACTGAGGATCTTGAAGTGTATTTCCACAGTTCTGTGAATGTGGCAACACAGGTGACTAACACGGTTAGGAAGGCATATGGTGAGTATGCTTTTTATTGATTGAGGCACAGAGTATCAGAGAAGGGAGATCATGATGGATTTGTATCAAATACTGTGTAAGGTTCTGGTCACTGCTCTGCAGGAAGGATGTGAGAACACTAGAGGGGGTGGGTATGAGATTAATGAGGATGTTGCCAGGTTTAGGGAATTATATTTATGAGGAGAGACTGATTCAGTGGGGGTTGCTTTCTTGCCGCAAAGGAGGCTGAGCGGAGATTTAATTAAGCTGTACAAAATTACGAGAGGCCCAGACAGGGTGAACAGGAAGCAACCTATTTCCCCTGGCAGAGAGATCAATAACCGAGGACATAGATTTCAGTTAATTGGTGGAAGGATTAATGGGGAGTTGAGGAAAGTTTTTTTTGAACTTGAGTAGTAGGCATCTGGAACTCACTGCCTGAAATGGTGGTGGAGGCAGAAACTCTTATTTATATTTAAAATGCACCTGAAAGAGCATTTGGAGAGCTGTAATCTGCAATATGATGGATCAAATACTTGGATGTAATCTAAAGCCCATTTTTGGGTGGCTTGGACATAATGGGCCAAATGGCCTCACTTTTGCCAGAAAGTTTTGTTATTCTACAATACGGCAGGTGAAGTAATATACTGCTGTTACATCTCTTAAAAATAAAGTGTTCTTCTTTTCCCCACCACTATTTTGAGAAATTTTAAACTGAAAGGTTGTTTAAGCATACTGATTTATATTTTCCTTTCAAATTCAGGTCAAGATGATTGGCAGGTTAGCCTCCAAAGTGAGGGCAACTATACACTATCAATCCATTGGACTAAGTATTCCCAGAGTAAGGAGGAACCATGGGGCTATTGTGGATAGGAATAAGAAGGGGGCTGTCACTTTGATGAGATTATACTACAAGTCTACCAACAGTCAGATGGAATTAGAAGAACAGATATATAGGCAGATCGCAGAAGGATGTAAAAGCAATAGAGTTGTAGTAGTAGAGGGGATCGTAACTTTCCCAATATCGACTGGGATTTCCTGAGTGCAAGGGGCTTAGATAGGGAATAATTCGTAAAATGTATTCAGTGGGGGGTTTCTGAAGCAGTATGTAGAAAATCCTACTTGGGAAGGAGTTGTACTTGAGCTTATGATAGGGAATGAGGATAGGCAAGTGATTGAAGTGTCTGTGGAGGAACCCTTTGGGAACAGTGACCGTAGTACAGTAAGCTTCAAGGTAGTCATGGAAAAGGATAAAGTTGGTCCTTGAGTTGGGGCCCTGAACTAGATTTCGATAGTGTATGACAGGACCTGGGGGAGGTAGATTGGGAACAGCTACTGGGGGCGACAGAAAAAAAAACCCTGATAACCGGAAGGTGTTTGAAAGCAAGATAGTAAGAGTTCAGAATCAGTATGTCCCTAATAAGGGTAAGTGGCAAAGGTGATAAGTTTAAGGAACCCTGGTTAACGAAGGACATTGAAGGTTGGTCAGGGGAAAGAAGGAAGTGTATGTCAGGTACAGGAAATTGCTATCAAATGAGTCATGAGGTTTATAGGGGATATAAGAGGAGACTTGAGAAAGAAATTTGGAGGGCATGAAAGGGCCATGAAATGATGTTGGCGAGTAGGATTGAGAAGAATCCTAAAACCTTTTGTATTTGATGCAAGAGGGTCGCTAAGGAAGGAATATGTCCCCTCAGGGACAAGAGTGATATGAGTGAGATCCTAAATGAAAACTTCTCATCACTAGAGAGAAGGATATGGAGAGTGAAGAGTTAAGGGAGGGCTGTGCCGATACTCTACAGCATGTGTGTATCAGGAAGGAGGAAGTGCTAGAAATATTGGAGCACGTTGTGGATAAATTTCCAGCCCTGGACGGGATCTATTCCAGGATGCTAAGGGAAGCAAGGGAGGAGATTACTGGGGCTCTAATGAAGAGTTTTGCATCTTCATTAGCCACTGTCAGGCACCTAAGACTGGAGGATAGCTAATGTTGCTGCCTTGTTCAAAAAGGGCAGTAGAGATAAGCCTAGAAACTACAGGCCAGTGAGCCTTACATCAGTGGCAGGGAAGTTTTTGAAGATTCTGAGGGACAGGATTTATGTTAATTTGGTAAGGAAGGGACTGATTAGGAGGAGTCAGCACAATTTTGTGCAGAAGAGATCATGCCTCAGAAATCTGATTGAGATTTTTGAGGAGGTAGCCAAGGAGATTGATGAAGGCAGGGTAGTAGATGTTATCGTTATGGGTTTTAGTAAGGCTTTTAACGAGATACTGCATGGTATACTAGTCCAGAAGGTCAAGGAGCAAGGGATCCGAGGCATGTTGGTGACCCGGATCTGAAATTGGCTGGGTGAGAGGAGACAGAGGGCAGTGGTGGATGCGTATTTTTCTGACTGGAAATCTGTAATAAGTGATGCACCACAGGGATTGGTGCTGGGGCCTTTGTTGTTTGTAATAGATACAAAGGACTTGGATGAAAATGTAGGAGGTGTGATTAGTAAGTTTGCAGATGACATGAAAATTGGTGGAGTCGTAGAAGGCGAAGAAGGTTGTTTAAAGATACAGCAGCACGTAGATCAGCTGGAAAGTTACCGGAGCAGGGCAAATGGAATTTAATCCAGACAAGTGTGACGTAATGCACTTTGGGAAGTCATATTCTGGTAGACCTGGGAGAGGTAAATTTGAACAGCAGATTGGGGGGGGGGGGGGGGGGGGGGGAGAAAAAAAAAACTGATGTGGAAGGTATTTGAAAGCAGGATAGTAAGACTTCAGAATCAGCTTGTCCTTGTAAGGGTAAGCAGCAAAGATGGGAGGTTTAGAGAACCCTGACTAAAAAGCAGGGATCTTAAGAGTATAGATATACAGAGAGACCTTGAGGTGCAAGTCCATAGCTCCCTGAAAGTGGTGACTTGGATGGTTAGGAAAATGTAAAGGATATTTGCTATGCTTGCCTTCATAGCTGAGGCATTGCGTTTAAGAGCTGGGATGTCATGTTGTTGTATGAAACATTGGTTAAACCATACTTAGAGTATTGTGTGCATTTCTGGTCACCACACTACAGGAAGGATGTGGTAGCAGTAGAGAGAGTGCAGAAGAGATTCACCAGGATGTTGCCTGGAATAGAGGGTGGCAATTGTAAGAGAGCATTTGGATAGGCTGAGTTTATTCTCACTGGAGCGAAGGAGACTGAAGGGTGACCTTGCAGAGGTTGACAAAATCATGAGGGGCAGAGATAGATAGTCAGAATCTCTTTCCCAGGGCAGGGGAGTCTAGAGCTAGAGGGCACAGGTTTAAGGTGAGAGGGGAGAAATTTAAAGGAGATTTGAGGGGTAAGTTTTTCACACAGAGGGTGGTGAATATCTGGAATGAGCTGCCAGAGGAGGTAGTGGAGTCATTTTAATTACATTTAAAAAGCATTTGGACAGGTACTTGTCTAGGAAAGGTGTGGAGAGATAAGGGCCTAATGTGGGCATATGGTATTAGCATAGATAGGCATCACAATTGGCATGGGTAGGGTGGGCCTTAAGGGCTCTTTTCTGTGCTGTACATTTCTATGATTCTATGAATTATTCTTGTTGTTGCAGAGCAGTATTGAGAGGTTATGTTGCAAAAGCAGAGGGAGCTGTATCTATGTGTTATGTTGTCCTAGGAATCCAGAGCTGCAATTGATACTGATTTTATTTACTACATTCGTTGCCTTGATCAGTATCAAGTTTTCTGACCACATTTTCACACTTTAGTACAGCTCCTAGCCTAGTATTATATAAAAATATTCCAAACAACCTAGACCATATGCACAGATGTTTAAAAAGGTAGGACCCCAGTTTCAATTTTGTTCTTGCCTCTCAATCTTACTTTCTCTTTTATTTATTTCCACATCTAATTAACTCACCTCCTTCCTTTTCCGTCGTTCCTTTCTCCATCAATTCTTATTGTGGATGATGGACTGCTAATTCTGACATTCACTGAGGTGCACCATATGTCCTTTTGTCTTTGTCATTCTGTAATAGAATGGACCTTCAGTAGCTTCCAAGGTCAAGACAGAGTTAAATTAAATTAACAAACAAGGCAAGCCAAGAGATGTTCCAGTTTAGAAAAATCCGGACAATCTGCCTGAGATCAAAGATTAACTGAACCATCTGTTTTAGAAGTTTGTGGTGACTAAAACAATTACAGGCAACTCCCACTCTATGGCCATTCGGTTTACGGAAATTCGTCCTTACAGAATTCAAAAATCACTACCCAAAAGTTTACGATATGGAATAAAATTCACTGTCACTGAATTTAAGTGAAAAAAAGTAAATAAATAAACACAATTTTTTTCAACTCGTGTTTCTTGACGCTTGCACAGATGATGTGGCTTCGTGCTATGGAAAGTCACGATATAGACTGTTTACTAAGAATGCAGCCTCCCTATTTAGGGTATTTGGGTGCTATGATGGAGAACATGATCCCAGTGGAACGAAACACTTTGAGAGGCGAATGGTCTCTCTTGTTTGCACTTATCTGCAGGTCCTCCCTAGGTTACAGCAGGGTTCCATTCATGCGAACTGTTCATAAGCTGGACATTTCGCAAGTCGGAAATGCAGCTGTGAACCGGGTTCTCAGGTGGAAGAAAATGCCTGAAGCCCTGCAGCAGCCGGCAAATCCATTCCGCCAGTCTCCCAAACATTTGTATGTACAGGCTGTACATAAGTCGGACGTTCGTAAACTGGGAAGAATCTGTAACTAATTACTCAGCTGTTTTTATTTGCCTCTTAGATTTTTTTTAATAAAAGGGAAATTAGCTTGTATTCTGTTTCCTCCCATAGATATTCCAGTTACACCTCTGGCTAATGGGACAGGTGGGCCAATGGGACTAGTTTGGATGGGAATCTTGGTCGGCATGGACCAGTTAGGCTGAAGGGCCTCTTTCCGTGCTGTATGACTCTGACTTTATGACCTAATGGCTAATGGAAGAAAATGATAATTACCCTGAGATTGAAAAGAAAATTTTTCAAAATGAAAGAACTTGAAGAAAGGTGATAATTTGTATGTCCTTGGACTATCCTAAAACATCTCACCAAACTGTAAAACATTTCAGGAATGTTCCAGGAACAGCAATGATGTAAATGAGCTCATAATATGTTCTGGGTTGTGTTGGCTGAGGGTAAATGTAGGACAGAGAACAATTCCCTAATAATAATTTATTGAAATCTTTTACATCTCCCTGAGAGATCTAATTTTGACTCTGTTTAATTTCTTGTCTGAAAGATAGCACTTCCAGCAGTGCAGAAACTTCCTCAGATATACCTTCTGGTATGGTCTGAGTTTGCTTTTGATTGCTGCAAATTGGAGTGTGATTAATGATGTAACTTCTATAATTTTCAGGCTTTTGCTGCTGATAATCTCTTCTGTGAACTTTACTAGAAAGCAGATAAATATTTCATTGACCTCCAAGTTTCTTTCAGTGCAGCAGTGATTACACATCAAAAGCACTTAATGGGCTGTGAAGTGCTTCTTTACATCCTGAATATGAATTACATTTACTAGAGTATTAATATAGAGTAACAGAGCACGGAAACAGGCCCTTTACCCACTAGGCTCATGCCCACCATTGAGGATCCATTTACACTAATCCAGCACGAATCCCATTTCATTCCCATCAACTCCCACCAGATTCTACCATTGACCTACACTAGGGGCAACTTACAGTGGCCAATTTACCTACCAACTTGCACATCTTTAGGTTGTGGGAGGAAAACAGAGCACCTGGAGTAAAACTCACATCATAGAACATAGAACACAGAACAGTACAGCACAATACAGGCCCTTCAGCCCACAATGTTGTGTCGACCTTTAAGCCTCGCCTAAGACTATCTAACCCCTTCCTCCCACATATCCCTCTATTTTAAATTCCTCCATATGCTTCTCTAGTAATCTCTTGAATTTGACCAATGTACCTGCCTCCACCACTACCCAAGGCAGCGCATTCCATGCCCCAACCACTCTCTGGGTAAAAAACCTTCCTCTGATATCTCCCTTGAACTTCCCACCCATTACTTTAAAGCCATGCCCTCTTGTATTGAGCATTGGTGCCCTGGGAAAGAGGTGCTGGCTGTCCACTCCATCTATTCCTCTTAATATTTTGTACACCTCTATCAAGTCTCCTCTCATCCTCCTTCTCTCCAAAGAGTAAAGCCCTAGCTCCCTTAGCCCCTCCATCATCAGAGGGAGAACATGCAAATTCCACATAGACAGCACTGGAGGCTGGGATTGAACCTGAATCACTGGAGCTATGAGGCAGCAGCTCTACCAGCTGCACCACTAAGTTAAATTTTCCACACACAAAGCTATCAATTCAAATTTGTATCATTTAGTTTAATCATTTGGTGTAATTTGATGTACTTCTGGTGGCTATGTGCTATCACAGAAACTAAGGGACTGGAAATGTACATTTAAATATAATATTTCTGATGAATAATACTTTCAGTTTCCAATAACCAAATAAATGGTTCAATTAATGATGTGGTGTGGTTATAACTGGTATCAATTTTGGGCAATCGCATTATGTTCCAAACATTTGCAGCAGTAAACTATCTAGAGTTCTTCTCCTCCTGGGTGGCATGTAGGAAATTTATACACAGCAAATGTTTCATATATGCCATTCTGTGACTAAAATGCATTAAGAACAGATGCAAGGGAATTTTTTTGTGAATTCTGAAAGAAATGAGAAACCATAAATTTGAAAGAAGGATTTGAATTTTTCTTTGTGTTTCTGCCATTAAGTTTTGTAAGTCTAGCTGAATGCAGCTGAGCTCCCGCAGCTTTTCTCTGTTGCTCAGACACGCTAAGCAAATGGACAAGCTATTCAAACACAACTCAACACTGAAATCAAGGCATAATTGGAAGGTTTATTAAACTATGGTGAGAGATTTGGACTCAATGCAGATTAGTCAATTGGCTGCAAAAGCCACATCCATATGTTACTGTTTACAAATGGTGTTCACATGCATATCAGAAACACAGGATTTACCTAGCAATTCACCACTGATCAGTAGTGCTGATGTTAGGAGAACAGAGTTTCAGAGCTAGAGTACAACGTGCTCTGTATCTCTATTGTACGTGCAGCAGAACTGACCAGGGATGAGTTTCTAGGCAATTGCATGACATTTTTTTCCTAATATTGTGAGCGGATAAGGAAAAGGCAATTGATTCCACATGGAGTATGATCGCTTTCATGCTCTTAATTAATAGTAGTTTTCATCGCTGTCTTGGAATTTGTGGGTAGTTTTAATCTTATTTTAGTTGAAGAATGCATGTACTGGGATGGGAAATATTATTTTTCTGCTACTTAATATAGTTATCAAGCAAAAGCCAGAGCTTAAATAAGAATTCTTGGGACCCTCTCAGGGGAAAAGAAGATTTGAACCTCTCCTCATCCCCTGCAATTCAATCACTTTCTCTCATGTATCAAATGTAAAACTGTGGGCAACAGCATGAAAAATCCCGGGCCTCTACCAAATTTAGGCATGGTATGAATAGCATCAGATTACGTCATACAACTCTTAAATGAATCTGCTGGAGGAACAGAGCAGAGTAAGCAGCATCTGTGGAGGCAAAGGGATTGTCGACGTTTCAGGTCGTGGCCCTGCATCGGGACTGAGATCGTGGAGGGAAGATGGCTAGTATAAAGAAGTGAGAGGGAGGGGTGAGATGGGCTGGCAGGTGGAATCAGATGAGGTGGGAGATGATGGGCAGATGGAGCCAGAGGGGGAGGGAGGAGTTAAGAGGAAGAGGCTGGTGAGTGATAGGTTGAAACAGATAAGGAAAAGACAAAAAACAATGGGCAGATGGAGCTGGGTGGGAGGAGCATGGACCTTCTCCCTTTCCTCTCCCTTCTCTGGAAAAACTATCCTCTGATTTCTGCTATAAACCCACTGACTCCCACAGCTACCTCGACTACACCTCCTCCTACCCTGTCTCATGGAAGGAGAACATCTCTTTCTCTCAGCTTCTCCATCACCACTACAAGATAAGGCTTTCTGTTCCAAGACCACTGAAATATTCTACTTTTTCGGAAAACGTGGATCTCTTCTACCATTTCACCCTTCTCTCCCCCCCCCCCCCCCCCCAGACAGAACAGAAATAGAGTTCCCTTGGTGTTTAGCTTTCACTCCACAAGACTCCACATTGAACATATTATCCTTCGCCATTTCCATCAGATGCAACGGTGTCCCACCACCAGTCTCACCTTTCCCTCTCCCCTGCTTTCTGCTTTCCACAGAGATCATCATTTCCGTTACTTCTCCATCCCTTGGCATTTAACTCTGCAACTGTAGGAGGTGCAATATTTGCGCCTACACCATCTTGCTCACTGCCATCTAGGGTCCTAAACAGACCTTCCAGGTGAGGCAGAGATTCACGTGCACCTCCTCCAACCTCATTCATGGCATTTGGTGCTCTCGATGTGGCCTCCTGTACATCAGCGTGCACAAGTGTAGACTAGGTAACCATTCTGCAGAGCACCATTGCTCTGTCTGCAACGGCCATCCTGAGTTTCTGATTGCATGTCATGTCAACTCCCCTTCCAATTCCTACACTGACTTGTTCTTCCTCTGCCACGGTGAGAGCAAACATGAACTGGAAGAACAACACTTCACATTCCGCCTGGGTAGCCCACAACTCAATGGTATGAACACTGAATTTTCCATTTTCAGGTAACCCACACACTCCCTGTGTTCCTTTCCCACTCCTACCGATCCACTTATGTTCTCTCTCGCTTTGTTTACCTTTCCCATTTCCATCTGCCCATCGCCCACTCTCCCCATCCACTTCTCCTTCTGCTTCTGACTGACCATCATTCCCTCCCTTATCTGGTTCTACATCACCTTCCAGCTTCTGTCTCCACCTTCCCCTTCCTTTCCTCCCCACCTGGCTCCACTTTTTTTTTAAAATCTTTTCCTTATCTGTTTCAACCTATCACCCACCAGCCTCTGTATCTTAGCTCCTGTTCCCCAATATGGCTCCAACTACCCATCATCCCTCACCTCACCTGGCTCCACCATTCACCTCCCGGCTCCTGTTTCACCCCTCCCTTTCACCTCTTTATTACTGGCTATCTTCCTTCCACATTCTCAGTCCTGATGCAGGGTTATGACCTGAAACCTCGACTATCCCTTTGCATCACAAATGCTGCTTAACCTTCTGAGTTCCTCGAGCAAATTTTTTTGCTCCAGATTCTAGCATCTGCATCCTCTTGTGTCTCATCTTAATCTGTTTAGTTTATCATTCACATACAATTTAAATAGAACTATGTTTGCTTTAATGGAGACACATGAGAGACCGCAGATGCTGGAAATCTGGAGCAACACACAAAATGCTGGAGGAACAAAATGCAGCAGGTCAGGCAGCATCTATGGAGGGAAATGAGCAGTCGAAGGGGTTCTGATGAAGGGTCTCAGCCCGAAACGTCGACTGTTCATTTCCCTCCATAGATGCTGCCTGACCTCCTGAGTTCCTCCAGCACTTTTTTGTGTGTTTGCTTTAAGTTTGCTACATTTGTAACAATTACAGATGCAGGGTGAGAGAAATGCTTTGTGCTTTTCGTAATATTGGGCGGAAGCAAATATGAGACTATACAAACATATAAATAACATGAAAATTGTTGCCTTTACCTTATTACTTGGTGTGGTCTGAAATTTAAGGGAGAAAAGTTTGATGTTAAGAGTCTGGAAGGGCCTCTATATTTGGCTGGAACCACTGAACACAGGCCTCCAGGCCCTTGCATTAATCCATTCCAAGCATAGTAAGTGGTAAACTAAACCTCCCTGTCATCTGCTCCAGAAGTCCAAAAGAACATCTATTCAGTTTTTATTTCTTGTTGCAACATAAGGTTGACTGATATCAGCCATCATGTCAGATTACAATTAAATAGTGTTACGAGCCAGGTCCCTTTAAGGCAGAGGTTTTCAACCTGTGGTCACCAGGAGGTCCACGAGCAAGCCAAGAAAAATATGGAAAAGCGACCTGTTACAAAGACGTAACTTACTTACTTGCTTGCTCCAGTTTTCCACTATTCAGAAAATTGGCCATATCTATTCTATTTGTTATAGGCGACAATCTTAGAGACTTAGACAGTGTTCCCTTCTGGTAAGCCGCCACTTAATATTCGATTTGTGTAGTCAGAGTGGCCAGTAGTGTTCACTACTCACTACTATTCTGTTGTGCACTGTAGTGTTAGCGAGACTGAGTGACGTTGTTGGTGTGCCTTAATAACATTGTTTGCTTATCGTGCATTTATGCCACAGTGACGTCACTGTTAAACGAAAAGTGCTCAAGCGTGTAAATTTTAGATTAGTTTTGATAATTTTGTTTATCAGTAATAGTAATTAAACTGTCTAGCGTGTATTGCTGAGTATGGAGAAATTTCTGAAAAGAAAAGCTGACCAGAAACTGGAAGATTCTGATGACGAAAGGGATAAGGGTGACCGAAAGAGAAAACAACACAAGTATGATCCAGAATACATTTCATATGGCTTCATCGCAGTGGGGACAAATGTGGACCAACCCCTCTGTGTTGTGTGTTTACAAACACTGTCCAATGACGCAATGAAACCAGCAAAATTGAAGCACCATTTAACAACAATGCATCTAGATATTGCCAGTAAGCCTAAGGAATATTTTGAGCGGCAAAAGGAGCTGTATCTCAAGCAGAAAGGCAAAATGACAGCCTGCGCCACTGTAAATGAGAAGGCTCTTCGCACATCATATTTGGTAGCATTGTGAATAGCACGTTCCAGAAAGCCTCACGCAATTGGAGAAGAACTTATACTGCCTGCAGCAGTAGATATGTGCAAAGTTGTACTGGGAAAAGAATCCAGTCAAAAACCGGAAGCCATTCCACTGTCTGATAACACAGTAAGCAGAAGAATTGGCGATATGGCGGAAGATATACAGAGCCAGCTGATAGCATGTCTTCAGCAAGTCAGATTTGCAATTCAGCTCGATGAAAGTACTGATGTTGCCAGTGCTGCGCAGTTGTTGGTTTATATTCGATATTGCTGGAAAGGAGAGGCTTTGGAAGACTTTTTGTTTTGCAAGGCACTGCCAGGACATACAACCGGTGAAGAACTTTTTCCGTGTGCTTGACACATTTTTGTACAATTGGCATTGGCGTAGACACAGTGTATTGGAGTATGTATGGATGGTGCTGCCACAATGACGGGACGGAAGTCGGGTCTAGTCTCACGAGTGAAAGAAGTAGCTCCCCATGTAGCAGCAACCCACTACATGATTCACCATGAGGCTTTGGCTGCAAAGGATATGGATGAAAATCTTGCGGATGTGTTTTCCACGTGCATTAAAATAGTTAACTTTATCAAAGTCAGGCAGCTCAATCATCGTTTGTTTGAAAACATATGCCGTGAAATGGAAGCCGAGCATATGCATTTGTTGCTACATACAGAAGTCAGATGGCTGTCACGGGGCCGCGTTGTGCAACGTGTATATGAATTGCAAGATGAACTGCTCATTTTTCTAAATGAGCATAACGGATCATTGGCACAGTTCTTGACAGATGAGATGTGGGTTGCCAGATCAGCTTTATCTTGCAGATATTTTCAACATTTTGAACAGCTTAAATCTATCATTGCAAGGACCTGGCTCAAATATTCTGAAAACACATGACAAAATCAATGCCTTCCAGAAAAAGCTCCGTATCTGGAAGGGAAGATGTGAGCAAGGCATCTATAATATGTTTCCATTGCTTGCTGACTTTCCGACAGTGAACGAGACTAAGACAGAGGCCATTGCGAGCACCGTTTTGAACCATATTCAACAGCTGTCACATGATTTCCATGAGTATTTTGGCGACGATGACATGAGCATGTTTGATTGGATTTGAAATCTGTTTGAATGCCTGCTTACTGATTTAACTGGACGTGAACAAGGACAATTGGCTGAACTGTCATCTGACAGGACTTTGTGCTTGCAGTTCAACCGAATGTCACTGTTGTTGTTTTGGATAGCATGTTCCCAGGAGTATCCACCACTGTCCGGCAAAGCCGTCAATGTTCTGTTACCAATTACAACCACTTACTTGTGTGAAATTGCATTTTCTGCAGTCACTGCCATGAAAACCAAATACAGATCAAGACTGAATATTAAGGATGACATACGCGTATGTTTGTCACACATACCACCACGTTTGGACAAACTCTGCAGTGCAAAACAGGCACAACCTTCACATTGAACTGAATACTGAAAGACACCGCTGTTAATTATCAGTGATTGAAATAGTCACCTATGTGCAGTAATTTAAGTGTTGTATGCATGAATTATCGATTGTTTGATTTTGTGGGCTTTGGGGGTCCACCATCTAACAAGGACATGTTCTGGGGGGCCGCAGCATGAAAAAGCCGGAAAACCACTGCCTTTAAGGCACCTAGACGGTAGAGTAGTAGTGTGTGTGTGTGGTGTCACCACGACAGCAAGATTACAACGTGCTGGCTGCTTTGCTCAGTGAGTCGAAGTAAGTCGGGAGACAGAGAGAGAGAGAGAGAGAGAGAGACACTGACTGCTGGTCTCCATAGCAATGGATGAAGAACAATAGCTGTGTCTGTCATATACAATCCATGTATGGATTTTTGGAGCATACAAGTGGAGTCCCCTTTGTCGTTAACCTGTAGTGGGAAACAGGTATTTGTGTGGGCGGCCACGTATTGAATGCCTTCGGGGTGGCAGGTACTTCAGAACAAAGCAGAGGAGATCATCAGTGATTGAGGTGTTGTATGGGTTCCATCATGGAACATGTGGATTTCGTAATTTCTCTCCACACTTTCTCTACGTTTTGTCTTCAGTCAACAGTGGTTGTGCAAAAGCCTTTGCTCACGTTTCACCTGATGACTTGCTGAACTGAACTTTGAGAACTATTCCTGGACTTGGGGTTTGGGAATTTGCCACACACACACTTTGAGGATTAGTTTTGAAATGTAATGTTTTTACTTTTCTTATTATCATAAGTAGTTATTAATAAAATAGTTTCTAACACTTATACATGACTCGATGTGTTTCTATTGTTGCTGGTATGTAACAATTTGGTTGAAGATCTATTTTGAAGTTCTTGAGATTGCTCTGTGTAGAGTCCTTATAACTTATCAACCTTGAATAGGATATAAATCCATATTTTAAATCTGGGTGAGAGGCCTAAAGATGGCTTCAGATTATTTTAACTGTGAAGCCTAATTTACATCCTAAATGGAAATGGCAGTTGGCTTTTAGGAGATTGAAAACCTGCTGCACCAGCAACAGGATTGGTCTCCAAGAGATGGGAAAGGGAAGGGAACTTGAAGCAGCAGATGTCCAGAGCTTCCTTGTTGGGTCCAGAGGAGCACTCCTGTATCATTGACCTGATGAAGGAGGATTTTCAATTTCAGTCAGTCCACAGGAAGGGTCTCGACCCGAAATGTCGACTGTCCATTTCCCTCCACAGATGTTGCCTGACTCGCTGAGTTCCTCCAGCTTCTTGTTTGCCGCAACACATTCCAGCATCTGCAGTCTCTTCTGTCTCCTTACAATTTACCTTAACTTAGTTGCCAAGTTGTACTAAGTGAGCTTCTCGTGGTTCAGTAGACAGCTCAAATGGGGATGCAGTAGGTTATAGAAGAGGTTAACAAATTTGTTGACAGAAACTGATAGGTGCCTTGGCATTTAAAAAGAAAATTGGTAATGAAACATGATGCTGCACAGGATACAATCTAGATTGGTGATGTTTTCACAGCTATTTTAACTGTACTCCTGCTGCAGACCCATTGGAAGTGCTGGATTAAAATTGCTTGCTTACTTCAGTTTGGAGAAGCAGCTGAAAAAGATTTTCATTAGATTTTTTTAAAGACTTTGTTTCATCAATCCCTCCATAGTTTCATGAGGCTAACCCCAAAAATGGGAAAAAAAAGTAGCTGCAACAGGTTATTTCTAGCCAAAGCCACCACATCTAAGAGGGAAACTGAACATTGGCTACAGCATTTAATTTAGTTATGGTTGTATTCCCCCTTTAATCACTTCAAGTCTGCCTTCACAAAATTGAAAATTGAATAAAAAGTTGATTTTATTTCTGTTCAGACATTTTATTTGAGGTGTTCACCTGCCTCTCAGAAATTATGTCTTAAAAAGCAATGCAAATATTCACAATAAATTAACATCTTAGGATAAGAAAAAGGTCTTTAATCTCACAAGTAGGGTTTCATGTTCTGAGCAGCTCTGAACCAGAATGTAAAACATGTGTCCAACGTACATTGCCTATTTTCAGAATGCTTCATTTATGGTAATTAAAAGATTGAAAAAATTTGTACCACAAATGGAGACACCCACAGGGATAAAGATGACACAGCCTAGGTTGCGTAAGAGTGAGGAGAATTCCAGGCAAGGCATCACTTATGTTTTCCAGGCATCTCCTTGTTTTGGTTGCAGGGGACTAACACTACAGAGCAGTGGAACCCACAGCTCAGGCGTCTGAATAAGTCACAGATGAGATCAACACTAGCAAATTATCTCTTGCTTTGTAATAACCCACTTCACTATTCATCTAAGCACGGCTGAGTTGTATCCCAATATCATTTACTTATATTTGCTCCACATATTTTGATATCCTTGGCTGACAAAAAACTTACTGATGTTAGCCTTAAGCACTTGGATTCTCCCAGTATCCATGCCCTTCTGTGGGACGGTGTTAAAGATTTCCATAACCCCATTGCAAATAATGTAATTCCTGATTTCACCTCTAAATAGTCTAATTATAACTTATTATACTAAAATGTTAATTTATTGTGAATATTTGCATTGCTTTTTAAGATTTGATCTGAGTTTAAGATCGTGCTCCTTGCAAAGTTTCTTCCCAGTGGTAGGATCTCTGTACCTTCCATATAGATTCTCTTAATATTTTAATGGGTAAAACCAGAATATCCTTTCAACCTTCTAAAACAAAGAATATAAGGCAAATTTAGAATCAGAATCAGATTTATTATCACTGACATATGTCATGAAATTTGTTGTTTTGCAGCAGCAGTACAGTGCAAGACAAAAAAATTATAAAGCGTTGAAAAAATAAATAAATACTGCAAAAGAGGAATAGTGAGGCAGTGTTCATGGACCGTTCAGAAATCTGACGGCGGAAGGGAAGAAGATGTTCCTAAAACATTGAGTGTGGGTCTTCAGGCTCCTGTACCTCCTCCTCGACGGTAGTAATGTGAAGAGGGCATGTCCTGGATGGAGAGGGTCCTTAATGATGGATGCCATCTTAATGATGTCGTCGATGACCGGGAGGTTTGTACCCGTGATAGAGCCGGCTGAATCTACAGCCTTCTGTATTCTTCAATACTAACCTTTTAAGTCCCTCTATGTTACAACTGATATACACCCAGTCAAGGTCAATGTATCCATCTTGTGGTATGGTTTTTATCACCCAAAAAACATGATCCAAGTAGTCCATATAGATTATTACCAAGTATGGGATAACTTGCCAGATTTGAGCTCATCTGTGATATATTCAACATCTTAATCTAACCAAGGAACTGTATAACTGAGGAACCACTTTCTCCCTTTATAGTTTAGTGACCTTGAGATAATGATCAACATTCCTTGGCTATTTTGGTGGTTTATGTTCAAATTCTCTTGCTCTCTCACAGTATCCATTCTCTCCATTAAGAAAAGATTCTGATTTTTCTTTCTTGGATCCAAATCAGATGACTTCATACTTTCCAATATTGAAAGAAACCACGCACTGTTTTGTTTTTATTGTAACTTTTTGTTACCATCTACACAACTGTATTTCTAAATTTAGTGTCATTGTAAACCTGGATATACAATTCATTAATACATAACATTAAAAAAAAACTGAGAGCCCAGTACAGATATCTGGGGAATATGACTAATTATGTACTACCAATTAAAGAGTAGTCCCTTTATGCATTATCTCCTTTCTCCCAACTAGTTACCAGCCTATGTCAAGAGGCTTGTCTCAAAAAGCATGTAACTCCCGTTCGGCTTTTGAATTCGGTCAATTACTTATTTGCATTTAAAACATATAAAATCTCACCTGGTACTCTTCATGATAAGTCAAAGGTAAAGAGGATAGCAACCTATAGTACATTATTCTTATGCTAAGATTTGGGATCGTCCCCATTATTGCTTGATTTCCTTTCACCTATTTGTTCATAAGATGTATTTGTCACTGCATATCTGGCATTTATTGTCCATTCCTAATCGCCCCCTCAACTTAGTGGCCAGGTAGATCATTTCAAAGCACAGCTAAGACCCAACCGTGTTGGTGCATCTGGAGCTATGTGTAGGTTAGTCCAGGTAAAGATGGAAGATTTTTTCTCCTAGTTTATGTTAGTGAATGTGATTTATACTAAAATTTATATTCCAGATTTATTTAACTAACTGAATTTAAATCCCCCAGCTTTTGTTTCTAGCACACTGGTCCTGGCCTTTATATTTGTGAATCTTTCAATTAAAAAGACACAGATCTATCAGCAAGAATCTGGATTCTGTCTAACATGATTGACCCTTCTTGTCATCTTCTCAAAAAATTCAATGAGGGTAGTCCTTTTGGTCCTAATGAAGGGTCTTGACTCGAAACGTCGACTGTTTATTTCCCTCCAGAGATGCTGTTTAACCTGCTGAGTTCCTCCAACATTTTGTGTGTTGCTTCAGATTTCCAGCATCTGCAGTCTTTCAAGTGTCTCCATGAAAGCAAACACAGTTGTTCTATTTATATTGTATGTGAATGACAAACTAAACAGATTAGGAAGAGACACAAGAGAATGCAGATGCTAGAATCTGGAGCAAAAGAATTACTGGAAGAACTCAGCTGGTTAAGCAGCAGTTATGATGCAAAGGGATAGTTGAGGTTTCAGGTCGTAACCCTGCATTAGGACTGAGAAGGTGGAAGGAAGATAGCCAGTAATAAAGAGGTGAAAGGGAGGGGTGAGACAGGAGCTGGGAGGTGAATGGTGGAGCCAGGTGAAGTGAGGGATGACGGACATCTGCAGAATCTCCTGTGTGAGTCTCTTTGGTGTGGCCTACATGGATTCTGGGAACGCTTTTGACAAGGTACATGGCACTCTAGTCAAAAAAGTTAAAGCCCACTGGATGACAAGGATAATAGCAAATTTGTTTGGACTCTGGCTCAGTGGAGGTCCATGGGGCTCAGTATTAGGTCCCTTGTATTTTGTGTGTGTACTGATTTAGATGTAAACATCAGGGGCAAAATAAATAAGTTTGCACATGATACAAAAATTGGGCATATGGTTGATAGTGAGGAGGAACACTTTAGACTGCAGAAGGATGTTCTGGTCTGTTGGGCAACAAAGTAGCAAATGGAATTTAATCCAGAGGAATATGGGGTAGTACATTCGAGGAGGTGCAACAAGGCAAAGAAATTTGCAATACATTGGAGAATATTCAGCAGTGTGAAGGAATAGAGAGAGTATATGTCCTCTGTCCCTAAAGGTAACGGGACAACTCAATAAGGTGGAGAATAAGGCACATGGGGTGATTTTCTTTATTAGATGAGGCATAGGATATAGGAAAAAGACAGTAATGCCAGAGCCGTATACAACATTCAGGCTACAGGTTGAGTACTGTGAGCCATCCTGATCACACATTAATGGAAAGATGTGATTGCAATGGAAAGGGTGCAGAGGAAATTTATTGGAGTGGGAAATTGTAGATTGGATAAGCTAAGGCTGTTTTTATTGGAATAGAGGAGGCTGAGGTGTAGGTAACTTACCTATTAGGACACAGAAGGAGGTCATTCAGCCTCTTGGGTCCATGCAGAGCAATCCCATCAGTCCCATTCACCCTCTTGTTTTCCCGCAGACCTGGAACTAATCCTCTCTCACATGCCCATCCACTCCCCTTTAATTCTTTGGCTATTGACATGCATTAAATGGTAATTTACAGGAACCAGTTAACTTTTGGAATATAGGAGGAAATGGGAGCACTCAGGGGAGCAAGTATAGTCACAGGGAGAATGCTCAGCTCTGCACGGACAGCACCAAATCAGGTTGTGGAGCTGTGAGACAGCAGCACTAATAGCAGGACAGGTACGTGGATAGGAAAGGTTTGGAGGGATATGGGCCACAAGCAGGCAAATGGCACAAGCTCAGCTGGTCATGGACAAGATGGGCTGTATTGCTCCATGGCTCTATAACTGCTGTGCCACTCATTAATTGATGTGCATAAAATCAGAGTAAATAAGAAGGACCTATTTCCTTCAACAGTGTAGTCAAACATCAGGAGTACAATAATTGGCAGAAGGATTAGAATAGAGATAAACAGAATCTGGAACCCTCTTCCTGAAGGAGTAGAAGAGGCAAGCTCAGTGCTTGGATGTGCACTTGAAGAGCCATGACCTTTGGGGCTGCAGACCTGAAGGATGGATCAGGCTGGGCAGCTCTCCTTGACAGGCATAAATTGACTTCCATGTTGTAAAATTTCCATGAGTCTAAAAATACTGGTAAATCTAAATTGACAGAATTTGGGAGGTGTGGGCAAATTAGGGTAGAGAATACCTAGTGTTGGAAGGTGGAATTAGGCTGGATGGCTCTTTTAGAATCGTTACAGACATGATGGACCATGCGGCTACCTTCTGTGATATACATCTTCCCTGATTTTAATAACCAAAACATTACCAAACAAGCACAGGGTGATTTTCTAATGGTTCCTTGAGAGGACATAGATGTCGAGATATAACTCTCTCTTGAATAGTAGTACGGATTGAGAACTGCATCATGGTGGGGCGCTGGTACAGCACTATCATTGCTGCCTCACAGCTCTGGGTTCATTACTGACCTTGTTTGCTCTCTGTGTTTGCACATTCTCCCCATGACTGTGTGGATTTCCCCCGGGTGCTCCGGTTTCCTCCCACAAGCCAAAGATGCACTGGTAGGTTAATTGATGGTAGGTGTGGCAAAAGAGTGAAAGGAGAGTTGATTGACGTGTGAAAGAGAATGAGTTGTGGGATAAAAGGGAAATGAAAAAGTGGGAGTGGAACTGATGGGATTGTTTTGCTGGGAGCTGGTGTGGACCCTGTGAACTGAATGTGTGGTAATAAGTAAGTAAAGCAAATCAATAACCAGGTTAGAAGGCATAGCTGAATGGGCTGAGTTCAAATGAGGCAGCTTATTCACTGAAATCCTTTCTGACTTACCACCCTACACAAACTCTGTTGACTTTCTGGATTGTATTATGTTGGAAATATTGTGTTTTCCAGGTGACTGACCTTTTTATATCCTTTGTTTCCTAACATAAAACTTGCATCCATAAAAATATGATGCCTGAACTGTAAGCCACGGGATATACCTGTAGATGTAAAGAACACAAGTTGCAGAAACGTTATCAGGCTGTGTGGCCTTTCGAGGTTGCTCCCCATTCAACAAGGTCACAACCGATTCTTTAACTCTAATGCACTTACCCATGTAATTATCACGATTCCCTTAGTTTCAAAGCTTTTAAAGGATCTAAATGTATTCATCTATAGTGCTAGAGAAATAAAGGACTGCAGATGCTGGAATCTAGAGGAAAAACACTATGATGCTGGAGAAAAGCAGGCAGGCCCGAAATGTTGACCGCCTGCTTTTGTCCACGGATGCTGCCTAGCCTGCTGAGTTCCTCCGATATCGTAGTGTTTTTTATCTATAGTGCTCTGTAGAAGAGAACTTACAATGTTCTTTGTAAATACAGTTCTCTTAACTCAGTGCTCAGTTGCTGAGTTCTTATCCTGAAACTATGCCACCCAATTCTAGATTCTCTAACCTGAGAAAACTGCCTCTTGGTCTCTACTCATCTAGTCTTGCTTGATTCAATGGAACCCGCTCCCATTCTTAAAACCTTTGGTGAGTAGAGACAAGTCTTACTCAATGTTTCCTCAAAGAACAACCTGCTTTTACAAGGAATCATTCAAATATAAACATTATTTTATATGCCTCTGGAACAATATTTTAAATAATGCATGACACTGCTTTGCACTTCATTTGTCAAATTGTCGCATATTTTGATTTACAGAAGTGACAAATCGAAGGTAAAATAATGTAACCAAGACATATCAATATTGGGAAGACAATAATGAGCTTGTCAAATCACTGACACCTTTACAGAGCTTTTTGTTCACAGCCAATCATAATAAAGTAACCTCAAGACAGGACAAAACCTACCAATAAGTAAAAAAAACTTGAAGCAATCATATTGCACTACACTCTTTTTAAAACAAATTGTACACTTCTTATTTTCCTTTTGCCAGTTGACCTCACATAGATAAGAAATGGTAAATTATAATACCACATAATTCACAAGGTTAAAACAAAATGTGGAATAAAAATGGAAAATGCTGGATACACTCAGCAGGTCAGGCAGCATCTGTGTTAAGAGAAATAATTAATATCTCAGGTCTGTGAGCCTTCATCAGAACCGGGAAAGAAAGAGAACAGTTAGTTTTCAGTAGCAGGAAAGGTGGGGGAAGGATGGGTAGACCAAAGGGAATATCACTGATAGGGTGAGACCAGATGGCCTAATGTGGCAGTTAAGTAGCAGGTTATGCTGCTTTTACTGTGTAATATGTTGCTAATACAGGTTGAAACTCTCAAATCCGGCACCCTCGGGACATGACTGCTGGCGAACCACAGAGAATCCGGAGCACAGAAATTGCCCCAGATCATCTTCCCCTGAGTAGAACCGTTCTCTTTATGTATAGACTCTCACTGGGTTACGTAAGGGTTCCAAGAACTGTCCGCAACTGGAAGTTTCTGTTAGTCAGAAATGCTATTGGCTGAGATCACTGTTGGCTGAGATTGCAAAAGTTGCAGCAATAGTTTAATTAGCTACTGATTAGTACAGATCTTAGTTAATTTTAGATCTTTGTTAGAATTAGTTAATTAGTACAGATCTGTACTGCAGATTCAAAACATGCTGAACCATGGGAGTTGCCGGACCACAGAATGCCGGACGAGAGTTTCAGCTTCTGGTACGGCTGTGGGATTTGGCCAGCATACCAGACTATACGAATAGGAAAAAGAAAAACTGAATTAAAATGATGATAGGCAGAAATGGCCAGTTATGACAGAGACAGAAAAAGGAGTGAGTTACCTGAAGTCGAGAAGTTCAATGTTGAGTCATGAAGGCTGCGATGTGCTGTATTGTGGAGGGTCGTGGTTGTCACGTGGCGGCACTGCCCCTACCTGGTCGGAAGACACACCACTACCAATTAAGGTTTAGCCCCACCCCACCCATCAGTGCACACCTGGCCATTGGCCTTTTTAAATTACCTGGGCTGGACCCCCCAGCCCTCCAGCACTATGAAGAGTGCCACATGTGCTTGGTTCTCTCTCTTTTTTTTGGATGAGGGAAGACCCTGCTTCGCTCCAGGCCAAGCACTGTGAAACGGCGCTGGAGAAATCGTTGGTGAGGTGTGCACTGTTAAAAGGAGTGGGAGCATTTTAGTTAGTATCCCTGGTAGCATAGAGCCTTGCCTCCACTGAGTCAAGGGGTGGCAGGTATTGTATTGTTTTTCCTTGATTGTCTGTACCTAGTTCGTTGTGTGTGTGTGTGTGTGTGTGTGTGTGTGTGTGTGTGTGTGTTTTACCCCCGTTGAGATTTTCCCACACTCACTATAAACTGTGCGTGTGTGTGTGTCTGTTATTCCCGTTACCCTTTCCCCGTGTTTGTTTTTTGTAAATAAATCATTTATCTCTAACGCTGTGTTCAGAGTCCTTGCCTCTGAGACCCCGAACCTGTTTCACAACACAGGCCCAGGCGGAAGATGAGATGTTGTTCCTCGTGCTTGTGCTGGGCCTTGCTGCAACAGTGCAGAAGACCAGGGACAGAGATCAGAGTCAGAGGTTACATTCACAATATCGTTCTCCCCAAGTGTAGAAGATAGATTAATTCATATAAAATGATCCATTTCCCATGATAAATGTAAATGTATTTATTCACCACTGTTAGGACTTATGGTTACCATTTATAGCTCCCAGCTGCTATCCATTCATGGCCCATTCTGGCACATCCTAGCTTTGATATGACCTTCAAACATCATTTTCACCCTTTTCCCATTGCTTCATTCTGTTCCCAGTCCTTTCAGGCCTGATGCCAGATGAAAGCAATTTTCTTTTAATGTTAAGTATGCATCTTTTAGCTTATCCCAATGTATGTTTGGCAAATGCCATGAATGAATTTAATGTTAAAAGTTCTGTTAGAAGTTCCCTGAAAAGCAAGAAACTGTTATTATGACACAAAGAAGCAATTTGGCCCATCAGATCTATGCTGGCTTCCAGCCGAGCAATCCCATTACTCATTTACTGCTCCAGATTCCAGCATCTGCAGTTTCTTAGAACCACAGAACACTACAGCACAGCAAACAGGCCATTTGGCCCTTCTAATCTGTGCCAAAACTTTATTCCACTAGTCCCATTTACCTGCACGCAGTCCATAACCCTCCAGACCTCTCCTGTCCATGTATCTATCCAATTTATTCTTAAAACTTAAGAGTGAGCCCACATTTACTACATCAGATGGCAGCCCATTCCACACTCCCACCACTCTCTGAGTGAAGAAGTTCCCCCTAATGTTCCCAATAAACCTTTTACCCTAAAGCCGTGTCCCCTCGTACTTATCTCTCCTAATCTAGGTGGAAAGAGCCTACTTGCATTTACTCTGTCTATACCCCTCAGAATTTTGTAAACCTCTATCAAATCTCCCCTCGTTCTTCTACACCCCAAGGAATAAAGTCCTAACCTGTTAAATCTTTCCTTGTAACTCAACTCCTGAAGACCCAGCAACATTCTAGTAAATCTTCTCTTCCTGTGTCCCCATTAGTCCCATTCTGTCTTCCTTATTTCCTTGTAATCCTGCAACTTATTCTTTCTCACATTCCCATCAACTCCTCTTCGATTCTTTTGTCGATTTACCTACCAGCACATCTTTGGGATAGGGGAGGTAACCATTAGCACCCAACAGAAACTCACAAGGTAATGAGAAGAATGTGTAAACACCACATAGACCACAGATGTCAGGATCGAACCAAGTCCCTAGAGCTGTAAGGCAGAGCGCTAACTGCAGCACCGCCAAGTCTCCCAAACAATGTATGGGTTGACAGGAAAAGAGCAGGCCTGTCCAGAACTGGCCTGATGAAGGGTCTCAACCCAAAACACCGAATGTCCATTTCCCTCCATAGATGCTGCCTGACCCGCTGAGTTGCTCCAGCATTTTGTGCGTTGCTCCAGATTCCCAGCACCTGCAGTCTTTCTTGGGTCTCCAATATCCCGAAAACCAGTCTAGTGGATCTTTATTGCGCTCCTTCAATGGCAAGTGTATTCTTTCTTAGGTAAGGAGACCAAAATGTACACAATGCTGCAGGTGCAGTCTCGTCAAATTCCTGTGTGATTGCAGTAAGACTTTCTTACAAATATTCACATCCAATAGTAATACAGGCCTTTGCCTTCATAATTGCTTGTTACACCTGCATGTCGGCTTTCAGTGAATTGTGCACAAGTACATCTATGTTCCAATGAACATCAACACCACCCAATCTCTCACTATTTGAAAAGGCTCTGCTTTTCTGCTTTGTGCACCACAGTGGATAACCTCATATTTATCCACGTTATTTTCCATCCCTCATGTTGTTGCCCACTCACTAAGCTTCCCACTCTTTTCTTTCTGTCTGATAACCTATTCTTAATCCACGTTGGTACATTACCTCATACTCTGTGTGCTCTGACCTTGCTGACCTTATCAAAGACCTCCTGAAAGTTCAAATACACCACCTCCACTGCCCCGTCCCAGTTGTCATATCTACAAAGAACTTCAATAGATTAATCAAATATAATTTTCCTTTAATAACTCCATGCTGACTCTGCTCAGTCCTTCTATTCTTTTTAAATTGTCCTTCATTATAGATTCCAATATTTTGGGCTAATAGCTTGAATGTAGAACATGGAACAGTACAGTACAGGACAGGCCCTTCAGTCCACAATGTTCTGCCAAACTAATTAAACCAGTGACTCCTAATTAATCTAATCCCTCTTCCCTGCACATTGACCATATCCCTCCCTTCTCTGCATATCCATGTGCCTATCTAAGAGTCTCTCAAATGCCCTATGCTGCAGCCACCCTCTTGGAGTTGTGTAGACCAGGGTGTGCATGGCACTCATGTTGGCCCAGACCAGTCTTTGGAATGACGCATAACACTCAGAGCAACCAAAGAGCCCGGATTCCTCGTGCTCCGGGCTGGCTGCCCCACCCTCGACAACTGGCCTGTGGGAAATAGGACCAATACATTCAGCATTGTGACATGCAATTGGGTTAAAATTACCACCCCCCGCAGTGCATTCCAGGACCCACCACTCTATGTGTAAAAAAATACTTACTCTGCACTTCTCCTTTGTGCTTTCCACCTCTCACCTTAAATACATGACCTCTAGCACTATATTTGCCCTCTAGTACTAAGGTTGAGTTGTTCCCTGTTTTCTCTCTCCTTTATTTCTTAAATAGTTGAGTCACCTTTGCTACTGTCCCAATTCAAAGGAACAACTGGGGAAAGTGAATGGAGAGATTCTCATTTGTCTCTCTGAATAATGCCTGACTTTGGGATCTCTCGTCTTGATTACAGTTTGATAGCGATGATAGACCTTTTGGATTAGTTGGCCCTTCCATTGTTCTGGACAGGCCTCAAAATCAGTATAATGTTACCCAAACCTGAAAGCTTCCTCTTTTGTTTTCACACAGGTGCATGGTAGAAGCCCCTCCCCCCTTCATTGGATTTCCAACATTATATTTCCTAATTAGCTCAAATTTCACGTTCATGAAATCCTATCAAATTGAACCCAAAGAGACAAAAAAATTGCACTTTAATTGTCTACCTACGCTTCACTTTCTCTGTAACTGTAACACTATATTCTGCACTCTGTTTTTCCTTTTTACTACCTCAATGTATTTATGTATGGCGTGATCTGTCTGGATGGCACGCAAACAAAAGCTTTTCACTGTATCTTGGTACATGTGACAATAATAAACCAATTCCAATTCCATTTACAAATTGCCAACAACAAGCAAGAATGATAAGCACCATTCACAAATTACAGAAACAAAGAGCTGGCAGTGAAAGACAACCAAATCACTCCTAAAATATGTTATCAGGAGCAATCTCAACTTTCATCGAATAAGAATGTTTAACTGGAATGAAGTATTGCAAAATACTTTTTTGTTTCAAATTTCAAGCATTTTCATAAAGTTTATTGTGTTGTATCTATTTGTATGAGAAAGTTTAAAGCTACATATGAAATACAATATTCTGGAGGAAAAATTGCTCTTGGTTGCTTGCACTAACTGTGCAATATATCATTGGAATCAATGAAACTGAACTTCGGAAGGGTAATGCAATACACAAACCCTTCCATGGTCCAGATCAGCGATGATGCTCTGGGTTCTTCTCACTGACCTCAAAGTTACTTCCTGACAAAGACTGAATAATCTCAGTGGTGAGGATGTCTACTTTCCTGAAACTTGCTGCTGTCATGCATGAGTTCAAGAGGCTCTGTAGTTGTGATGTCATCAAACTAGCTGAGCAGCCAAAGACATTAAAAAATTCTCCTGGATGGGAAACGAGGAGGCAATATTTAATGATTTTTTTTAACATTATGCAGAGGTTGGAGCATGCACATTTGCTTAATGTGGGCAAAATATAAATAAACATAAACACTAACATAAAATTATATTTTTAAGTTCAGACAGTTTGCAAAATTATGGTGTACTGTGACATCTAAAATTTACTTAGAGTGTGTATAATACAAGCATGCAATGAGACACATTCTAAAATAGTCTACATTCCAAATGGTTTCAGTTCAAATGACCTCAGCTTGATTGTGGAGGAGAGAGCTCAGTGGGTGCACTGGATAGTTGAATACAAGTTCAAAGTTTCCGCGTTACAACACACATGGATGGAATACCTGAAGGCTCGATCAGTTCACAGCAAACACCAATAGTTACACATAATTCCAACTGAGAAGTCATAAGAAGTTAAGAAATAGTAGGCCATATTTGAGCTTGCTCTGCCATTCAGTTTCCTGGTTGATCTGATCTTTGATCTTCCAATTTCATGCCTGATCTTCAGAACTGTTGATACCCTTGTGGTCTAAAAACCTACTTGGGCCAAAATTGTACAATTAGCTCAAATATCTCAGAATGAATTTGTACTCTTCTGTGTTAAAAATATCATTCTAAGAACTACTGAATCCTGGGTTTCAAGTCATGTTTGCCACGACAATCGCAGTAACTTTGAGAGACAGCAACCATCTGAGTATGTGCACTGTGGAGAGTGCCTTGACTAACATCATCACAACTTTCAGAAGCTCATCTTTGAAGCTGAAAACTGACGTATTTCATCCCACGGCTGGCTTCAAATAAATTATGTCCAAACAATGAAACATTTTTGACATGAGTTTTGACTGGAAAACATCAAGGATGTATTTGTTTTTGATTCAGAAAGATGAATGATATTTGTGAGAGGATGAAAGAAAGTAGAAAATATGAGAAATAAGCCATCTCAGAAATTTTGTATGAGGGAAGAAAAAAATCAAAGAAAACACGATTTCAATCTGAAGCCAGTTTTAAAATAAACACGCTCTGCATCCTTCAACTCGCATATAACTAGAATCGACACACACGCAGCTCATTAGTGCAAGATTGAAGTTCGCCTTAGATGCTGTTTAGCGGAACCCTTAACAAATGTATGAGCATCTGCTATGGTAGCAGCTGGAATCTTCCTATTGGCTGGGAGAGGCAGAACCAATGATGGTGCTTTTCAGGATTACAGTTGCATGGCATGAATTTTCCCTTTAATTTGATTTGGCACGTGCTTTTGAGTTACTAGTCCTCAATTGTTATAAATCAAAGCAATAAAATTGTACTTCAATGAAAGAAACATTCTTGTTTTTCTGAATTCGATTGCCCAGATTTTATGGGGATTTATAACCATGCATCTGTGGTATGAGGGTATGGTGATGGTGAAGGTGCTGCAGTTAAATTACTGGACTAATGATCCGGAGACCTGAGTTCAAATCCCACCATGGCAGCTGTGGAATTTAAATTCAGATCAGTGCTCGTATTAGTTATGATGACCATGAAATAAATGTAAAAAGTTCATCTGGTTCACTGATGCCCTCCAGAGGGTTGGAAATCTGCCATCTTTACCTGATCTGGCCTATATGTGAACAGACTAGTGCCATTCATAGTGGCAACTAAGGACGGGCAATAAATGCTGGCCTTGATAACGGTGCCCACATCCCAACAGAATAAACAAACAAATAGTCCCTCAGGGGGTGCAAAAGAAAGAGGAAATGACTTACGTCATCAACAAGTATTGATAAGAAATGAACAGATTACAGTTTACTTTAAAAATAATTCTCACTTCTTAAAGTTCAGATATAGGTTACTTGCAAGAAAACATATAACATTCTATGGACAATGCATTATCATAAGGTCTCAGCTACATTAGGCAAACCATGTGCAGGGGCTCATGGTATTGGAAGTCTGTTAGCATGGATTGAAGATTGGTTATCGCATTGAAGAGAAGCAGCATAAATAGGTTTGAAGGATGTAACTAGTGGAGTGCCCAAAGAATCAGTTTTTCGCCCTCAATTATTTACAAGTTTGATTGAAGAGGTGTGCAAGAGGGTTGACGAGGGCAGAGTGGTAGATGTTATCTACATGGACGTAAGTAAGGCTTTCGACAAGGCCCTGTATGGTAGGTTTGTCTGGAAGGTGAAATCACATGGGATCCAGTTAGCCAGTTGGATACAAAATTGGCTTGGTGGTAGTGGAGGGCTATTTTTCAGACCGGAGGCCTGTGACCATCTGTATGCTGCATAGATCATTGCTGGATCCACTGTTGTTTGTCATATATATAAACGATTTGGATGGGAATGTAGGTGGCATGGTTAGTCAATTTGTGGATGACACCAAAACTGGTGGTGTGGTGGACAGTGAAGAAGGTTGTCTAAGGTTACAACAGGATCTGGATCAACTGGGAAAGTGGACAAAGGAATGACAGATGGAATTTACCTCAGAAAATTGTGAAGGGTCGCATTTTGGGAAGTTAAACCAGTACAGGGCATACACAGTGAATGACAGGGGCCACAAGGAGTGTTGAAGAACAGGGAGACAAGGTGGTATTAAGGCATATGCCTTCATTGGGTGGAGCATTAAGTACAAGACTTGGGATGTCATGTTATATTTGGTGAGACCACACCTGGAATATCATGTGCAATTCTGGTTGCCATACCCTGGGAAAAATGTGATTAAGCTGGAGAGGGTGCAGAAAAGATTCACAGGGATGTTACCGGGACTGGAGGACTTGAGTTGTGAGGAGAGACTGGATAGTCTGGGACTGTTTTCCCTCGTGTGAAGGAGGCTGAGGGGCGGCCTTATAGAGGTTTATGAAATCATGAGTGACGTAGATTAGATGGATGGTCACAGTCTTATTCCCAGGGTTGGCAGGTCTAAAACTAGAAGGCACAGTTTTAAGATGAGAGGGGTAAGAGGGGCAAGTTTTTCCACATAGAGGGTGATGGGTATATGGAACAAACTGCCAGAGGACGTGGTAGAGGCAGGTATGATTACAATGTTTGGACAAATACATGGATAGGAAAGGTTTAGAAGGATATAGGACAAATGCAGGCAAATAGGACTAGCTCAGGAAGGCACCTTGGTCAACATGGATGAGTTGGACTGAAGGGCTATTTCCGTGCTGTATAACTCCATGACTGACATATTAAGGATCTGGAAGAGGGATTGGAGTGTATGGTACCTAAGTTTGCCAAAGACACGAAAATAGGTGGGAGGACATGTTGCAATAGGATATTTAGACTGTGCAACAGGATATGGATAGGGTGAGTGAATGGGTAAAAACTTGGTAAATGGAGTTTAACTTAGGAAAGTATGAGATCATGCATTTCGTTCAGAGAACTCAAAGGCAGACTATTAGCTAAATGGAGAAAGAATGCAAGTGAACAAAGTATGAGGGATCCGGGTGTTCTTGTGCACCTTAGTGGTGTGGTGGACAGTGAAGGTGTTCTATTCACTGAACATGTTAGGTTGCATCTTGTTGCTGAGCAGGAATCTGCTGCTAATTTTATATTGTAAAGTTTTGTTTTCGCATGAAGTGCCCTTGCACAGAAGTTATTGGTGTTCTGTAGAATCAAAGAAATGTATTCACAGCAGGAAACTATTGCGTCCATTTTGCCTACACTGATTCCAAACAGAAATTATTCACGTTCATCCCATTTCCATGCACTTTCTATTCAGCCTACAGCCCTACTGCCTGAAAACAGCCGATCTCTTCTCTATGACTCCATGGTCATTCTTTATTCTTCCCTTCCAGCTCTTGAGAGTCCTGGACAAAATGACTGATTTCCCTTACCAGAGAGGTCTGAGGGTATAGGGTTAATTAGCAGAAGGATGAGAGGGGAGTGAAGAAAATGTTATTTCTGAGCACTGGAATGTGAAACCCACTGGCTGAAATGGGTGGTGGAAGCAAAACAACCTCATCATATTTTACCAGTCTTTGGATGAGCCTGAACCAGCAGAGCTGGGAAGTGGGATTGATCTAAAGTCTCTTGCTGACTGGCATGCATGCAGTGGAAAAATAGAACGTGCTGTGAATTTCTATGATTCTAAGGCAGAATAACATTAGCTAATTTTGTTTTCCTGACTTTCCTCTGAAAGATCTTCATTCCTAATTTGTTGGCACTCTACATTTATGGTTTATTATTGTCACTTGTACTGAAGTACAGTAAAAACTTGTCTTGCACACTGTTCATGCAGGTCAATTCATTACACAGTGCATCGAGGTTCTACAAGATAAAACAATGACAGAATGCAGAATAAAGTATCACAGCTACAGAGAAAGTGCAGTGTAGGTAGACAGTAAGGTGCAAGGTCAAAACAAGGTAGGTTGTAAGATCAAGAGTCCATCTTATCGTACTAGGGTACTATTCAATAGTCTTGTAACAGTGGGATAGAAGCTGTCCTTAAGCCTGGTGGTACGTGCTTTCAGGCTTTTGTATCTTCTGCCCGATGGGAGAGGGGGAGAAGAGAGAATGTCTGATCTTCCCAAAATGTACCACATTTATTTCTTCCATATATTCCTCCCCACCTTCCTAACTGTATATGGAGCCAGACCATAGAGAATTGACCTGCAATTTTCCAATTTCCTTCAATTAAGTCTGCTGTTTCCTCATTGGGTACTTCTGAATTCAGGCACAAGATCGAGAACTAATCAGGTTTGGAATAGTGGTTATGAATCAGGGCATGCTACCCTGTGTGATCCAATTTGTCGGAGCTACAGAGTGGTCCACCAGTAGAATGCTTTGTTCCTCAAAGAAGCCTAGAAGAAAACCTAGGAAAAATATTCAACTCTAACAAAGCTAACATTTCCAAAAAGTTATTGTGTGAAAGTTAGCAGTAGTGATAAAAGAGAATAATAGAGTATTATATCTAAGAAATAGCATGACTCTCAATCTTTCTGTTATCATTTTGAAGCATATTTGTTGTGAAAGATGCAAACCATTTGTTAAGTGTAGCTTGTCATAAATGCTCTCATTGGTATTCTATTCTCTATGGTGTTATCTGTATTGGAAAAGTGTTGCAGTACTGATTTCAAATTTATACCTGTTAGATTCAGATTAGTTTATTGTCATATATACCAGGGTATAATGAAATTCCTTGTTTGCATGATGTTCACAGAGTAAACAGTACACATGGTAATAATAAATACAGCAATAAATACAGCGACATGCACAAAATAATGGAATGGTGCAACGTATAGTAATGCAAACTGAAGTAATGCAAAAAGAAATGCTGAAGTGACAATAATGGAAGAGGTAGAGTTAAGGGTTCAAGAATATGGCAGCACCACTAGGAAGGGAATGTGAAAGAGGTGATTGGTTCAGAAGTCTGACAGCAGTGGGGAAGAGGCTGTTCTTGAGTCTGGTTGTCTGGGCTTTCAAGCTCCTGTATCTTCACCAAGAAGGTAGAAGAGAGAAAAGTGAATGGTCAGGGTGGCAGGCATCACTGATGATACTGGAAGCCTTCCTGCAGCAATACATCGTGAAGATGGACTGGATGGAAGGACAGTCTTACATACATATATTGTATATCTATTCATGTTTTGCTCTAGACCAAAATGGTCCAGGAGAAATGGTCAGCATTTAGCTCCAAAATCATCATTGTGAATTGTATTTTAGTCAATACCAATCAGCTTATCACCACAGGCCACCATTCATTCAGATAGAAAATCTTAATCTTACCCTCTCAGCCTCTAATCTTTTTAACATTTTTCAGTAGCGCCACGGTGCAAAACTGGTATAGATGTAATTGGCCTAACAGACTTAGAGTATGAATGAATTAAAACTGAAATCTTGAGTATGGAATACACAGCCAGCATGAGAAAGCATAGGTTGACCCAAGACCCTTCACTAAAAAGATATTTAAGAATCACACAATTTAAGAAATGTCAAATAAAAGCAGAAAATGCTGAAAAAGCTCAGCAAGTGATTCAGCATCTGAAGAGAGAAACAGAGTTGGTGGTTTGGGTTGGTTACCTTTTATGTGTTCTGAAACCTGAACTATCAACTCTGTTTCTCTCTTTGTGTATGCTATCTAACCTGCTGAATATTTGTACTATTTTATGTTTTTATGTCAAGTTTCCAGTACTCTCTGGCCTTCAGCTTATGTAACAGAAATGTTGACTTATTCTGCTTTCAAATATTGATCATCTGGTTCAGGATTCAAAATTTCTGTCTCTTACCTAATTTATATTTCTCATTGATTCCGTTGTCTTAAAAGTACGGAAGGATTCAATGATAAGAATTCAATTTAAACAAAAAACCTCTGGTGGAAACCCATCTTTGGTTTCTGGTGCTAGTGGTGGCTGCACATTGTATTTTATGTATGAAATTTGGTCACTTTGACCTTGTTGGAACAATAGGAGCAAAGTAGAAAGCTCAGCCCAGCTGACACTTTAGCACAAGCCACTGAACTCACAGAATTGTTCCTCCTTCTTAGATTGGAGTTTCCTGGTCACTCATTGTTTGGTGTTACGTGTTTTATGATATAAGGTTATTCCAGAGCAGTAAAGCCAGTATCAGGATTGTTGGGTGATAAGATGCACGTGGTGCTTTATTTTGATCATATCTATTTCCATCCATCAGCAAGGTGACCATCATGGAAGATTCCGACCAACACATCCACCTCAGGAATCTCTCCCTTCACCAGGCGAACAATGAGGAAGAATCCCTTAACCTGCTCTTCCTGGGAGATACTAACAGAATGATAGCAGAGGTGAGTACTTTGAAAGCCTGAGCTTGATGCCATTTCAGAGAGTTGTGGGCAGGTAGAGTGATCAACATGTAGGAGAAATCTATTGAGTCTTTAAGGAAATTATATGGTAAAACTCTGATAATTTGGAACCCTTCAAAAGTGCTGGACTAGCAGATCTTCCAGACTATTAGATGTTACTCCTATTAATACTTCAACACACTTTTATTTCACTTTTTTCATGATTAGTAGTATAATACATTTTCCAGTGAACCCATGAGTTTAAAGGAAGTGGGAAATGTACAAGCACTTCAGACCCCATTCCTGGCCGCGGACCTGTCCGCTGGATGTCCGGATCCCACCCTGAGCTCCAGCTGCACATCTGGCCTACAGTTCGGACCCCGATTCCGACCTCATTCCAGACCCCTGTCTTCGGCTGCACACTCCACTTGCACTCTGGGACCCCGGTTCATATTCTGGATTAATGAGTGAGCCAGATGCTGGGTTATTAGGATTTCCAAACAACCAGATGCCGGATTACAAGTGTTTTACTGCACCGTGGTGTAATTTCCCTTTGGTCTCCAGCACTGAGAGAATTGGCTGTTGGTCAAACTCACTCTATGCATTAAAAATCATTGAGGTCAATGGAACTGGCTATGTCATGGTGTGTACAAATTCTTGCAAGCGTTTAGCGCGAGTGACCAAAGGAAAATTTCTTCCCTGTAGTATGCTTTGATGGAAGAACTTCATGGGTTTTTTGAGTGGATGATCTAAAATAAAATAACTTTTGTGCTGCATGTGCATTTTGCAGTTCCTGGTTCCCAATCTCCTGCAACAAACAAACTGCTGGAGGAACCCAGCGGGTCAGGCAACACCTGTGGAGGGAAATGGATGGTCGATGTGTCGGGTCAAGACCCCTCAACTGGACTGAAAGATAGGGGGGGAGATACAATTCTTACTTCATGTCCTGCTTGTTTCATCTTCACAGTTCACCGTGCCTCTTTTTTCAATCAGTACTTGGCAAATTGAATCCTAAAAATATATCCAGTGTAATCTCACACATTGCAACCAAGGGGTAGGCATGCAGACCTGGACCTTGGATGAAGGAAAATATCCAGGCAGTTCAACTTTAACTATTTTATTCAGAAGGTTCTGGAACTTATGGAACAAAATTAGAAGAGGAAAAGGTGCTAGGTTGTGTCGAAAGCCAGACAGATTGACAGAGAATGTAGGCCTAGAAATTTGTCTGCACTTTTTCTTCCCCATTGTTAAAATGTTCCCTCATAGTTTCAAGAAGGTCTTAATAAAATCACAAAATTCTTCAGCGCCGGGTCCAAAGCAGTGCCTTTTTGGACCCCCTGTGATATGTCACTGAACAGTGGCATTAGGAGTCAAATTCCCATGCTGCACCTACCCTCTGTGTTGTGTCATCAAGAAGTAGCTCTTAAAGGGCTATGTCACAATGCAATCAGTACTCTTTCAGCTAATGGGAGTGAGAGCATGCTGCAGTAATTGGAGGTCATGACGGGAAACAGAGGGACAGCAGAGGAACCTCATTGGCTTTTGAGGATCCAATGCATGCACGCGGCAACCTCTTTGTGCAAAGAATACTCATGGCAGGAATTTTCCAGGGAGGTGTCAGTGAGGGATGGGTGTACTTTTGTAACACCTGAACAGTAGCCAAATACCTCCTCAAGCTGTGAATGCAAAAATTGCAATTATCAAAAACTAAAGCTTCCCCATTTTGTGATGTCGCTTTGCAATGCAGCTCTAAGCAGCAAAATATCACATGTGGCATCCCTCACAAAGAAAGCTGCTAGGATCCAGAGGCAAGGTTTCTTAGAGTGAGGGTGATCCTGTATGAGTGTAAAAGCAGTGCATTTATTTGTTTGCTACCTGAGGCTTGTCTTGCATTCACTCACATAGAAACGTCCAGAAAATTGGTTAATGTTACATTAATGTGATTTTCATCTCTGCTGCCAGATCTTGGACCTGGGACCTGTAACAGCTATAATAATTGACAATAACTGTCACTTCAACTTTGACAGGCAGTCTAGTTTGCCTATTTTCAAACTTTCAATGGCCTGTTCACTCATCACCTGTGCCCACTGACCTTTACTGGTTCCTGGTTAAGTAATGAGGCCGCGCTTGGAGTACTATGTACAGTTTTGGTCACCCTGTTATAGGAAAAACATCATGAAGTTGGAAAGAGTGGAAAGAAGATTTACCAAGATGTTGCCAAGACTCAAGTTATGGGGAGAGGTTGGGCAGGCCAGGACTTTATTCATTGTAGTGTAAGATAAGGATCACCTTATGAGGTGTATGAAATCATGAGGGGCATAGATAGAGTGAATGCACACAGTCTTTTTCCCAGGGAAAGGAAATCAAAAACTACAGGGCATAGGTTTAGGGTGAGAGGGGAAATATTTAAAAGGGACCTGTTGGGCAATTTCTTCACGCAGAGGATGGTGCGTATATGGAACAAGCTGCCAGAGGAAGTGGCTGAGGTGGGTACAATAACAACTTTTAAAAGGCAGTTGGACAGGTACATGGACAGGAAAGGTTTGGAGAGATTTGGGCCAAACACAAGCAAATGGGATTAGCTTAGATAAGCACCTTGGTCAGCAAGGTTGAGTTGGGCTGAAGGGCCTTTATGCTGTATTATTCTATGACTCTGTGTCTCGATTTGCAAATCACCACTGCTCTTTTTCATATCTCTCTCTGGCCTCTTACTTCCTTGTCTGTAATCTTCACTAGGCCTATAAAATCTATGTGATACTTTGTTTCCATAATTTTAATGCTTCATCATTAACGGCTAAACCTTCAGCACCAAAACCCTAAATTCTGGATCTTATGGCTCGCACCTTCTTCCTCCTTGATAATGCTCCCTTCAACCAAACTCTGACAAAGCTTCAGTCCAAGAGCATTTCTATCCTCAGTGATTGACGATGGGTAATTAAACATTTAATGGAGGAGATAGCCCCATGAACATCAACATCCCTAATATGGGTGGTCCTAGCATGTGAGTGCCAAAGATTAAAAAAGTACTTGCCACTCTCTTCAGTCAGAAGTACTGTGTGGATGATTCATCTTAGACTATTTCGCCATTGGCATTGAAGGGACCAGTCTTCAGATTGTTCATTTCATTTCATTTCATTTGAAACTAATAGATGGGCACTCAAAGGTATGGTCCCAAAAACCTGACAACAGCCCATATTTAGTACTAAAGACCTATCTTAACTATCACACCCCAGTCAAACTGTTCCAGTACATATCCAACAATGTGAAAAATTGCCCAGGTTGTCTGGACAATAAAAAGCAAGGCCTTCAAGGGAAATTATTGCTCGTCAGATTACTCACAGTCCTTAGTAAAGTGAAGGAATGAGTGTTATCAAGCGGAAATAAGTTGCTTATAATGATTCAATTTGGGTTTCAAGAGACTATCCTGCTTCAGACCTCATGACTGTACATCTTTGATTTGAACCTGGATAAACAAGATCAATTTTGGAGTGAAGTTTCCCTTGGCTTCAAGGCAACATTTGACTGAGTGTGGCAGAAACAAAACTTTGTAAAACTGAAATTAATGGGAATCAAAGGGAAAATCCTAAGATTGCCTGGAACTCTGGAGACACAAGAGACTGCAGATGCTGGAATCTGGAGCAACACACAATCTGCTGGAGGAACTCAGTGGGTCAAGTAGCGTCTGTAGGAGGAAAGGAATTGTCAACATCTTGGATCGAAATTCTGCATCACGACATTTACATGAAGTCAGAAGTAGGGATATATACTGATGACTTCCATTTGCAACTCCTCCAGTAATGAATAAGACCATGTTGACATGCTCCAAGGTCTTGAGAACATTCAGGAATGGGGTGATAAATGGCAAGTCACCTCTGTAACAGGCTACCAGCAAATGAACTTCTGAAATAAGCAGCGTCCCTTGACCAATGTTGACCAATCCTGGAGGTGTTTGGAGTTGGATTGGGGAGAGGGGTGATCCCCTTTCATCAGGATCTTATCTGGAGCAGGCCTATACTGTACATACAACAAACAGCAAAAGCTGGTCAGAGTATCCTAAAGCCTGAACAGAATGTTGAATGAAAATCTTTGCCTCTCTGGCTCTTCTTATAAACTCTTAAATCTCCCACTTCCTCCAGTTCTGCTGAAACATTCATGCCAATTCATTTTCTCCATCTACAGATGCTGCTTGGCATATTAGGTTTTTCCAGTAATCTTTTGTTTATGTTTCTCTTATTTATTTCATTTGAGACCAATGAAATGACTCCCATCTGTTGAGGAGGCTCTTTGGTTATCATATCAGATGTCTGCCTTTGTCTGGCAGTTTACTTAGAATTGCTCTATTAAACCACAGTTAGTCCATCTGGACACATCGTGGCCCCTGAGCAGCGCAGTTACTTTTGATGTTTGTTTGGATGGTATGCCGTAACATGGAGACTGCAATGCCAAGTTGCAAAGTGACCACTTTTGATCAGCTGTGTCTATTCTTGTAACGTTCTAGTGTTGATTTCATTTGACCAACTTTGTTCCCATGTTATAGATCATGAATTTAACAAGTTGCTGCATTGCAGACCATCACAAACTTGAACTTCTCCGAAGAAGGCAGTAGTTACTAAATGTTTTGATAATTGCCTACACTGAGTTGAAATGATGGATTCATTTCAGTGTGTTTTATTGTTGTGGCTGAAAAACCTCATTATTAAGCTAGCTGATTTATTGAACTTAGCAATTGTGTTCCCTTGTAAAATGCTCTGGAATATTTTCCTGGTGAGGGATGCTATACAAATGCAAGTTATTAATGTTTTTGAATGTTATGGATAAACATGGAGCTTAAAAATGGCATTTCATGGTAATCAGCATTTGGGAAAGTAAATTATTTCTCTGGTATAATTTATTTGAACTTCAAAGACAAAAAAAAATTACAATCCCATCTTTCTCAATTCAAATGCTGATGCTATGCATTTCTGGATTTTATGTGATTATTAAATCAATCTTCTTTTATAGGATATACCACATAAACGCCTGAGCTTACAATTCCTCAGTTATTTCTCACATGTTGGACTAGAATTATGTGCAGGCTAGCATTTAATTGTGATTATAACTTTAGCCTTTGCAAATCCTATCATGAACTGATTGTACTGTGGAAATATTTTCATTTTACTGTAATACTCACTATTACAGAGGTATTGTTCTGACATAATCTGTACTCCAGGACAAGCTGAAAATGACAGTTATCATCGATTACTCACTTCTTGAGTAACAGTCACATGTTCTTCAGTGGCATTCACGTTGGCTTGAATTCACAGGTATTGTAGAACACTACCAACTTGAGCACAAGCTAGAATAAATGGTATCACGTCATCTTTTCTTGAAAGGAGATTAATGTACCAGTGATAACAGTGTTATTTTATAATATTTTGTCTGTTGCACATTGCTGCAATGCTAGGGAATATCAACACCAGATTTATTGCTATGACGTGCAATATCAGTGATGTAAATTGGTTTTACTATTGAGATCACAATTAAATTTTTACTATTAGTCAGCAGATTTTGAGATGCTAGAAATATCAGAATCACATTGCAGTTCTAAAGTGCTGACCTGAATCTTGAAACACTATTTTATTGCTATAGGAACAAAAGACACAAGTGGTCTTCCAACGTCTCATCATCTCGTTACTGTGCATTGTGACTTTTCATCTCAAGATTTTTGAGACCTTCATGTAGCTAGAACACTGAGGAAAAATTTGAATACTGAATTCCCTTATAATTGAAAGAAAGAGATTTAGATCTAATATATCATATGGTACTTAAGTTGTTGCTATAATGTTTGTTCTTAGCTATCTGTAAGGATAAAGAGTATGGAACTTTAATTTCAATGGACATGTAAATCTCACACATTTAGGTTAATCACCTATTATACACCCTGCCCAGCTTTCTATTTTTTGGGGGTATTTAACATCCATCCTTATCAAAAGTTGAAACTTTTGCGCATGAGACATTCTGGAAAATCCTTGTATTTAACCTTTCAGCAGTTTTAATCATAGAAGGCTCAATGTTAAGTTAGAATGGCATTCGACCAACGTAAGCTTAACTAAGTGAATCTGTCAGCCAACATGGTGAAAGTCATGAGGAGGAAGATGTATAAAGAGGCAAACCATTAGAAAAGCATAAAAGCATAGGCAAGTGGCCCTTTCATCTTGGTTCACAAGTTAGTAACTTCATGGTTGATCTTGTGTCTTGAGCCCATCCTCCCACATCTCCATATTCTGTTATCTTTCCAAAATTCATTTGACCTCAACTTTAAACATACTTCTCTAATAGAGAGAATTCCAAAAACTTACAATGTTTGTATGAAGATATTTCTCTTCAGTTCTCTATGGCTGTCCCCTTATCCTGAGAAAATATTCTCTACTTCCAGAAAACAAAGAAATATGTACAGTTAATCAATAGGCATATTTTAGTTTAGAAAAGGAAGTTGAGTACAGAATCTCCATTTACATTTTTTTCATAAATTTTTACCAAATATTATATTTTATCCAGTAAAAGGGGCACATGGGCTATTTGTGCATGGTAAAGGCCACTATGGTATATATAATAATATAAAAAAGGTATATAAAAGGGCTAAGATATATAAATCATGACAGGCAAAGATAAAGTGAATGGTCATAGTCTTTCTCCCAGTGTCGGGAAGTATAAAACTAGAGGACATAGATTTAAGGTGACAAGAGAAAGACTTAAAAGGGACCTGAGGGGCAACTTTTTCACACAGAAGGTGTTGGATACATGGAATGAGTTGCCAGAGGAAGCTGTGGAGACGAGTACAATTACAATGTTTAAAAGACGAGTACATGGATAGAGAAGATTTAGAGTGATATCGGCCAAACACAGGCAAATGGAACCAGCTCAGATAGATATCTTGGTCAACATGGATGAGTTGGGCCGAAAGGCCTGTTTCCATGCTGTGTGACTGTAATGCAATGATGAAGTTGGGTAAGATGAGATGTGTTTATAATTTTGGAATTTTATTTCTCTTTTAGTTTGGCACCTTGTAACTGTTTGTTCATGACAAATTGAGTGAACCTTTAAAACCATTTGGCATGGGGCGATTCCGTTAAAGTGTCCTCATCTGCCATGACCCAAACAATATTGGTGTCCAAGACACAGTGCTGGTCTACTGCTTGCTTCTCAGGAAACATGCTTGTGTACTTGTGTGGAATGATCCATTACTTTTGAGTTAACTTCATACAGTACTAGCCTGACTATCATCTGCAGTTAGTAGAAGTGGCACCTGAATTAATTCAAATGTAGCATCTGATAAAAGGACAAAGTGCAGCATAATGAGATCAATTCAGGAATGATTTGTGAGGTTCTCAAAGATAGAATCAATGCTGCTTTGCAGTGTTTCAGAAATCAAAATGACTTTACACGTTGCTGTTCAAAATTGGTCATCTAAGCACAGCATTTGGTCATTTAGTCCATCAAGACTACGTGAATAATCTTTTTTTTAACAACGTTTGCATGACTGGGTCTCAGTCTTTTTCCCAGGGTAGGGGTATCTAAAAATAGAGGGCATAGGTTTAAGGTGAAAGGGGAAAGATTTTAAGGGGACCTGAGGGGCAACTTTTTCACACAGAGAGTGGTGGGTATGTGGAATGAGCTGCCAGAGGAAGTGATAGAGGCGGGTACCATTATAATATTTAAAAGACACTTGAATAGGTACATGGGTTGGAGGGGTTTAGAGGGATATGGGCCAAATGCAGGCAAACGGGACTAGCTTAGGAAGGTACCTTGGTCAGCATGGATGAGTTGGGCCGAAGGGCCTGTTTCCATGCTGGATAACTCTATGACTATGACTTTGAACTATGGGCATGTAGCCAAGTGCCTATATTTCAAGAGGGGGAGGTAAATCACACCATTAACTCTCCCTAGAGATTTTGAGAATAAGTTGTCCATTCCCTTGGTGGGAATTTATGTGGCCTAGATCTAAAAAGCCAGTTGAAGTTAAAGCAGAGCTCTCTCATTTTGATCAGTCCTCTAATTTTCTTCATATTTCTTCACGACATTTGGCCCGTTGAGTCCATGCCAGCTGACGGGAGCAGTCCTATTCATCCATTTATTTTACACGTTTTTGGGACGTAGAACAAAACAGGAACACCCTGGGGAAAACCGAAGAGAACATACGAACATCACACAGATAGCACCAGAAGTTAGGATTGAGTCTGGGTTGCACTGAGTCACAGTTTAGAAGCTAAAAGAAGAATCAATGGATCAATGTCCTTCACATAATATAAAATATTCAGTTCCAGGTTTGCAGGTTTCCAAATGATCAGTTTAATGATTACAAGAAAGACTGGACTGATGAATTTGCCTCATTGCGCTATCAATTAAATGGATATGCTTTTGATATCATTGATTTCTCCTATGTTATCACTGAACATCACCTATCAGTGGAATGACAGACATGTGCAGTGCCACTGAGAGCATTTGTTCAGTGGTTTTGCATTTTGCACCACCTCGTTATTCCTTTTTTTGCACTATTTATTTATTTTTGTAATTTATTGTAATGTTATGTATTTGCTGCAAAACAGCACATTTCACATCATCTGTCAGTGATAATAAATCTCATTCTTTTCTGATTGAAAGCAGTACATATGCATAAAGCAGATTCATACAATGTCATCTACTCAACCACTGCGAATCTTCAGACCACTTTACAGTTGTTGGTCAAAGTTTTGGTTCCGTCCTGTGGCTTCAGGTGAGGTTGGGAGCCAGGTACTATGCCACCCCAAAAGGATTTTTTTAGGGCAAGAGATCTTGATATGAACCATAATCGGATTAGTGTGGTTGCAGTCGTAGCTGTTTCTTCGCATTTTTTACTTGTGTAGCTACATGATGAAGTTGCGTTTTATTTGCTAGCCCATTCTCAATTAGTTCAAAATGGTCCGTGTTTCCAAAGGAAGATTAATAAATGGGTCTTTGCTATTTATGTACTGTAACAGAGTGAGGTTTGTAATTTCAATGTTTAATTAAAAGTTGCGCCATTGAATAGAGTGGTAGTCTTGTGTCTGAAGAGCATTGACTGTATTTCCCACAAGATATATGCGATTTGAATAGTGTTTATTAGGGTTATCCAAGGCTCTTAATTATTACCATGATGACAGGACATAGCAGCCTCCTATTTGTTCAGAATCCAGTCAAGGGAACCGTATCCACCAATCTTGGGTTTTGTGAGCTACAAAGGTCGGAGAAAGGCTTTCTTGTAACCTTTATTGCAGTGTTTTTTTTGAGAGGAGATTTAGTTTATCAGATCTAGAAGAGAACAGATATAATAGATCATAGGAAACAAAGAAACTGAAGGGAGATTCAAGTGCAAGGCCTTTATGTATAACAATGTGGAGGGAAACCAGCAAGCCACATATCTTTTACAAGCAGAGCCTGAATCCTTCAAGAAGTGATGTGCATTTATATGTGTAAAAGCTGAATTTCTTTAAATAAATGAACAACTCTGTAATATTGATGTAATTGCACTTTTTAATTTTCATCCAACAGACTCCTATGAACCAGGCCTCAACCCGTTCCCACTGCATTTTCACCATTCACGTTTCGAGCCGCGAGCCAGGCTCTGCCACTGTCCGTCGGTCCAAATTGCACCTGGTGGACTTGGCTGGATCAGAACGCGTTACAAAGACTGGAGTGGGAGGACAGCTATTGACAGAGGCAAAGTACATTAACCTCTCCCTGACGTACCTGGAACAGGTAAGGTTGGAGACCCCACCAAGCAATCTCAGTTAGATAGTGGGGGAAGGGATGAGAAAATTCACTCTTCTCACTGCACAGACCAGTAAAAGAGGTGTAATTACTGTGGTCAAATGACTTTGCAGTCACTCTACTGACATAAGTAAACAGAATGGATTACCACAGAATATTTTTACTGTATGAAATAGGAGGTAGTTTCCATTTTCCCCAGAAAGCTTAAAGAAGTTTCAAAAATATGTGATGTAAGTTGAATTAGCAGTGGGATATAATAAATGTGTCCACTTCTGGGCTGTCTATAACTCACAGTTTGATGGGCTTGTTTATACAGATATTTCTCATAACCCTCTTTTGACCATGACATTTCTCCACTTGCTTTACTTCTACAACAGATCTGTAAGGTTAACAGATTTGAAAGCACCATGCAGGGCAAAGGGTTACTGTAGTTAACGTAATTTCAATATATTTACTTCTCTACTTTGGGGAGTACATTTTACTTAGGTTTGTTTTTTATCAGTCCAGTCTTGAACTCAGACTCTTTTTCAGCATTCAAAAAAAAGTTATGCATCACACTAAAGAGTTTACTTAGTATCTATCCCGATCTGTCCCTAATACTTTTTATCTATTTTGATGCAATGAGGCTTCATTGTTTTTGATCTGTAATATTCTGTGGTGCATAATTTTTCAGAATTGGTGGATGGGTAAGTTTAGTGATTTTGAATGGAGAAATTTATCATCCCTAAAACCCAATGAACCCCTGATAAAAAGACTTGATTGTTGCAGTTAGATTGATGGCTTACCACTTTTGTTCAGCCAGGTCTTTAACTTCATTATTTTTACATGGAGTTAAACATTAGTCTAAAAAACTTGACAGAAATGTCACTAAAGTATCAGTTTACAATTAATGTGCACGTTAGTTCTTCATTATCTGAAGAAGCCCAGTCGAAACTGTTCATTTAAATTACAGGTTATCATCGCACTGGCAGAAAAGAATCGCGCACACATCCCTTATCGAAACTCCATGATGACATCTGTTCTGCGAGACAGCCTGGGTGGAAACTGTATGACAACAATGGTTGCAACTTTATCTGTAGAAAAGAAGAACTTAGAGGTAAGTTATTTTGAATTTCTCTCAATGTTTCCTAAGCAGGTTCATAATTTACATGTAGAACTGGATCATGGCTCCATTCAATCGCATTTTATCTTAAAACATCCAACTGTTTCTTTGAATTTTAACTGTTACAAAGAAGGCATTGGCCCTGTTTATCCTTAACAGCTATAAATCTGCATTGTATTCTGCTCCTGTAGTGTATTAGAAAGGACTTCCTTGGAAAGAAAATACATTTTCTTTGATGTTTCATGGTTTAAATCCCAGCACTGTGTTTATTCCCAGAAAGTGAATATTTTGCTGAGTACAGTATTGGTATGGATTGGTATTGTATCCTGCTTGTGATGAGTTGATATCAATGTTACTTTATCACTACGGGAGGAAGTTTTGTCTAATCAAGTATTATAAAATGTGTTGTCTGGATGTCTGTGTCTAGATATGATAACCTTGTGGGACTTTGAAAGCATTGAAATAGATTTTAATCAATTGACAGGAAAGGTTAAGAAATGATGAATGGATTCTGTGAAAACTGTCAATGGACGATGGGCACACTGAAAGATGTTGCCAGCAAATGCAAAACAGCAATTTTTTTACGTGATTAATCATCCACCATGTCTTCAGTTAAGCTTCACTGTTATCTCTTTGCATCTGACTTTTCAGCACTAAGCCAGCCATGGCTGGGGGTTGTAGTGTAACCCCACTCTTTTGAATGGGGTCACGAATCTTGATTGAAAAGGTAAATGCAGGTTAAGTGGTTTCTTTTATGCTTTGTTTCACATAACCTTAATATTATTAATTAACTGAAAGCACTTAGATGTGTTTCTAAGTAAATTTATAATGTTTAATGTTTTGAAATATTTTCTCAAAAATTATTTAAATCCTTTGTAATTGCCTTTGAGATGATCCGAGACATTTAAAAATCAGAGGCATTTTACTGCAGCAGACAATCAGAAGGCAGTCAGTGCAGCTTGGGGAGAAGCTCAAGATCTGCTCTCCATGATGGCTCAATAGCAAGGCCTTGAGGACGATTGGTAAATTGGTTTATTATTGTCACATGTACTGAGGTACAGTGAAAAACTTTGTTTTGCGTGACATCCATACAGATCATTTCATTACAACAGTGCATTGAGGTAGTACAAGGGAAACCAATAACAGAATGCAAAATAAAGTGTTGCATTTACAGAGAAAGTGCAGTGCAGGCAGACAATAAAGTGCAAGGCCATAATGAGGTAGATTGTGAGGTCAAGAGTCCAACTTATTGTACTAGGGGACCATTCAGTAGTCTTATAACAGTGGGATAGAAGCTGTCCTTGAGCCTGGTTGTACGTGCTTTCAGGCTTTTGTATCTTCTGCCCAATGGGAGGGGGGAGAAGAGAGAATGTCCAGGGTGGGTGGGGTCTTTGATTTTGTTAGCTGCTTTACTGAGGCAACGAGAAGTGTAGACAGAGTCCATTGGAGGGGAGGCTGGTTTCCGTGATGTGCTGAGCTGTGTCTACGTCTTTCTGAAGTTTCTTGTAGTCTAGGGCAGAGCAGTTGCCATACCAAGCTGTGATGCATCCATGATGCTTTCTATGGTGCATTGATAAAAATTAGTGAGGGTCAAAGGGGACATGCCAAATTTTGTTAGCCTCCTGAGGAAGTGGAGGTGCCATTGTGCTTTCTTGGCCGTGGCGTCCATGTGGTCGGGCCAGGATGGTCTATTGCTGATGTTCACTCCTAGGAACCTGAAGTTTTCAACCCTCTCGACCTCAGCACCATTGATGTAAGCATGAGTGTGTGCACCGCACCCCTTCCCGAAGTTAATGACCAGCACTTATGTTTTGCTGACATTGAAGGAAATGTTGTTATTATGACACCATGCCACTATGCTCTCTATCTTCTTCCTGTACTCTGACTCATTGTTATTTGAGATTCAGCCCACTACAGTGGTGTCACCTGCAAATTTGTAGATGGAATTAGAGCCTAATCTGGCCATGCAGTCGTGAGTGTATAGGGAGTAGAATGGGGGGCTGAGGACGCAGCCTTGAGGATATGGTGGTGGAGGTGTTGCTGCCTATCCTTACTGATTGCTGTCTATTGGTTGGAAAGTTAAGGATCCAGTTGCAAAGCGAGGTGTTGAGTCCCAGATCTTGGAGTCTGGAGATGCATTTGCTTGTAATTGTAACATTGAAGGTGGAACTGTAATCAATAAATAATAGCCTAATGTAGGTGTCTTTACTGTCCAGATGCTCCAGAGATGAGTGTAGGGCCGGGGAGATGGCATCTGCCGTCGACCTGTTTGAGCTGTAGGTAAATTGCAGTAGGTCGAGGTTGTCTGGGAGGCTGGAGTTGATGTGTACAATGACCAGTCTGGAAGCACTTCATGATGGTGGATGTCAGAGCGATCAGGCGGTAGTCATTAAGGCATTGTCACCTTATTTTTTCTTAGGCACTGGGATGACAGTGGTCTTCTTAAAGCAGGTGGGAACCTCAGATTGAAGTAGGGAGAAGTTAAAAATGTCTGCAAATTCCCCCTCCAGTTGATCTGTGCAGGATCTGAAGACATGACCGAGGATGCCATCTGGGCCAGATGCTTTCCACTGGTTCACTCTCTGGAAGACTGATCTTATGTCTGCAACAGTGACTGTGGGTTCAGGTGCATTGGAGGCTGTCGGGGCGGGTGGTGACACTCCAATCCCCTTCTGTTCAAAACATGCAAAGAATGTGTTAAGCTCATCAGGACGGGATGCATTGTTGTCGGCGATGCTTCCTGACTTTGTTTTGTAACCTGTCATGGCACGTAAGCCCTGCCACAACTGGTAGCTGCTCTGGGACTCAACTTTGAACTGGTATTGTCTCTTGGCATCCCTGCTAGCTTTACGAAGGTTGTATCTCAATTTCTTGTTTATGTCAGGGTTACTTGATTTGAACCCGCAGTCTTGGACTTCAGTAGGGAGTGGATCTCCTGGTTCATCCATGGTTTCTTGTATGGGAACACTCAGATTGTCCTCTTTGGTACACAGTCCTCTACATACTTGCTGATAAAGTCTAGAGGGATGAAGGAGGGATATACTTGAATTAGCAGCAGTTCAGAGAACATTCACTCAGTTGATATATACATAATAAGAATTAGGAACTGGAGTAGGCTACCCAGTCCCTCAAGCCCACTTCACCATTCAATAAGATTATGGCTGACCTGATTATAAACTCAACTCTGGATTCCTGTCCACTTCACACCTTTGCTTATCAAAAACCTATCGTCTTCTGCCTTAAAAGTATTCAAAGACTTTTTGAGGAAGAGAATTCCAAAGACTGACAAGCATCTGACATAAACAATTTCACCTCATCTCTGTTTCAAATGAGCTACCCTTATTTTTAAACAGATCTAGATTCTTCTACAAGAAGAAGCATCCTCTCCACATACGTCCAGATTCCCAGGATAAAAGTCAAAAAGCAAAAATCAAAACAAAACTGCAGATGCTGGAAATCTGAAATAAAAACAGAAAGTGCTTGTAACACTCAGCAGGTCAGGTAGCAAGTGTAGAAGGAGAAACAGCTACAGATCTGGGATTCTTTGTAAGATCTGTTGAGTGTTGCCAGCATTTTTTGTTTTCATTCGGATGAAGGAGATGTCTTGTGAAGAACAATTGAGCAGATTAAAGTTTAGAAGAATAACGGCTGAAATTAGAAACATTCCAGTTTCTGAGGAAAGTTGTTGACAAGGCGCTGAGAGAATGTTTCCCATCCCATGGTGGGATCCAGATCTAGGGGTCATAGTTTCAGAATAAAGGGTCACCCATATAAAACTGACATGAGGAGTTTCTTCCCTCAGAGAATTATGAACCTTTGGAATTCTCCACCCAGAAGATGATGTTGGCTGAGTCGTTATGTATATTCAGGGCTGAGATAAGTAAGAGAATCCAGGATTATGGATACCAGGTTTGGAAAGTCAAGTTGAATCCAAGCAAATCAGGCATGATCCTTTTGAATTGCAGAGTAGGCTTGAAGGGCCATGTGGTCTACTTCTATTTCTCATATTCTTATGTTCTTCAATTTTAATGATGTTGTCTTGATGAACTCCTGCAGCGATTCCTAAGGCTGAGCTGATTGACCTCCAATAGCTAGGAGAGGTTTCCCCTTTGTTCTCATTGACCAAGCTTCCTTGATACCTTCCTCAGCTACATGTTGTCTCAGGCATTTGTTCCTACCTCACCTCAATTCTTTCATCCATGTTTGGACCAGATCTATAACAAAGTTTGGAACCAAATGGTCCTGGTGAAACCTAAATTAAGTAGTCTATCAGTGTGTAATTGTTGCTTGTTGGCTTTGATGACAATATCTTCTATGACTTTGATGATTATCCAAAGACAGTAATTAGTGGGATTGGATTTAATCCTGTCTTTTGTGGACAAGACATACCTGAGCAATATTCTACATTGTCAGGTAGATGTCAGTAATGTGACTGCATATTGGACTCAAGCACACCAGCAACTATCAAGCAAGTGATCACTGGTCTGCTTGTCATCTGTTTGTAGAAATCCCTAACACTTGATCTTTCATTCCCATTGTTGCTTCTTGGATCCTGGTTTCCAACCTTGGCAAGTGCTAACTGTTGGTTTGGATGAATTTTGGGGAGATTTTTATCCCCTATTGTGATATTCATCTTTAATTGTCCTGATTCCTTGGAATTAAAGTTGCACGCAGTTTCCTGCTCCTAGAATGTTATGTACACTTGCTCATATAATCTCCAACTACTCTTACGAGGTAACCTCAGAAAATTGGATGAAAGCAGCACTATTCCATTTCACTCTATCCAGAACATAGTTTCTTAATGAACTTGTTTTCAGTGGAGTAAAAAAGTGAGATGTTCCAGATTTTAAACATGCTGCAAGCATGTATGCATAATAGAGATGCAAAGAAAAGATTAAAGTTAGACTGAGGAAATGGCTACGGAAAACGGGGAAATGCTGCCTTTTATCAGGGCCTACATCAGGTAATGTACAAGGATGGTACGAGAAAAGGAGGCATGCAGGAGAAATACCTGTAACAAGACAAAAAAAGATTTCTTTATTAGTCACACGTACATCGAAACACACAGTGAACTTCATCTTTTTGCGTAGAGTGTTCTGGGGGCAGCCTGCAAGTGTTGCCATGCTTCTAATGCCAACATAGCATGCCCACAGCTTCCTAACCCGTACACCTTTGGAATGTGGGAGCACCCAGAGGAAACCCATGCAGTCACGGGGAGAACGTACAAACTCCTTACAGACGATGGCCGGAATTGAACCCGGGTCGCTGGCGCTGTAATAGCGTTACGCTAACCACTACACTACTGCGCCTGCCTTTAGGAAGAGTAAAGGGAAAAAATAACTGCTGGGGGTAGTCTATAGGCCACCAAATAATAACATTAAGTGTATCTCTACTCACTCTCTTGCTTTCTGTCGCATGGCTGCTAATTCCTGTTATATTTATAAAATGAAGGTTGTAATGCATTGTCCCCAGCTCCTTTTTGTTTAGCTTTGGCCTTCATTTTTAGTGGCTTTTAATTACTATATAAAAATCTGGAGACATTCCCATGGTTCTCAATTACAAGACAAGGTATTTATTTGTATTCTTTACTCCTCAGACTACTTTTATATCACCATGATTTACTCTTCTTATTGCTGGTTGGGTTAGTTTCAAGGATCTGGTGATTTTATTGGAATTTTTCAAAAGCGTCTGATTTTGATACTTTGCCTTAAATCCCACAATACTGACTGAGAGAAAGACCAAATACTTGAAGAGCAAATTTTGCTATTTGGTTCACATTAAAACGTGGAATAAATTGCCTGGCTCAAAAGATGGATTACAGGGAAATGTATGGGAGGTATATTTATTAATATAGTCAAAGCATATTAGAGATTAGAATCCTTCCCTTCCTCTACTCCCCCTACAGAATTGTAAGTGAGTCGAGCTAAAAATGGACATATGATATGATTCCAGCAGTGATGAGATCAAGAAATTGTCATCTGAGGGAATTTAAGTTCAAGTAATTATATAAATGAGAATTTTTTTAAAAATAAAAAGCCAGTAACAGTACCAGTAAGCATGAAACTACTAGATTGCTGTAAAACCTTTTTATTTCACTAATGTCTTTCAAGGAGGGAAATCTGACATCCTTCCATGGACTAGCCTGTGTATGAGACCTGACCCACTAATCTGTTTGGGTAACTGCCTGCTTAGTTCAAGGTCAATAAATATCGATTTTGCCTGTCTACTTCCCAGGAACGAATAAAAAATGTGCATAATAAAGGTTGAATAATACAGAGAACATGTTGCTGAGGGATAGATTAGAATGTTTGTGAGTGCTTTTGAGAGACATGGAAAAGTAATGTATTGTGTAGAGAGTCTAAATTGGAGATAATACAGAGATCAGATTTTCCACAACCAATTATAGTTAATAAATTTACCCGTTTCCATGTTTTTCTGAGTTGTGGAGGGTAGAGGGTGGCCTTCCTTCTCATTGGGAAGAGTCATAATGAAAACAGTACAGAATGAGGCTGATTGGTAAATCATGCATATGTCTGCTCTTTGAAAGAGTATCTAGTTTCTATTACTCATACTTTTTGCTATTTCAAGTATTTTTTTAATTTCCCCATTATAAGACCATAAGATACAGGAGCGGAATTAGGCCATTCGGCGAATCGAGTCTGCTCCAACATTCAATCATGGCTGATTTTATCAACCCCATTCTCCCTCCTTCTCCCTGCAAGCCCTACCCCCCTTACCAATCAGAACCTATCAATCTCTGCCTTAAATACACCCAGTGACTTGGCCTCCACAGCCCTCTGTGGCAACAAATTCTATAGATTCACCACCCACTGGCTGAAGAAGTTCCTCCTCATCTCAGTTTTAAAGGGACGTCCCTTTATTCTGAGTCTGGGCCCTTGGATCCTAGACTCTCCTACTAATGGAAACATCCTCTCCATATCCACTCTATCCAGGTCTTTCAGTACTCAGTAGGTTTCAATGAGATCCCCCCTCATCCTTCTGAACTCCCATCGAGTACAAGCCCAGATACACTCATATGTTAAGTCTTTCATTCCTGGCATCATTCTTGTGAACCTCCTCTGGACCCCCTCCAGGGCCAGCACATCCTTCCTTAGATATGGGGACTATAATTGCTCACGATATTCCAAATGTGGTCTGATCAATGCCTTATAAAGCCCCAGCAGTACATCCTTGCTTTTATATTCTAGTCCTCTTGAAATAACTACTAACATTGCATTTGTCTTCTTTACTACTGACTCAACCTGCAAGTTAACCTCGAAGGAATCCTGAACTGGGACTCCCAAGTCCCTTTGCACCTCCGATTTCTGAATTTTCTCCCCATTTAGAAAATAGTCTACACCTTTATTCTTCCTTCCAAAGTGCATAACCCCACACTTCCCTACGCTGTGTTCCATCTGTCACTCTTTCATTCAGATCAGAACTGTGCCAGTTCATGGTTGATTGTTTACCTTAGCACCTCTTTTCTTGCACTAGTCCCACCTTCATTGATTCTCTTAATATCCGGACATCTAGTCATTCTCTCTTCACCCCCTCCCATTGGGCAGAAGTTACAAAAACCTGAAAGCATGTATCACCAGGCTCAAGGACAGCTTCTATCCCACTGTTATAAGACTATTGAATGGTCCCTTATTATGATGAGATAGGCTCTTGACATCACAATCCACCTCGTTACAGCCTTGCACCTTATTGCCTGCCTGCACTGCACTTTCTCTGTAACTGTAACACTTGATTCTGCATTCTGTTATCGTTTTCCCTTGTACTACCTCAATGACTGTTGTAATGAAGTAATCTGGATGGCAGGCAAAGCAGAAGTTTTTCACTGTACCTCAGTACATGTGACAATAATAAACCAATTTACCAATAATGTACATCTTTCAGTGTCTTCAATCAATAATTTAGCCTCCATTGTCCTCCTGGGTAGAGAATACTGAAAATTCATTAGGCTCTGGGTGAAGAAATTTCAGCTCATCCCTGTGCCTAATGGCCAACCACTTATTTAGAGACTGTTACCCTGGTTCTAGACATTACAGCCAGAGCAAGCATCAAACCTACATCTAGTCTGGCAAGCCCTACAACAATTTTGTATTTTTCAGCATCTCATTCTTCTAAACACTAAGGAGTATAGTTCCACTCTACTTATCACTGCTCATGTGATAACACTGTACCCCTACCCTGATTCCAGAATCAATCCATCTATTGAAAGTATATATTTATTTTACTTAGGAGACCAAACCTATACACAGTATTCTGGGTGCAGTCACACCAGGGCCCCATATCATTTCAATTAGATGTCTTCACTCTCTTAATTGAAGTGAAGGCCAACACATGCCATATGATTGCTTTCCATATCTGCATACTAAGTTTCAGTGCTTTGTGTACAAAGACCCCCAGATTACTTTTCTGTTTCTCACTGTTTAAAAAATATTCTGCCTTTCTGTTTTTTCTGCCAAAGTGGATGACTTCACATTTCTCACATTACATTCCATCCGACGTTTCCTTGCCCATTCACTTAACCGTCCATATCCTCTCACACTGCTTTGTATCATGAAAAAACTTAGACATAACAAATTTAAAGTTTTAAAGTCGAGTTTATTGTCACATGCACAAGTACATGTGTGCACTGGTGTAATGAAAAGCTTACTTACAGCAGCATTACAGGCACATAGCATCATGTAAGCAGCATTCACAAGAAAAACATAAATTAAACATAAATTGTACACAAATTTTACGATTTACGTTTTACAACTTACCTGATGGAAGTATATAAGATTGTGAGAGGTGGAGATAGGGTAGCTGGTCAAAAGCTTTTTTCCATGGTTGTGGTATCATAAACAAGTTGAGAGGTACGTTTTTTTAAGGGAACTTAAGCGTAAGTATTTTACACAGAGCGTCGTTGATGTCTGGAACGTGGTGCCAGAGGAGGTTGTGGAATCAGGTACAATCACTATGTTTATGAGGCATTTACACAGACACTTAAGTAGGCAAGACATAGAAATATATGGTCCTAATGCGGGCAATGGGATTGGTGTAGTTAGGTAAAAACGTCAGCATAGATGTGGTGGGCTGAAGGGCCTTTTTCTGAGCTGTACATCATGAATCTATGTTACACTTGGTCCCCTCATTCAACTCTGAACAGAAGGGGCTTGAGCACTAATGGCTGTGGCAACCCACTCATTACAGCCTTCCAATCTGAACTTGACCCACTTATTCCTACTCTCTGTCTTGTTACCTTATTCCACAGCAGTATCCCATCCCCAATACTGTGTGCTTTAAGTTTGTTTAATAATCTCCTATGTGTTACCTTATCTCCTATGTGGCACCTTCTGAAAGTTCAAATAACATCAAGTCCACTGGTTCAACCTTATCTATTCTAGTTAGAATCTCTAAGTGCTCAAACAGATTTGTTAAACATGATTTCCCTTTCATAAATTCACATTGCCTAATCTGATAATTATTTTCTTAGTGCCCTGTTATAATTTATTTAAAAATAGGTTCTCACATTCTCAGCACTATTGACATTAGGCTAACTGGTTTGTAGTTCTCCATTTTATCTTTATCTCCTTTATTAAATAATGTTGCAAACATAGGTGCAGCTAGTAGGGCCGCTGCCTCACAGCGCCATCAACCCCGATTCAATCCTGACTTTGGGTGCTGTCTGTGTGGAGTTTGCACATTCTCCCTGTGATGGTGTGAGTTTCCTCTGGGTGCTCCAGTTTCCTCCCACATCCCAGAGACGTATAGGTTGGTAGGTTGATTGTCCGCTGTAAACGGATCCTAGTGTGTAGGTGAGTGGTAGAATCTAGGGGGAAAAGATGAGAATGTGGGGAGAATAAAAAATGAAGACACAAGAGAGACTGCAGATGCTGGAAATCTGGAGCAATACAAAAAATGCTGGAGGTACTCAGCAGGTCAGGTAGCGTATGTGGGGGGAAATGGACAGTCGACGTTTCGGGTCGAGACTCTTCCTCAGGACTGGAGCGAAAGAGGGGAGATAACCAGTATAAAAGGGTGGGGGGAGGAGGTGGAACAAGGGCTGGTGGGTGATAGGTGAAGCAGTCAATGGAAGGCAAGTACCTGGGATCATTGCTGGTGCCAAACTGGGAGGCCTGGAAATGGAACTGGAAACCATGAGGCACAAGATGGCAGCAGAGACAAGTGCCTAGGAAGGACACGTGGCTGTGGAAGCGAGTCTGGGTGAGCATGTGGTCGAAGAGCCGGAGAGCAACAGGGATCACAGAGGGGCTGCAGTGAGAGAGGGTCTCACAGACCTCCCGTGGAAGAGAGGAGGAAAACCTCTTCATGAGATTCATATAGGATTAGTGTAAATAAGGTTCACTAGAATGATTTCAGGAATGAGAGTGTTAACGTATGAGGAACGTTTGACGGCTCTAGGGCTGTGCTCCTTGGAGTTCAGAAGAATGAGGGGGAACCTCATAGAAACATTTCAAATGTTAAAAGGCCTGGACGGGTAGATGTGGCAAAGTTGTTTCCCATGGTAGGGGAGTCTAGTACAAGAGGGCACGACTTCAGGATTGAAGGGCGCCTATTCAGAACAGAGATGCGGAGAAATTTCTTTAGCCAGAGGGTGGCGAATCTGTGGAATTTGTTGCCACGGGCAACTGTGGAGGCAAAGTCATTGGGTGTATTTAAGGCAGAGATTGATAGTTATCTGAGTAGCCAGGGCATCAAAGGTTATGGTGAGAAAGTGAGGGAGTGGGGCTAAATGGGAGAATGAATCAGCTCATGATAGAATGGCGGAGCAGACTCGATGGGCCGAATGGCCGACTTCTCCTTTGTCTTATGGTCTTATGGGTGGTTGATGGTCAGCACGGACTTAGTGGGCTGAAGGACCTGTTTCCATGCTGTGTCTCTCTATGACTCTGTGGCTTTATGGCTCCAGTCACCATGAACAGGGATTGGGCACCATATAGTTTTTAACTGGTAAGTGGTGCCCTCAAGTTACCTTAATGCTTCCTACCACAGCAACTGATGGGAGGCAGGGCTCTATATGCAAAGCTGGGGGTCCTTGTTCTTAGATGTAGGCTGGGCATGAATGAAACCTCGTGTGATTCTAATCATGGCCTGACCTGGGATTGAAGAGAGGCATGGGATGTGATGGGGTCCAGAGGTTAGTTTCCCATTTTCCATTGTGGGTCGAATTTAGGTGAGACAGTTCACTCATAATAATGCAGTGTGGCAATGTGAGCACTGAGAAGGATCCAGAGAGATCTGGGGGATATGTATAGGTTTAGTGGATGGGTATGAGCATGGACATAGCAGAAGGAACCTAACATGGAAAGATCTGATACCATTCACTTTGGTAGAAAAACAACAGAAGATTATATTATGTTTTTAAATGGTGAGAGTTTGGAAGGCATTTGTCTTCAAGTTAACATGTAGGTATGGAAGGTGTTCAGGAGGCAAGTGATATGTCGGCCTCTATGGTAAAAGGAATTGTGCAGAGATACCTTGCAATTATATAGGCCCTGGTGAGAACGCATCTGGAATGATACTAATCTAAGAAGGGATATATTTGTGATAGAAATGGCACAGTAAAGGATGAGCAAACTGACTCCTGAAATGGAGGGTTTGTCATGAGAGTTTAAGCAAGAAAAAATATAGAAAATAAAACAACAGAGGTTGTCATATGAAAAGAGTTTAAGCAAACTGGGCCCTTACTCTCGTTTAGAAGAATGGAAGGTAATTCCATTGAAACTTACAACGTTCCTATGGGGCTCTACTGGTAGATGTGGAGTTGATGTTTCTCCTGGCTGAGGTGTCCAGAACCAATGTCTCAGAAAAAGTGGTCAACCACACAGAGATGAGAAGAAATTTCTTCATCAAGAGGGTGGTGAATCTTTGGAGTCTGCTTTCCTAGAAGGTTGTGGAGGCTCAGTTGCTCAGTACATTCGTGAAGCATCGATGGATTTTTAGTTGTTAAAGGAATTAAGGGATATGGGCTTGTGCAGGAAAGTGGCACTGAAGTAGAAGATCATACTGAATGGTGGAGCAAGTGTGAGGGGTCTTACAGCCCACTCCTGGAGCTGTTAATATTCTTGCATCCTTTTGTGCTACTAAGGATATTTCAGTGATTCTCTGATGGTGAAATTATGAAGAAAAGTTTCATTGACGGAGACTTGTTTTCTCTTTGAAGATAGTAAGGAGTGATATAATCAAGATATTTAATCTGATGGGAGGAATTGATAAGGAAGATGGAAAGAAACTATTTCCTCTGGTGGAAGGGTCCAGAACAAAGGGCAACAGAGTTATATGTTTGATCTGGGTTATCATGGTAATGTCAGAAAGCATTTCACAGAAAATGCAATTGAAATTCTGGAATTCTTATCCTCAAACAACTCTCGATTTAGAGGGTCAATTGAGAATTTCAAAATTAGGATTCAGACCTTGGTTTGGCAAGGTTATTCGGTGTTATGGAATCAAGGCTGGTAAATGAAATTAAAGTGTGGCTCACTCATGATTCATTTGAATGATGGAACAGGTTTGAAGGGTTGAATGTGGCTCGTGTTGTTCTTTTAGTTTGGTTGCTGAATGGAATACAGAATTCCTTTTCTCTTGCAGGAATCTATTTCAACGTGCCGATTTGCACAGAGGGTTGCACTGATCAAGAATGAAGCTATTCTAAATGAAGAAATTGATCCCAGATTGGTAAGATACAAAATAGTTCTGCAAATTGCGGATGACACGAAGGTTGGGGTTGTTGTGGATAGTTTGGAGGGCTGTCAGAGGTTACAGAGGGACATAGATAGGATGCAGAGTTGGGCTGAGAAGTGGCAGATGCAGTTCAACCCAGATAAGTGTGAAGTGGTTCATTTTGGTAGGTCAAATATGTTGGCGGAATATAGTATTAATGGTAGGACTCTTGGCAGAGTGGAGGATCAGAGGGATCTTGGGGTCCGAGTCCATAGGACGCTCAAAGCGGCTGCGCAGATTGACTCTGTGGTTAAGAAGGCATATGGTGTATTGTCCTTCATCAATCGGGGAATTGAATTTAGGAGCCGTGAGGTATTGTTGCAGATATGTAGGTCCCTGGTCAGACCCCACTTGGAGTATTGTGCTCAGTTCTGGTCGCCTCACTACAGGAAAGATGTGGGAGCCATAGAGACGGTGCAGAGGAGATTTACAAGGATGCTGCCTGGAATGCGGAGCATGCCTTATGAAAGCAGGTTGAGGGAACTCGGCCTTTTCTCCTTGGAGAGACGGAGGATGAGGGGGGACCTGATAGAGGTGTATAAGAAAATGAGAGGTATTGATAGAGTAGATAGTCAGAGGCTTTTCCCCAGGGCTGAATTGGTGGCCACAAGAGGACCCAGGTTTAAGGTGCTGAGGAGTAGATATAGAGGAGATGTCCAGGGTAAGTTTTTTACTCAGAGAGTGGTGAGTGCGTGGAATGGGCTGCCAGAAACGGTGGTGGAGGCTGATACGATAGGGTCTCTCAAGAGCCTGTTAGATAGGTATATGGAGCTGAGTAAAATAGAGGGCTATGGGTCAGCCTAGTAATTTCTAGGGTAGGGACATATTCAGCACAGCTTTGTGGGCCGAAGTGCCTGAATTGTGCTGTAGCTGTTCTATGTTCTATGTTGTAAAGTCAGGGAAAAACTGTCTGGTCAATGAGCCTTAAGATGTTTAGGGGGAAATTTGTTCCCTATTATATGTGCAAATCTTATGTACATATTGAAATTTTCCTTCTGAAATATAGCATGTTAAGGATATCTGTTTGCCTTTAATAGATATTTAATTGAGAAAAAAAGAATTTCTGGAAAGATGTGGAACTTATAGCATTGCATCAGACATCTCGTTACATAATCATTTTCTAGTACGGTGCAGTGTATACGAGCATTCAGTTCAATAGATCATACAAATATATTGATCCACAGAGTTAAAATGGAGTATATCAAATGCAGTGCCACAAGGTTACACTGGCAAGCAATGCTGTTGGATTATATTGGAGTACAATCCTATTGAAGTAGGGTGGTATTGAGATGTTACATTATGCGTGGTTACTAGATTGAAAAAAGCTATGTCATCAGCTACTTTGTGATGTTACTTCGAAGAATAACTGGGAATTATCCTCACTGGATCAGGCAATATTTATTCTTCAATCATTGTTACTATCACTATATAACAGATTATTTGGCCATTGCCACATTGCTGCTTGTCAGAGCTTGCTATCCACAAATTGGCTGCATGTTCCTGACATTTTGACAAAAGCAGTGCTTCAAAATGTACAATATTGACTGGAAAGCACTTTGGGACATTTTGAATGGCACTATCAATGCACGTCTTTCTTTTTATTGAAAGGCATTGGATTTGAATTACATGTCATTTAGTATATGTTTTATATTGTAGATTTATGAGGTCTTTGCTTTCTAAAACAAACTCACAATTCAGTCACCCAATAAATATATTTGAAACGACAAGAAAAGTGTGCAGAAATAAACATGTCTTCCTGTGTGTGTTCTCATTCATTTTGTGGTCTGGAAACTGAAGAAAGCATTGGAATTTTTAAGAAGTTTTCATGTTATACATGTCAGAGAAAAATATATTCTTTATTTAGGAAGAACATATTTTTGGTAAATTGATTTATTGTTCACTCGTTGGCTTAACTTTTCTTATAATGCTCTTTTCAATGCTCAATGTCTCTTTTTTGCCATTTCTGCAGCAATATCACTATTTGGTCTAATATAAAATTTGCAAATGCCCAGCAGTCTGGCAGTACCTATAGAGAGAGAAATAGAGTTAACACTTCAGATTGATGACCTTTTATCAAAATGCGCTATTTGCTTTGCATCTTCATATAAATTAATTCCAGCTTTGCTGCAAATTTACCAGTGTTGTGATAATGGCACAAGTCAGCCAGCAGCATGCCCCATGAATTGCAAATAAATTTGCTGAACAAGTTGCAATGCTGTGCCATTAACCTTGTGAAAATGTGTGCAAAGCTCTGCAATTTTCACACAATTGCTGTATTAATTTTCCACAGCAAGTTAAGTCCAATGATTACATCATTGAAACAGTATTTAGACTGATAATCATTGTTAATGACCTCTCCCTAATGCAAAAGCATCTGCAAATTATACCTTCAGTTTGGTTCTCTCAGCACTTACCAAAAGCCTGTTCTGACACCCATGCCATTCAGGATTCGACCAGTTCAGACCTTGGTGGAAGCACCAAGTCTCTCAATGATGGACGTTGCGGTAACCTCAACTCCTCACCAAACCAGCTCACCACAGCCCTGGAGTACATTATTCAGCAGAAGGAATACTTGGTGGTTTCCTTGCAAGTATATGACCTAAAGCTTTGAGACATGGGACCTGGAATTGATGATGAGGACTCCCAGGGTCATTTACCCCATACGTTTACCCCTCACCTCTGATGTGCTATGGCATGTAAAATGAGTCTTGGATATTGGCTGCTACATTTGATTTTGTGAACATTACCTTGACCAGTTATTGCTGTGCTCATCTGTACAGACAGCTATCACAGCCTTAAGCCCCTGTCTCCAGATGCTATTGAGTATGACTTTGTGGTTTGACTGAGCTGCATCTGCCTTTGTTTGTTGCAGAATTATGGAAGGAATAATTAGATTGGAAGTTGACATAACAACCTTATTGGTAGGGAAGAGGAATCTGAGGGAAAAAGGAAGAAAATACTCTTTATATGTACTCTTATATTCTCTATGTCAGTCTGCTGTCACTCTTTTTCGTTTCTTTTTAAGGTGTGCATTTTTTATTAGGATTCCTTGTTATAGAAACCAGGCCCTCCACATCAACCTGCTGTTGTTTTGGCTGTCTTATGACCAGCAAGATATTTAAATGTATCACAATTAAACCAGTCTTTCTTCAGACACTCACATCACTCACCACTCAAAAGTAGAAATTGGGGTGAAATTTTCTGGTACATATTCTAGGGGCTGCTGAGACCACATTATTAGATGCTCACTGCTACTTCTTTTGGACTCCCCCAGTTAAGTACGCACCCGGATCAAACCTGTGAACTTTCGGTTTGGCCACCTCTGCATCCCTGAGCAATAAAGTGAACGGCTGAAAAAAGGATCCTTAAATGTTCCACATCTGTACTTTCTCTCCTCACCTCCCTCCCTCCCCTTATTCCATGTTCCACCATCCTCTCCTATCATACTCCATCATCTTCAGCCCTTTGTATCACCTCCCAGCTTCTGACATCATTCCTGCCCTCATCTGCCTTTTACCCCCCTCACCTAGATCCACGTATCACCTGCCAGTTCTTGCTCCACCCTTTCCCCCCACCTTTTTACACTGGCTACCTCCCCGCTTTCTGTCCAGTCCTGATAAAAGGTCTTGATCAAAATGTCGACTGTCCATTTCCCTCCATAGATGCTACTCGACCCGCTAAGTTCTTCCAGCGCCTCTTGTGTTGCTCCAGATTCCAGCATCTGCGGTCTCTTGTGTGTGTCTCTCTGTACAGTTTACCTACTTTTTAGTAAGATGTCCTTCATTATACTGGTTATCCAAAGAATGTATGTATATCATGATACTTTTAAAAACTTGAATTTGTTTTTAGAACATGATATAGAAATTTAATAATTGGTATTACTGAAAGTGGGACTACAAAGCTGTTGGATTGTTGTAAAATCTCAGCTGATTCACTGATAACCTTTAAGGAAGGAAACTTGCCATCCTAATTTGGTCCAACCTATATCTAACTCCAGATAGACCCACACTAGCATGGATGAATTTTCACTATGGAGGCACAAGAGACTGCAGATGCTGGAATCTGGAGCAATAAACAATCAGCAAGTTGAGCAGCATTTGTAAGGGAGAAGGTCTTGGAGTCTGCACTGCACTCTCTCTCTGTAGCTGAAGCACAATGTTCTGCATTCTGTTTTCTTTTTGCTACCTCGATGTACTTATGTATGGCATGATCTGTCTGGATGGCATGCAAACAAAGGTTTTTCATTGTATCTTGATACTCGTGACAATAATAAAACGATTATAAGCCAATACCAGAATGGAGGGGAGAAAGTGACTATAAAGTGGAGAGGGGGAGTGGTGAGACAAGGGTCAGAGGTGATTGGTGGACTGATGGGTTGTGAAGGATGATGGGCAGATGCATTCAGGTAGGGGAGGGGTACATTTGGGAGACAGAAGCAGGTAGATAATAGATGGTGGCAGACAAAATAACAGAGGTAGATGCAATGAGGTGGGGGGAGTGGAGGGTGAAGGTGGAGACAGCTGAGAGGGTGATAAGCAGGAACACAAAGGTGACCTGTAATAATTTTGACCATTATTTGGTTATGCAGCATACCTAGCAGTTCTGTGAAACCTCTGCAAAGCGTAGAAAGAGACATCAGCATTTCAAGAGGGTTCACCATCAACTTCTCAGGGCAGGTTGAAAGGGCGGATATATGCCACTCTTGTCATTATCATTGACAACTTTAGTGCGAATTTACAAGCTTGACGGACATTGATACCTATGAATAGCATAAAACTACCGATCAGTTTCAGCTGGTGTAAAGCAGAGAAAAATATATTAGCTGTAAGAAAGCTCAAGGTTAAGTTAAGGAGACTTGGTTGGAGCTCAAAAATGTTTGACGTCAATTAAAAAAAAAGAACATAAACTTAAGACATTTTGAGTCTGGGCATGATGAAGGCAAAACACATCTAACGATCTAGTTCCACGACTGCAACATTGACATAATCATTCAGCACCTTTCAGGGTGGTATGGTACTTCACACTGAAAGGTGCATAATAGCTGACCCAACCATTCTTTTCCTGCTAATCTTAAAGAATGTCTTTGTTATGAACTTCATCCACATTGTCCTATAGTTATGAAAATCTTTCATGACCACAACTAGCAGCTGAAAAGTGCTTTCATTAACATCAACAACTGGGCATGAAAACAAGATCCGTGAACCGTGTTTCACACTGTGTACTGGGACGCAGCCACCCTTTAATTACCTTCTCATAAAGGAGCTTGCAATTTGGCAAACACTCAGAAAGCCTTCAGCTTTTCCGTGACTGGATGGGTAACGACCCACCCAAGGTAATGATCTGTGATACACAGCCACAAGTTGTTCACCTCTCATTTTAGTCGTGTCTTACATTATGGCTCAGGCTGCTGCTCTATTATAATGAAGCAAAAAGCACCCCTGTCAATTTGTTCGACCACTAACTACCAGTGTGGAGTTAGAACTGGAATGTGGACACAAAAAGGCTTTTTCACGTTCTTTCAGCATGGGATCATGCAAACATTCCATGCCTTTTAACCATAAAGCTGAAATAGCAAATTGTCAGCACCTTTGACCAAGAGTGTGCTGGTGTTAGAAGATTTGTGAAAAGCAGAGCTGGGATCGGGTAGGGTGTGATGGGGGACCTGACGGTTCAGAAATGCAGAAGGTAAACATTTGAGTCACTCTCTTAACCCTTTCCCTGCTCCAGATCGCTTCAATATAACCAGCAAGTTGAAGAGGTGGACTCTCACCACATGTGACAATGGTGGTTCTTCAACATAAATAGCACATTAAGGCCAACCTCATGTATTTCAGCTGAACAAAATACTTCTCGCATTTTGGTTCTAGGGTCAAGTACACGGTAGTGTAGCGGTTAGCGTGACACTATTATAGCGCCAGCGACCCAGGTTTGATTCCGGCCACTGTCTGTAAGGAGTTTGTACGTTCTCCCCGTGTCTGTGTGGGTTTCCTCCGGGTGCTCCGATTTCCTCCCACATTCCAAAGACGTACGGGTTAGGAAGTTGTGGGCATGCTGTGTTGGCACCAGAAGTGTGACATTACTTGCGGGCTGCCCCCAGAACACTCTACGCAAAAGATGTATTTCACTGTATGTTTCAATGTGCTTGTGACTAATAAAGATATCTTGTCATGTCATATCATAAATTGCCACCCCAGTTGTCTCTTCAGCTAAAGAATTATGTGCATGATATTGAGAATAGAGTCATAGAGTAATACAGCATGGAAACAGGCCCTTTGGCCCAACTCATCCATACTGCTCAAGACACCCATCTAAGCTAGTCCCATTTGCTGCATTTGGCCCATGTCCCTCTAAACCTTTCCTATCCATGTACCTGTCCAAGTACCTTTTAAATGTTGTTATTGTACCTGCCTCAACTACTTCTTCTGGCAGCTCATTTCATATACGTACTACCCTCTGCGTGAAGAAGTTGCCTCTCAGGTCCCTTTTAAATTTTCCCCTCTCACCTTAAACCTATACCCTGTAGTTTTTTGATTCCTTTTTCCTGGGAAAAAGACTGTGTGCATTCACCCAACTATGACCATATCTATCTTTCATGCCCCATCTGTGAATCTCAGTGAGGAGAACTGGTGTGGCATTTCCCAATCCATGAAGACTGCTATTGGAGATATAATTTACTCTGAAAATTCTGGCAGCTGATTTGCTAAGCATGTGCGGATGTAGGAGATTTTGGGTCAATACTTCTGAGAGATTTAGGAGTTTAGTACAGACTATAAAATACTCAACCAATAGATAATTGTTAAATTATGAGCTTTTGCTGTTATTTTCCATGTGAGCAGCAAGTGCAGGAAAATCTACAGAATTAACACTGATTGTTCAGTTTAGCATACCCTTGAGGTAAATGTTTACTTGCACAACCAGGAACTTCAGGTGTCCACAACCTCATGAAGATGCAAGGGATTCTGCAGATGCTAGAATCTGGAGCAACACAGATCCGGAATCCTGATGAAGGGTCTCGACTCAAAACGTCGACTGTTTATTTCCCTCCATAGATGCTGCCTGGCCTGCTGAGTTCCTCCAGCATCTTGTGTGTGTTGCTTTTCATTCCTTGTCTGATTTGCACCTTTATTGAAGTGAGAATGAAATAATTGCCATTTGTTAATGCCCCAAAGTCTACATTTCACACTGAGTCTTTCCTTCTTTGGCTGTCCCTTGGGGTCAAGGATGACTTGCCTGCACTCCAGTTCTGAGGTGGTTTATGACGCCAATCTGGAGCCCATGCAGGAGGTCGCTGATGGGGTGGGTGGGTGGGGTCAAAGTCAATGTCAAGTTTATTGTCACATGTATGCATAGGTGCAATGAAAAACTTACTTGTATCAGCATCACGGGCACATAGCACTTTTGGTTGTTTCGAATATTGTGTGCTCCTTCCAGTACTTGAACTTGCCATACGTGTACACCATTCACAAAGAGGCTTCTCATCTTGGATGCCTCTTCTCCATTTCGAGGAGTCACACGGCAGCGATCCTTGAGGCATGCTTTACTGTTAATTAAAAGGAACCAGTCTTTGCTGTGCCATTGGTGCAGAATCAGAGGCATCCATTATCTTGCAGGCAGGCTCTCCTTCAAACACTTCCCTTGTTGTTCACTTCCACTGCCTCTCTCACCGTTAATGTCTCCTGGGCCCCAGATTATTTGTCTGGTACCCGCTATCACCACCCATTTACATGTCCATCTCCCCCCCCCCCCCAACCCTTAACTACCATCCCATTAAATGTTCCACTTCCATACCCCACCCACCACCCTTCTGCTTGTCTGACTCCCCCAGCAACCCGCATCTACCAATCACCTGTCCAGCATCCCTGGCACCTTCTGTTCCAAACCGCAGTGAACTTAACGTTGGTCTAACGGCTTGCAATCCCATGTCCTATGAACCACACCCTCCTGAACTTCTATGTAAAAATAGCAGAGCTACCAGAGGTTAAGTAAGGAGAGGTATTACAAGGATCTCAGCCATTCACAGTCTTTTATCAGCAGTTTGGCTGAGGTGACCAAGTGTCATATTTTCAAGTCTGCTGACGATATGAAACTCTGCAGGATTGTGAGGATGTAACGAGGCTCCAGGGGGTCATGGACAAGCTGAGTGAATGGGCGGGAATACGGGCGATAGAATATAACATGGAAGAACGTGACGTCATCCACGAAACAGAAAAGCAGAGTATTTATAACATGGTGAGAAACTGGGTGGTGTTAACGTTTAAAGGGACCTGGATGGTATTTGGTTTATTATTGCCACATATACCGAAATACAGTGAAAGGGTGTGTTTGCGTGTCACGTAAACAGATCATTCCATACATGAGTACATCGAGGTAGTACAAAAGGAAAAAAAAAATAAAAGAATGCAGAATATTGTGTTATAGTTACAGAGAAAGTGCATGTGCTTGCACAAAGTCATTCAAAGTCATCATGCAGGTAGAGCAACTGTTTAGGAAAATATGTTAGCCTTTAATTTGAATGGATTTGAATGCAGAAGGAAGGAAGTCCAACTGCATTTGTATAAGTCCATGGCAAAACCAAAACTGGAGTATTGTGTACAACTTAGTCTCCTTACCTAGGGTACACCTGCCATAAAGAGAGTCAAGGTTTGCTACAGTGGTTCTAGGGATGGCAGGTTTACCATATGAGGAGAGATGGATTTGAATAAGATAAGGTAAGATATCTTTATAGTCACATGTACATCGAAACATACAGTGAAATGCATCTTTTGCGTAGAGTGTTCTGGGGGCAGCCCACAAGTGCCGCCACATTTCCAGCGCCAACATAGCACGCCCACAACTTCCTAACCCGTGCATCCTTGGAAAGTGGGAGGAAACCAGAGCACCCGGAGGAAACCCACGCAGACACGGGGAGGACGTACAAACTCTTTACAGACAGCGGCCGGAATTGAACTCGGGTCGCTGGCGCTGTAATAGCGTTACGCTAACCTCTACACTACCCTAGGTCTGTATTCACTAAAATTTGGAAGGAAGAGAGGAGGTCTCATTGAAACTTAAAAAATTCCTACAGTGCTTGACAGGCTGGATGCAGTTTCCCCTGGCTGAAGTGTGGAGAACCAGTGATCATATTCTCACAATGTTGTCCAGGACTGGGAAGACAGGAAACTTCTTCACTCAGGGAGGTGGTGAATCTTTGGAATTCTCCATCCTGGAAGGCTGCGGAAACTCGGCGGTTAAGTTAATTCAGAACAGAGGTTATTAGATTTCTAGTTATTAGAGGAATCAATAGAAATTGGGATAGGGCAAGAAAGTGGCACTGAGGTCGAAGGTCTGCCATATTCTTGATGTATGCTGGAGTAGGATTGAAAGGCCAAATGGCCTACCCCTGCTCCTATTTCTCATCCTCTTAAATGAGCTCTGCAGAAAGTGTGCATTTGATGTCGGTGTGCACGCCTGGCAGCCTGTGTCTGCAAAGAGATTGTATCCATAGAGGAACCAGATGGATTTTTTTGAAAGTGTGTTGTGAATGCACAAGGAACTCGAATGCAATTATTAACAGCTTTAGATCAAATTTGCTCACATAACACATAAAGGCATTATGTTGCCTTAGAATATTTCAACACATGCAAAATGCTGGAGGAACTCAGCAAGTCAGGCAGCATCTATGGAGGGAAATAAACAGTCGATGTTTCGGGTCGAGACCCTTCATCAGGACTGTTTACTTACCTCCATAGATGCTGCCTGACCTGCTGAGTTCCTCCAGCATTGTGTGTGTGTTGTTCCAGGTTCCAGCATTTGCGGAATCTCTTGTGTAATTTCAAGCCCATTTGCTCTTGTGGATGGTGGTGAGGTGATCTGCACAGCCTGCAGAGGGAGCCCGTGAGTCCTTTTCCAGTACAAGGGAAATGCTGCGTCTTGAAAGTCAGTAAAATGCTGGGTAGTTTTCTTTCTGGGCTTCATAACCTGGGATTTCAAGGCATAGAACAGAATACCAAAATACAGGATTGTTACAATGAGACTAAGAGTTGTTTAAGTTCTGTGGTCATTCGCACCATTGTTTGCAAAGATAGTGTGTGAGGTTCACAAGCTATTGACGATCGCCTTCTTTTGCATCCTCAGGATGACAGATTCATGAGGCTTTCATGTTCAAATTGGTGCATCTGGGCCATTAGTGTATACACATCCCTATCCCCAGCTATGGGCAAATAGTCCCACTGTCTTGTGGGACAAACCCAGAATATAGAACATACAGCACAGTATAGCACAGTTCGGCTTATGATGTCTGCGCTGAACATAATGCCAAATTAAATTAATTCTCTTCTGCCTGTACATGATCCACGTCCCTTCATTCCATGCATATTCATGTGTCTAACAGTCTCTTAAACACCACTATCATATCTGCTTCCATCACCAACCCCGGCAGCCCAGTCCAAGCACTTACCACTCTCTGTGTAAAAATACTTGCCCCGCACATCCCCATTGAACTTTCCCCCTCACCTTAAATGCATGTCCTCTAGCCCTCTGGGAAAAAGCTTCTGACAGTCTACTCTGTCTATGCATCTCATAACCTTATGAACTTCTATCCGGTCTCCCCTCAGCTTCTGACACTCCAGAGAAAACAGCCCAAGTTCGTCCAACCTCTCCTTATAGCTCATACCCTCTAATCCAGGTAGTATCCTGGTAAACCTCTTCTGCACCCTTTCCAAAGCCTCCACATTCTTCCTGTAATGGGGCTACCAGAATTGCACACAATACTCCAAGTATTGTGCAGTAAGCTGAGGGAGTAAACCCTGACAGAAAGTCCTCACTGTCCGGTGGGTTATCTTGGTGAAGAATGGAACTATGGGAGTAAACCCAGACAGAAAGTCAGGAATGGAGCCCTTTAGGCAGTCTGAGAACATCCTACAATCATTCAGGCAGCTTCTGCATCCAGACTCAGCTCCAGTCTTCTTGACTATCTTGCCACTGAAACCAGATGTGCCTGAGGTTGAATCTACGCTTCTCTTTCACCATAATCCAAGCCATGCACAAGTTGTGGCATCAAGTCCTGTGTGCGCTGGGTGCAAATACACAGAGTGGTCCTGAGCCCTATAGATAGACTCTAAATGCAAAACAAGATGCTGAATTACTTCACATGAGGATGAATTTGCAATGCCCACTGCAATGGGACTAGCTTAGATGGGCATTTTGGTTGGCATGGACGAGTTGGGCCGAAAGGCCTGTTTCCATGCTGTATTACTCTATGACTGTATGCCTCTATAATATCCAGCATAATCTCAGTCCAAGGCAAAACCAACGTCCCTTCCAGCAGCATTCCAGTTTCAACCTCCTCTAAAATTATTATTGTAGATTTTAGTTGCTCTGTATTATCATGCACTCCATTATTGTATTGTGTACTGATATCTACAGATCATATTATTCCTCTTGCCACATTGTATTCCTGTTCTTGGATGACTGAGGGCATGACACTTTGCAAAGTATAAAGGGGCAAAGTATGTGAATGATTTGGTCTAATGGGAAAAGTGATGGTCTATTTCCTCCCTTCCATAGTTCAAGCTGGGACTGGCTGTGTATTGTTGGCAGGTGAGAATTTAACAAATCTCAGCCACTATTGAAATAAGAGCAAGGATATGCCTAATTCAGGACAGCTCCCACATAAGGCACATGATAGCAGCTATTCACAAAGTGGTGCATTTCAGAACCTTTGTCATATAAAAGGCTGAATGTATTATTTTTTCCCATCATCTTCTTTCCCTCGCTGATGGCCCGATGCCACCCCAGTTGCCCCCTCAGTGAAACCTGAATGGAATGGCCACGGTTCCATTTCTCATGAATGCTGCATGAATCCACTTACTGGGAGTTTATGTGGATCACAATTAAGACAGAGACACAAGAGAGTGCAGATGCTGGAACGTGGAGCAAAAAACGAGCTGCTGGAGGAACTCAGTGGGTCAGCACCTGTGGAGGGAAATGGTCAGCTGCCATTTCAGATCGGATTTGGTTTATTATTGTCACCTGTACTGAGGTACAGTGAAAAACTTGTCTTGCATACCGTTTATATAGATCAATTCATTACATCAGTGCATCGAGGTAGTACAAGGTAAAACAATAACAGAATGCAGAATAAAGTATCACAGCTACAGAGAAAGTGAAGTGCAGGCAGACAATAAGGGGATCGAGACCTTTCATTTGGACTGGCTCTTAGTCCGGATGAAGAGTCCCGACCCAAAACGGCGACTGTCCGTTTCTTTCCACAGATGCTGCTTGACATGCCAAGTTCCTCCAGCAGCTTGTTTTTTGCTACTTAGCAATTGTTCAGTTTATTTAGTTGGAGAGACCAAAGAACTGGACTGTTCTCTTTAAAGTAATGTCAAAGGGGGATTGAATGAAGCTGTTCAGAATAAATAAAGAAAGCTGTTTCCCTTTGCAGAAGGGTTGGTAAGCAGAGGCAGGATGAGGAGAAATTATCCTCACAGTGAGCTATTATGATCTGGAATAAACCGCCTTAAGGCGCGATGAAAGAAAATTCAGTGATAACTTTCAAGGCAAGGGGAATAAAAAACAAACTTGTTGAAATTACCTAGCAGGTCAGGCAGATTCTGCGGTTGACAGCTGGGGGAAGCATCTGCAGGCCTACGAGGGAAGGACAGGCATGTAGTTCTATCTGGAGAGCTTTTTTCAAAGTTTTGATGCAGCTATTATGGGACAAATGGCATCTTCTTGTACTGAACTGAACAGTTCTATGATTCATGTTCTATGAGGTACAGAAGCCTGAAGTCCCACCCCACCAGGTTCAAGAACAGATACTTCCCTTCAACCATTCAGTTCTTGAACCAACCGGCACAACCCGAATCACTACAGTTTAGCAACACTGTGCCCACTTTGATCACTTTGCACTAAAATGGACTTTTTTTTTGTTCCAATTGTGTTCTTTCTTGTAAAAATTGTGTTTAATGTATGTATTTCTTGTGAATGCTGCTTATCTGATGCTATGTGCCTGTGATGCTGCTTCAAGTAAATTTTCCATTGCATCTGTGCACACATGTACTTGTGCATATGACAATCACCTTTGACTTGATTTCTAGGTCCATCACATGATATTGACATGTTTATAGTTTTCCAACTAGATTGTAATTAGCATTCCCTACTATCCACCCCATTTCCTGGGGTAATAAGTTTATTTGTATTACCTATCACTATTGCAACTGAAACATCAGCATTGATGGTGTCCTAGGCTATACAGAGTTTACCGGTTACACCTCGAGAACAAGTCTTTCATTTTCAAGTGCTGTCCTGTGTACTGAGGTTACTCATGGAACATAAATTTGGAAATGGTGTTGAACAATCAGTCAGCAATAGAGATGAGCTAACATCAGTAGCACCAGTTCACCATCAGAACTCAATGGCGGTGGTTCTTAGTCTTCTCCAGAAAACATTAACAGTTACTGTGTTAAGAGAGATGGCAGTAGGTTAAAATATGAACAGACTACAGAGCTGTAGTGAGCTCAAGGGTTCTTTTTGGTCAATTAACTGCGAAAACAAAGTTTGACTTTGTACCTTCATAAGCTAAGGAACTAAACAGATAGTTACAGGGATTAATTACGGAATAATGGAAGAATGTAAGGTAATGTAAAATAGAAAGAGAATTAAATAGGCATTAAAGAGCTCTTTCATTTGACATGTACGAATGTGTGGCGCTGAGGTAGAAGGTTGGCTTGAATGAGATGGGCCAAATGACCTGTTTCCATGCTGTACGACTCTAAGGTCAACCATGATCTCAATGCAGGTGGAGCAGGCTTAAAGTGTCAAATCATATCATATTTCTCACAGCATAAAAGGAGGCCATTTGGTTCATCAAGACCATGCCAGCTGTCAGAGTAATTGCATCACCCCACTTATTTCTCCTATTCCCTCCCACATGCCCATCAATTCCCCCCAGTTATCCTACTACTCCACCTATGCTAAAGGTGGTTAACAGTAGCTAATTAACCTACCAACCAGAAATGGTATAATTGGTTCGAAAAAGATTTCCTCCTAAACCATACAAATTAATTAGTATTCTGGTGACAATTCTGCTTCAACTTTAACCAAAGGAAACACTAAGGAGCAGAGGACTGGAAACACCTAATATTTAAGCTGTGCCTAAGCGATCCTTATAAAAACAGAAAATGCTGAAAATGTGCAGCAGGTCAGGCAGCATCTGTAGATAGAAAAACGGAATTAACATTTTGACTTGGTGATCTTTTGTCAGATCCCAGCAATCTAACCTCTGCTTTGAATGAAGACCATTTCAACAGCAGAGTGGTGTACTCCAACTCCCATTTCTTTTGTTTCTATGTGCATAATCATCCTGATAGCATATAGTTAGTGTCATCGAGTCACACAGCATGGAAACGGGTCCTTTGGCCCAACAGATCCATGTTTTCCAAGATACCCATCCTGCTAGTCCCATTTGCCAGTGTTTGGCCCATAACCTTCTAAACCTTTCCTATCCATGTACCTGTCCAACTGTCATTAAAAAGTTGTTATTGTACCTGCCTCAACCACTTCCTCTGGCAGCTCCTGCCACATACATACCACCCTCTGTGTAAAGTTGCCCTTGAAGTTTATTAAATCTCACCCCTCTCACCTTAAATCTATGCCCTCTAGTTCCTGACTCCTCAAACCTGGGAATAAGACTGATTGCATTCACCCTATCTCTGCCCTCCTGATTTTATAAACCTCTGTAAGATCATCTCTCAGTCTCCTACCCTCCAAGGAAACAAGCCCTAGCCTGTCCAACCTCTCCCTATAGCTCAGTCCCTCAAGTCCTGGCAACATCCTTGTAAATCTTTTCTGCACTCCTTCTGGTTTAATAACATCTTTCCTATTGCAGGGTGACTAAAAATGTACACAATACTCCAAGTGCAACCTCACCAGTATCTTGTATAACCGCACCATGACCTCCCACCTTCTATACTCAATGCCCTGACTGATGAAGGCCAGCGTGCCAAAAGCCTTCTTACATACATTGCGTTTGTGGGAACATCTTACTTTGGGAGCAAGAAGAGATTGGTTTAACCTAGGCATTTAATTTATTAGTGGCCTATTTGAATTTACTGAATAGTTTGGATTCTCTCTCACCATTACATCCATGTGCATGGATACATTAATATATTTTAAAATTACTTCTATGGGTTGGAGTTTATATTGTTTTTCCTTTAAACTTGTTTGAAATGTATATTCTGCCACCTCTCAGATGCAGATCTGCAGTTTTGGCACATATATACAATCTTACCCTGTCTTGGCAGGATATTCCTGGAGTTTATGATTAACAAAAGAGTAATTGAACACCTTGAATATTTTCACTTGATTTTCACATAGATTTGTTAAAGCTTTGTCATCTCTAACAAACCTGAGAATGATCTGAAGGAGTGGCTAAATTAAACTAAAATCCCTCAAAGATGCTGTTAAGGTTAAAGCTAATGGATTGAAGGTAAATTATTGACCTAAGAAATTGGTTGAGTACCAGGAGACAGCAACTAACTCACTGAGCAACAAACAATCTGCTGGAGGAATTCAGCAGGTTGAGCAGCACCTGTCGGAGGAAAGGAATTGTCGATGTTTCGGATCGAAACTCTGTATTAGGATTTAGACCCGAAACGTTGAAAACTTCTTTCCTCCCACAGATGCTGCTCAACCCGTTGAGTTCCTCCAGCAGATTGTTTGTTGCTCCAGATTCCAGCATCTGCGGTCTCTTATTTCTCCAAGTAAGTCACTGAAATTGCTAAGATGCATCTAAGGATGTCCCACATGGATCCGTGTTGTGGCAACAACTGTTCACTGCATTTATAGCTGGGAAGCCAAGCATTTCTTTGCTGATCACACAAGCACAGGTTGCTTTGTAAGCAGTGTAGAAGAAAGCAGTGAAATACAGATCCATTAATGGAACATTTTCAGTGCAGGCAAATGTGAGATTCACTTTGGACCTAAAAGGATGGGACACTATGCTTTCTAAATGGTTAATAAGTAGATACAGTGGAAACGTGCAAAGGTAAATATTAGTCCAATGGAATGCTGGCCTTTATTGGAGTGGATGAGAGCACAAGGGGATGGAAGTTATGCTCCAGTTGAAAAAGAGCTTGGTTAGTTAATGGCTGGAGTGCTTTGGCTGTTTTTGAGCACCACCCTTTATGAATGAGTTAATGATCTTGGAGGTAGTGAAATTGGTAAATTGGTTTATTATTGACACACGTGCTGAGGTACAGTGAAAACCTTTGTTTTGCACGCCGTCCATGCAGATCATTTCATCACATTAGTGCATTGAGGTAGTACAAGGGAAAACAATAACAGAATGCAGAATAAAGTGTGACAGTTACAGAGAAAGTGCAGTGCAGGCAGACAATAAAGTGCAAGGCCATAACGGGGTAGATTGTGAGGTCAAGTGTTCATCTTATTGCACTAGGGGACCATTCAATAGTCTTATAACAGTGGGAAGGAAGGTGTCCTTGAACCTGGTGGTACATGCTTTCAGGTATTTGTATCTTCTGCCCAATGGGGGTGAGGAGGAGAGAGAATGATTGGGGTGGAAGGGGTCTTTGACTATGTTGGCTACTTTACCGAGACAGCGTGAAGTGTGGATGGAGTTCATGGAGGGGAGGCTGGTTTCCGTGATGTGCTGAGCTGTGTCCACATCCCTCTGCAGTTTCTTGCAGTCATGGACAGAGAAGTTGCCGTACCAAGCTGTGATGCTTCTGGATAGAATGCTTTCTATGGAGCATCAATAAAAATTGGTGAGGGTCAAAGGGGACATGCCAAATTTCTTTAGCGTCCTGAGGAAGTAGAGGCGCTGGTGTGCTTTCTTGGCTGTGCTTGTAGTTGAGTGCAGTGTTGATATTCCAGAATGATATTTGGGTAGCAGAACCTAATACTGTTAACAATGCATTATAGTAGCATCTGCTATATTTCTCTTGTGAAGTTATTGAGCCAGGAAGTACACAAATAGGGTTTTGTTTTTTGGAATGTAAGTGGTTAGGGAGTTGTTTGATTGAAATTTTCAGAATATTAAGGGTAACTGATTAGATAGGACTAAAGGCCACAGTCTAAAAACTGGAGCCAGCATTTCTACACAGAACATGTATTTAAATTTGGAACGCTCTTCTGCAAATAAGAACTGACGCCAGGTCAATTGTTACTTCTAAAGCAGAGATTAGTAGATTTTTGTTAGCCATCTACATTAAGGGATACAGAGAAAAGGCAGGTTCATAGTGTCAGAATGAGGATCAGACACAATCTCATTACACAGGCTCAAAGGGCAAAATGGTCTTTTCTTTTTTTCAATGTTTCTTTGTTCCTATGTAGAAATTGCTGGTGGGAGTGAGGGTACTTAAGGAAAAAGTCACACTGTAGGAGAGTTACTCCTTCCTCACCTTAAATGGGAAAGTAACACGGGAGATGTAAGGATTCACTGAATTGCCAAAGTCTGCTAATGCACTGTGCTTAAAACCTGGTCGCTTCAAATGTCTCAACGATTCTGTCTCCCATACTAGATTTTGGAACCAAGTGTCACAGTCTCAAAATAAGGGCTCAGCCATATAGGATTGAGATGAGGAGAAACTTCATTACCCAGAAGGTGGTGAATTTTTGGTTTTCTATCCTCAAAGTGGCTGTGAATGAGTCTATTCAAGATCGGATTGATAGATTTTTAAATAACAAGGGAACCAAAGGATATGTGGTTAGTACAGGAATGTGGTGTTGAGCGAAAAGATCAGCTATGATATCATTAAATGACAGAGCAATCACGAGGGACCGAATGACCTACTGTTGCTTCTATTCCTTATGTTCTTATAATTCTCTTAAACATCACCACGTACTCCAAATTGCCAAGATAGCAAGGAGGGAAATGTGTTTGGCAGCTGGACATGAAAGTGGAAGATATTTTAGGCAAAGAGGTAAGGACTTAGGTGTAATGAATCCATGTTCAATTTTATACTCCCTCCCATGCCATTGCCGCTGCAAACCTGGCTAAGGAAATCTACCTTGCATGTTTAAAACTCAAGCAAAAAAACAAACTGCAGTCTCTTGTGTCTCCATGTTTAAAACTCACCTGAATTTCCCTTCTGTGAGTAGACTAATGTAAAGAACAATTTGTCCAACTATTACTTGCTATCCTGCTAGCCTGCTACCCTGAAGTAGGTCTCAGTCCAGTTAAAGTGAAGTTCAATGACGTTCAATGGGGAGCGCAAGTCATGGAACACGGGATAATAGTCACGGGGTTGAGAGTAAAGGTCAGCTAGAACCTTGTAGATCTTACTCAATGGGGCAGGAGGCTTGTGAGGCTGAGTGGTATGCCTGCTCTTAATTTGTATCTTCATATGTCACAGTATTAAAGCTGAAATAAAATTGAAAATAGTCACACCAAGTTCCTTATGATCAGATAAATAGAATTTCTAAGCATACTACATTAGCATGAGTAAAAGGGGATCTTCCTGAGCAGGTGCCAAGCCAGCACTGGAAAACTGACTCCGGTACTTCTCCGTCTCTCCTTTGGGAACCAGTTCCTCCAAAAGAAAAGATAATGACCCCAATAATGTTTGCGACCCTCACTCCATTACCCTCAACCGACCGATCTCCCGACCTGACTCCTCCAATCGTCAAACCTGCCTACTACCTCCCACCCTGACTGATGATTGCAGCCCACCAGACTGACTACCTTCACACCCAAATGCGGGTTCAGTAGCACAAAAGGCCTTGAGTCTCATGCAGTACTGAACATCCAACTGGTAGGCCCAGAAACAAAACATTACTAAACTACAGGAAACCTCTAAAATCAAATTTTGCATAGAACTCTTTAATGTGCCTTTGGTGGTGCTGTTAAAACTTTAGGCCAACATTTGGGATGATGAGATACGATAACATGATTGTGGAGACATGGAGGATAAGAAAAATCTTTGCTCGGACACCTAAACCTTCCATACGGGCAGACAGAAAATGCATTATTCTCTGTTTCTTTTCTTGATAGTGCCCCTCACAATTCAAAAATCGAAAGTCGAGTTTATTGTCGTATGCACAGGTACATGTATGCACAGGTGCAATGAAAATCTTACTTGCAGCAGCATCACAGGCACATAGCATCGTGTAAACAGCATTCACTAGAAAAACATAAAGACAGTTCTTACAAGAAAGAGCATAATTTAAAAAAAAAGTCCATTTTAGTGCAGTGATCAAAATGATCATAGTGTTGCTAAACTGTAGTGATTAGGGTTGTGCCGGTTGGTTCAAGAACCAAATGGTTGAAGGGAAGTAGCTGTTCTTGAACCTGGTGGTGTGGGACTTCAGGCTTCTGTACGTCCTGCCCGATGGCAGCTGCGAGAAGATGGCATAGCCTGAATGATGGGGGTCTTTGATGATAGATGTTGCCTTCTTGAGGCAGCTCCTCTTGTAGATACTACCGATGGTTGGGAGGGATGTGCCCATGATGTATTGGGCAGAGTCCACTACTCTCTGCAGCTTATTATGTTTCTGCACATTTGAATTGCTGATGCAACTAATCAAGACACTTTCAACAGTACATTGTAGAAGTTTGTTAAAGTGTTCTCCTTTCTCTCAGTCCTTTTTCAATTTATAGATAGAATATTACAGCACAGTACAGGCCCTCCGGCCCATAATGCTGTGCTTGCTCTAAGATCTATCTAACCCTTCCCTCCCACATAGCTCTCCATTTCTCTATCATTCATGTGGTTATCTAAGAGTGTCTTAAATGTCACCAATGTATCTGCCCCCACAACCTCTGCAGGCAGTGAGTTCCATGCACCCACCACTCTCTGTGTAAAAAACTTACCCTTGACATCCCCCCTATACCTTCCTCCAATCACCTTAAAATTATGCCCCCTCGTGTTAGCCATTGTCGCCCTGGGAAAAAGTCTCTGACTGTCCACTCGACCTATGCCTCTTATCATCTTGTGCACTTCTATCAAGTCACCTCTCATCTGTGGCCATTGCCAGGGCCAAGCTCCATCCAGCTCTCTGGGATGCATGTTGGGTGCAATGATAATGATAATTAGGTGTGCCTGGAGTGTTATTCATTCACCTGTAGGGATTATATGGTACTATGTTTTCAGGGACTAGTGGATTCCTCCTCCTCCTGATTATTTTCTGCATGGTTGAACAGAGGTGGCTTAAATAGCCTCCATCAGCTTAAGTTGTATTGTTCTATTCTGTTCCACTTATGGGCTGGTATTTCTTACTCATTTTTAATTTTGGTAACATTGGTTTATTCTTGTCATGTGTACCAGTGAAATCAGGAAGTGTACCAGATATACAGTGAAAAACTGCAGTGTAATAAGAGCCCAAGCAATCAAAGAGAAGATGATTGGTAATTGGTTTATTTTTGTCACATGTACTGAGGTACAGTGAAAATCTTATGTTGCGTGCCATCCAGACACATCGTGCCATAAGATAGTAAAGATAGTAAAAATAAAACAGAATGCAGAATAAAGTGTAGCAGGTACAGAGAAAGTGCAGTGAAGATAAACAAATAAAGTGCAAGGGCCACAGCAAGATAGATCAAGAGTTCATCTTTAGCATATAAGAAGTCCGTTCAAGAGTCTGATAGAAGCTGTCCTTGAGTGTGGTGGTACGTGCTTTCAGGCTTTTGTATCTTCTGCCTGATGGGAGAGAGGAGAAGAGAGAATGACTGGGGTAGGAGGTATCCTTTCCTGTTGTAATCTTGTATACGAAAGCAATTTATTTTGATGTTTAAAACACATTAAAAGCTAACTTTTAAAGTGCTAATTCTGCAATATATTTGAAATCCAAATTCAGAGATAAAAGATGTCAATTTGTTGTATTAGAGCATGTCCAAGAAGTGACCAGTGGCTGATTTATAGATCAAAACATGTGAGAACATAAAGTTGCCTTGGGTTTTACAAGTATCAAAGGCTGCGATTGCCAGCATTGTTATTTTAAAGCATATGCTCAACATTTATCTTTAAGGCATATGATGGTTTTCTCTTTACAGTGTTATTTCTGCCTCTGTGTACTACCAAACTGGTATTACTTTCTGAATGAATTCCTGAATCTGATCTCCCCGTATTTTGCAGCACCATTGCTTACTTTCCAGTGATTTCTTGTTCAAAACGTGGGCTGTTAATGCTTCACAACATAGTTGACTTCTGATAAATGTGCTCTGCCAAGGAAGGTTCAGTTTGAACCACGACTGCAGATGAAAACAACCACTTGCCAAAGCTTTGTAGCACAGGCCATTCAGCAATTCAATCCCAACGGAGACCACAGAATGAAAACATCTTTCACACAGAAGCGATCAGATTTCTGACTCCAGGTGAAATTTGGCTGTTGAGATGGTGTATTTTAGCATGCAGAGCGTTAAAAACAGGATGTTTGGGCACATTTAACATGGATCAGAATTTTGTATCTGAAGTGTTGTCCTTGGATCTGGAATTAAATTTAATAGGATTGAATGGGAAGTTCTTTGATTCATTTGCTATTGCATACTTGGATCAACCTTAATTTTTGTCTGAAGCCAATTGTACTTATGACTTTTTTTTGTGTGAGATTGAGTAAGGAGTTATTTGTCCCAACCATTGCAAACAAAGGTTAGAAATAACACAAGGAATATTTTGGATTGTTGAACATAAGGACTTGCCACCTACTAGAAAAACCTAGATCTTTGTCCCAGTTTCTATTATTTGATCCAGATGTCCTTCCTCCATACGTCTCACTTAGTTCGAGATGCAAAATAATCTTCTGATCCACTGCCTGTAAACTACAAACCGTTTAAATCCAAGAAGACCAGGAGACATTTGGTTTCAGCCTGTGCTCAGTGAGGCATTATGGCCTTAAAGGAACATAGTTCCGTTGCAGCAGAGTAATACTAATATAGTATAATGCTCCTACATTTCCAGTATGGCATCCACATAGAACTGGCAGGCAGTTGTTAAAGTACATCCAGGGATTTGCATTAAGGATATAGAGTTCAATTCCCACCAAGGTAACTGGGAAGGATTAATTCAATAATCTGGTATAAGCATTTATATTCTTATGTATGAATTCAATATTTGGCATGAATATTGAATTCTCCCACTTTAGGTAGTCCCCACCCCCCTTCCCCACAAACCCACCCCCTCCCACCATGCTTCTTTTCTCCTTCCCTTCCCTTCCCTAGCCTCCTCTTTTTTTCCTCTCTCTCCTTAGCTTTGACCCATCCCCTGGTGGATCTGCTCTCCCCTCCTCCCCTGCACCTGCCTATCACTATCTCTTACCTGCATCTACCTATAACCACCCTGTGCCCACCCCGCCTCCCCTCTTTTGTCCACCTATCACTGCTCTGCTTTTCCCTCCTGTATATTGGGCTTCCCCCTTTTCCTATCTTCAGTCCTGAAGAAAGGTCCTGACCCGAAATGTTGACCGCTTCCCTTTCTCCACGGATGCTGCCTGGCCTGCTGAGTTCCTCCAGCATCGTTGTGTTTTCCATCTAGATTCCAGCATCTGCAGTCCTTTGTTTTTCTTTCTCCTGTAAGAATTTATGACTGGTGATGCTGATATTTATTTTAGCAACCCAATTTGAGCAGTCTTCCAATGAAAAAGATATGGGTGGATGTGAATCAGATGCAAATTAAAATAAATTGCACCTCACAGCGCAGCAGGGAATAGAGCAGGATGAGTTCTGCCATGCCTTGGGTTGACACCAACCATTTATGAGAGGGTAAAATATTTCCCAGTGCACCACATCTTTCATCTCAATTTCTAATGTAGGAACATGTAGAGAAGGTGTCAATTACAGCTGGTTTTCCTCTTTATTTACCCTATTAAAATATTTTTCATGCTATCCCTATAATTTAGCTTTCTGGAGAAGATATTGCATGTTCTGCTTACAAAACTATTAATTATCAAAAGGTACATATATTCATAGTTGAGACTAAATGCTCGCCATATGTACTGCATGACAATTCTAAACAAGTCTGAGAGCCTGTCAGAATTATGTTTATTATTCATGTTGCTGACAAGTTAAGTTTATTGTTTCAATATTTGTCAAATAAAAAATTGGAATGCTTCAATGACATTGTTTACATTAAAGATTAGATGTAAAATTGTAAATGATCTAATATTAAACAAACCGACAGTACATGCTGAGAAATTGAACAGTGTTGCACCTGCTTATGATTGCAAAAAGCATTAGTTCTGGAGTGCTCTGTCCGGTGCCTGAACTGTGCGCAAAGTATGCCTGATCTCAAATTTCCATGGACATCATATTACTGGCATCCACCTTAGAAGACTACATGGACTGTTGAGCAGCTTAAAGTCTTTCTAATGACTCATCTCAAGTCTCCCGATGCTTTGGGGATAAAGGGGTGATTGGTTAAATTTTTGGTTTTTAGCTCACTTACTTTAGCTCCTGAATTTTGATAGTATTAGACAGGAGCTTGCAAAGGTTGATTGGGCTAGGTTGTTTGCAGGAAAAGGGACTCTGGCAAGTGGGAGGTTTTTAAAAGTGAGAAAGCAAGAGTTCAAGGACTACATTATTTTTCTTCTGCTTTTACCACAGAGAAAGGTATGAAGACTTGGGAACCTGGCAAAGTTAATGGAGATGTTTTGGGAGCAGTCCACATTATAGTAGAAGTGGTGTTGTATGTATTAAGATATATGAAGGTAGAAAAATCTCCAGATCTGGATGAGGTACATCCAAGAACATTATGAAGCTAGAGAAGGAATTGTGGGAGCAATTGGCAACATCGTTATCCTCTAGCAAGGTGCCAGAAGTCTGGAGGACAGGAAGTGTTGTGCCTTTATTTGTGAGGATAGAACTGGTAATTATATACCTGTAGGTAAATTGCTGGAATGCATTCTGAGGTATAAGATATACTTACACTTGGAAAGGCAGGGGTTCATTAGGGGTAGCCAGCATGGCTTCATGTGTGGGAGATCTTGTCTTACGAATTTGATTGAGTATTTTGATGAAGTGACAAGGAAGGTTGATGAGGGGAAGGTGGCCGACATCGTGTATTTGGATTTCAGTAAGGCTTTTGATAAGATTCCCCGTGGTAGGCTGTTCTGGAAGGTTAGATCACATGGCATCAAAGGAGAGCTAGCAAACTGGATACAAAATTGGCTGAATGGTAGAATAGAGAGGGTGATGGTATAAGGATGCTTGTCAGACTGGAGGTCTGTGACTAGTGGTGTGCCCCAGGGGTCGGTGCTGGGCCCATTGTTATTTGTCATCTAATACCAATGATTTGGATGTGAATATATGAATCGTTATTAAGTTTGAAGGTTACACTAAAATAGGTGGTGTCATAGACAGCGAAGGGGAGTATGAAGAATTGCAGCGAGATCTTGATCAGCTGGGTAGGTGGGCTGAGGAATAAGATAAGATTTCTTTATGAGTCACATACATCGAAGCACACAGTGAAATGCATCTTTGCAGAGAATATTCTGGGGGCAGCCCGGAAGTGCACCACACTTCCGGTGTCAACATAGCATCCCCACAACTTCCTAACCCATACGTCTTTGGAATGTGGGAAGAAACCAGAGCATGCAGGGTTTCATCAATCAGGGCATTGAATATAGAAGTTGGGAGGTTATGTTGTGATTGTACAAGATGTTAGTGAGGCCACACTTGGAGTATTGTGTTCAGTTTTGGTCACCAGGATGTGCTTAAACTAGAAAGAGTGCAAAAAAGATTCACAAGGATGTTGCCAGAACTCGAGAGACTAAGTTATAAGGAGAGATGAGACAGGCTGGACTTTACTCCTTGGCGCTACGAGACTGAGGGGTGATCGCATAGAAATATATAAAATCATGAAAGGCATGGATAGAGTGAATGGTCTTTTTTCCAGGATTGGGGAATTGAAAACTAGAGGACATAGTTTAAGGTTAGAGGTGGAAGGTTTAATAAGAACCTGAGGGGCAACTTCTTTACACAGCAGATGATAGATATATGGAACCAGCTGCCAGAGGAAGTGGTTGAGGCAGGTACATTCAATACATTTAAGAAGTATGTGGACAGGTATATGGATGACAAGAGTTTGGAGGGATATGGTGAAGGGCTGGGAAATGGGATTAGCTTGAATATACATCTTAGTCAGGATGGACACATATGGGCCAAAGGCCCTTTTTCCATGCTGTAGAACTCTATGACTCTTTGAGTCTACTCTGACACGATCCGATGCAATATCTGGATGAGCCTCAGTTGTCCATCTTCTGGTGCATACTCTGAGACGCTGCCTATCTCATCTTCAAGAATGGGATTGCTTGTGCCATGTATGACAAAACATGGTCAAATCCTTGCACAGTTCTCTTAGCTGAGCATTTCCATTGAGCAGTATTATGGATCTTAGTCTAATATGTATCCCAGGCATTTTAATTAAGGATCTCGAGCCATGAGTTCAATTCTCGTTAACTTAGCTAAGAGGTAATTAATTCAAAGGTCACCTCAGTGATTGTGCTACTGTATTTTAGCAACTGAATCTTCAGGGCCAGTGAATCATTGCATCTTAAGGGATAGAAGAAGGCTATTTTGTTTTTTGTGTCTGTGTTGACAGTTTGAAAGAGCCATTCAATTTGTCACACTCTTAACGTTTCCCCACAGCCCTGCACTTTTACCTCTGAAAGCATATTTATACAGGAAGTATATTCCAGATCATAACATATTACTGCACTTAAAACTAAAGATCTCCGCATCTTCCCACTGGCTATCTCAAAATTACTTATGAATTCCAATATGGGGCAGAATAAGGTAGGCAGAACTGGTGATAAATTAGAAAATAGACTACCACACGTCATAAGGACTATGTTATTGACCCACCCGTTCTTCTGGCATTGCATTCCTGGTGTCAATAACATTTCATGGCTTATGCAGTCCTGGTATCCTTTTCCTTTGGTCTCAAGGTCCCCAATAAGAACATAAGAATGTAAGAAATAGGAGCTGGTGTACACAAGTCGGCCCCTTAAACCTACCTGCTATACAATAGGATCAAGGCTGACCTGAGCATTGGTCCAAAACCACTTTCCTGCCTGATCCCTGTGGATTTCCCTAATGATCCATCTGTCTCAATCTTGAATATAGTTAATGGCTCAGCATCCACTCCTCTCTGGGGGAAGGTGAGGTGTGGGGAGATATAGAATCCCAAAAAATGACTAGTCTTAAAAGTGAAGATATCCTTCCCTCATCTCAGTCGTACGCTATTGGTTTGTGAAGTCTTGATATCACTTGAAGATTCTGTCTCAAGGAAGACATAGTAGCTTATCTGTCTGTTGCTCTGTTTATGAATGACTCATCTCATAGTGTAAGGCGTAACTCGACTTCTTATCTTATATTAAGATAAAAGAAAGAAATAAAGACATGGATTTGTTTTTGATTTCATCATCTCAGGATGTTTCAAGCTGCTTTAATGTAAACAAAATGCTTTCAAAAATAAAGACTAATTTTACGGAAATGCAACAGCTAAATTGAATGCAGTGAGGTCCCACAAATAATAACTTATTTTCCTGATGCAGGCTGATTTGCCACATGGAATTTGTACTAACTTGCCTTTCATATTCATATGTAATACATTATCTTGCCTTTAGTCCTCATGGGTCTTGCTGGAGCACTTGTGAATTATGTACTCCTGTTACTACCTGCACTCATGGCTTGCAATAGAGATCATAGATGAGGTGAAATCTGATAAACCAGAGTTACCAGATGTGGTACGTGGCACATCATTTGCTTAAACTTTAACATTTATAAAGTGGGTTGAGGGATCTACCTCAACTAACCTATGGGACAGAAGACTCTACATCCCATTATCCTTTGAGTGCAGACATTTTTCCTCAACTCCCCGCTAATCCTGCAATTGCAATCTAGGCCTCCCATTGACTGACCTCTCTTCTAAGGGAAGTACAGTAAAAGTCCGATAATCCGCTGTCCGATTCCTCGGATATCCCAATGGTTCAGCATCTGGCTCTCTTATTAGTCCAGAGTGTGAGCCAGGTGTCTGGGGTGCAGGTTGGTGTGTGGCGGGACCGGGATTGGGAACACCAGGAGTCGGGAACGTTGGATAGATGTGCAGCTGGAGCCGGGGTCCAGCTTGTTCTGACAAGTTGAAACATACAAGCTGAAACTCACCAGGTTCTGTACGCTCTCTTTAAACACACTGGGGCTCAAGTTTCCCACTGCCTTTGAACTTACTGGGGCTCAGGTTCCCACTCCGTTTATATTCACCGGGGCTCAGACTCCCTCTGCTTTTAAACACACTGGGTCTCAGTTTCCCACTCCCGTTAAACTTACTGGGGCTCAGTTTCCTACTCCCTTTATAGACACACTGGGGCTCAGTTTCCCGCTCCCTTTAAACTTACTGGGGCTCAGTTTCCTACTCCCTTTAAAGACACACTGGGGCTCAATTTCCCACTCCCTCTATACACACCGGGGCTTAGTTTTCTGCTGCTTTTAAACACACTAGGGCTCAGTTTCTCGCTCCCTTTAAGCTTACCGGGGCTTAGTTTCTCAATCCCTTTATACACACTGGGGCTCAGTTTCCTGCTGCTTTTAAATTTACTGGGACTCAGTTTCCCACTCCCTTTGTACACACCAGGGCTCAGTTTCCTGCTGCTTTTAAACACACTGGGGCTCAGTTTCCCACTCCTTTATGCTCACTGAAACTAAGTTTCCTACTCCCTTTAAGCTCCCAGGTTCACTGTATTATAATAATATGTTCATTATATTCCTCCAATAATCCAAAAAATCTGCATCTGGCACCAACAAAGTTCAATGGTGCCGGATTATTGGAATTTTACTCCAGTTCCTTCCTAGGCATCATGTTCAAGTACCAGCTGAGTGTTATTTTTATGTAATCCCAACTGGAACCAGAAAGTTTGAGACAATGTGGAAATAGAGAATGCCATTTTTTTCTGAAGTTCTAGGTTCGTCAAGTTTCTAATCCAGATGTGACTTTGAGACAGAAAAATAAAACTGACTGTGCGTTACCCTAACATTTCAGTGGAAGGTCCTTGTAATTGACTCAACAATAACATCATGCATTGATGTTGCACCATTAACTTACAAATAATCTCTCAAAGAGGGCTGCAGTATGATGTAATGAGTGTGAAAGATACATTGAGGTGAAAGAGAACATATTAAGGTTGTCCAAAGGCTTAACCAAGAGAATGCTTTTAAGAAGGCTCTAAAAGCTGGAGAGTTGCTTGGAGATGTTTAGATTCTAGAGCACCAGCAATGGATAACTCAAGGCACACTATTAATGGTGGCGCAAAGACAAGGGTGTTGCACATTAGGCCATTGTAAGACTGGGAGAAAACAGAGAAATTTGACAGTTTTCAGTAGAGAGGAAATCAAAGCCAACATTTTGGGTCAAAGATCCGTCAGCAGAGTTTGAAAAGTGAGAAGATCTGTTAGTTTTAAGTTGCAGAGAAGGGGGTGATGGAGAGAGTGGAGGGAACGTTTATGATTGGATAACCATTGGAGACCAAAGATGGCAAAGTGACAATTACTCTAAATATCAGCATATTGGAACAAAGTGACACAGAAACAAACTGAAACAAAACAAATTAAAACAAAGATACAGCCACATCTATGGGAAAAAAGGGTTTACCTGCAAATGTTAAACTCAGTATTAAGTCCTCAGGGTTGTAATCTGCCGAGTCAAGAGATGAGATCCTGTTCCTTGAGTTTATGCCAGGCATTGTTGGAATCATATGGGAGGCCAAAGACAGAGAAGTCAGACTGGAAGTAGGATGGGAAATTAAAGTGACAGGCAACTTGCTGACTAAATGCAGGTGTTCTGCAAAGTGGTCATGCAACCTACATGTAGTTTTGATGTAGAGACCACATTGTGAGCATCGAATGCAATACACCAGGTTGGAAGTGGTGCTCGTGAATTGCTGCTTCACCTCTGAGGACAGTTGTTCCTGAATAGTGGGAAGAGAAGAGGTAAAAGGGATAAGAGGTAAAAGAGGAATGGAGGGATATGGATGATACACAGGAGATGGACATTTAGTGTAAATTGACATCAAGCTGGGCACAACATTGTGGGCTGGATGGCCTGTCCAGTGGTTCACTGTTCTATGTTCTACATTAAAAGAGTGGTGTTACACCACTTGTTGCATGGGAAGCTGAGAGGGGGAGTGGTTGGTGGAGATGGAAAAGTAGATTTGAAAATCCTATGTGGAACAGTCCCTTTGGAATGCTAAACCTGAAATTGCCAAAATCAATATTAAGTCCGACGGATTATATTGGGCCCAATCTGAAATTGTTGAGCTCAATATTAAGTCTCAGGGTTGTAATCTTTAATTACAATCTTTAGTTGTTCTAACATATGTCTGGAAAAATTGAGTTGGCACATGAATGGAACAATGCAGGGCAATTTGGTGGTATATCGCTGAAGTTTGGATGAAGTGATTTACAAAGGAGGCTGTCCACAAATAATAAAATCCGATGACAGTTTCAGCAGCATTTAGTCTGAGGTAGAGGTAGCAGAGTCTGTAGTTACAGGGATGAATAGAGGCGATCTTTATGATGTGCAGCTGTAACCTCAGCTGGTAATCAAACAGAATTCTGAGATGGTGAACAATCTGATGCATCTTCTGTGCTGGAGGTGGACTGAATTGTAAATTAGTTTATTACTGTCATATGTACTGAGGTACAGTGCAAAACTTTGTTTTGCATGCCATCCATACAGATTATTTCATCACAACAGTGCATTGAGGTAGTATAAGGGAAAAGCAATAACAGGATACATAATAAGGTGTTACAGTCTTAGAGAAAGCGCAGTGCAGGCAGACAATAAGGTGCAAGGGCCATGACAAGGTAGATTGTGAGCTTGTGAGATTGTGAGGTCAAGAGTCAATCTTTTCGTACAAGGGACAATGGGCCAGTTGGGCTGAAGGGCACGTTTTGTGCTGTATAACTCTATGACTCTGAGGGAATATATGCCAAGAATGTGGATTTTGTGACAGGGTCAGATGAATAACCTCAGTCTTCTTCTAAAAAGAAATTGCAGAGGAAACTACAACATATCTATGATTAGATATCCATTGAGCATAGAGATAGTAAGGTGTTGATCAGCAGTGCAGTGTATAATTGGGTATTGACAACATACATGCACAAGATGACCCTTTGTTTGATGATAATGTCACCAAATCCAGCATGAAGATGAAGAGAAAGAAGGGCCACGGACAGCAGCTGGGAGGACTCTGGAGACAACGAAAGTGAAACTATTGCTAGAGATGCTCTGATTACAAATAAGCTTGAAATCAAGTGAGGACAGTCCCATTGTGCTGGACAACAGATGAAAAGCTCTGGAGGAGGAAGAAATGGTCGACTGTTCAAAATTGCAGGGAGGTCATGAAAGACAAAGTGGGGAAAGTACACCACGGTCTGAGTCAGAGGGGAACAACGTGGTACTGTGAAAAACAAATTGAAAGATTCAAAGATCATCTGAGAATAAATTTAAAAGATGCTTGATAGTTGATCAGCTGAATGTCAGGAAATAATATTGTATATAGCAGAGAAGAATTATAACAATATATTTTTAGTTGTCTACCCATGTCCTTAATGGCTGTGATTCATAAACTTTTGCTTCACTCATATTATATGTGTCTGAAGAAGTTCCACAAAAAAGCACTTTGTAAAGGTTTACTGAGGTAATAAAGCTTTTGGCAAGAATTGGTGATTTATTTGTCAACAGAATGATCTGATTACATTTTATTTGTTTTATGAGATGTGGGCGCCACTGATAGGCCTGCATTTACTGCCCTTCCCTAACTGCCCTTGAGGAAGTGTTGGTGAGCTGCCTCCTTGAACCTCTGCAGTCCTTCTGATGAATATTCTTCCAGAGTGATGTTTGTAGGTAGTTCCATGATTTAGATCCAGCAACAATGAGGGAACGACAATACATCTCCAACACAGGATCGTATCCGACTTGGAGAAGAACCTGCAGATGGAGGTGCTCCCATATGCCTACGGTCCTTATTATTCTTGGAGGTAGAACTCTGCATGGTTTTATAGAGAAATCCTGTCTGACTAATTTTTTTGAGGAGGTAAATAAGAAAATTGATGAAGGCAGGGTAGTAGACATTGTCTACATAGATTTTAGTAAGGTCTTGCATGGAATGGCTGGTCCAGAATGTTCAGGTACATGGGATCTAGGTCAAGCTGGCTAATTGGATCCAAGATTGGCCTGGTGTAGGAGACAGAGGGAAGTTGTGGAAGGTTTTTCTGATTGGAAATCTGTGACCAGTGATATACTGTAGGGATTGGTTCTAGGACCTTGATTGTTTGCAACACAAGTGGATAGGGTGGTTAAAAAAGGCGTACTGCATGCTTGCATTCATTGAGTATAAAAGTTGGGAAGTCGTGTTGCAAGTTTGGTTAGGCCACATTTGGAGTATTGTGTGCAGTTCTGGTCACCACAGTACAGGAAGGATGTAGAGGCTTTGGAGAGGCTGCAGAAGAGGTTCACCAGGTTGTTGCCTGAATTGGAGAGTAATAGTGATAAGGAAAGTTTGGACAAAGTTGGATTGTTTTCTCTGGAGCATTGGAGGCTCAGGGGAGACCCGGTGAAAGTGTATAAAATTATAAGAGGCATAGATAGGGTGGAAGATCTTTATCCCAGGGTAGAAATGTCAAATATGAGATTTAAGGTGAGAGGGGAAAGTACAAAAAAGATGTACAAGGCAAATTTTTTCACAGAAGGTGGTAGGTGCCTGGGGTGCACTGCCAGGAGAGGTTGTACGATAGCAACGTTTAAGAGGCATTTAGACAGACACATGAACAGGCAGGAATAGAGGGATATGGACCAGGTGCAGGCAAATAGGATTAGTTACATTGACGTCATTGTCAGTGCAGACATGGTGGGCTGAAAGGCCTGTTCCTGTGCTGTATTGTTCTAGGTTCTATGTGAAAGACTTGGATGTGAATGTAGGAGGAATCATTAGTAAGTTTGAAACTGACACAAAAATCAGTTGGGTTAGGAAGAGCGAGATAGATTGTCTAAGGCTGCAGCAGGATATAGATCAAGTAGAACGTCATTGGTAGATGGAATTTAATCCCGGCAAGTGTGAGGTGATTTTGGGAAGTCAAATAGCGATAGGATATATACGGAGAATGGTAGGCCACCAAGGAATGTTGATGAACAGAGAGACCTTGGGGTTCAAGTCCAGTGTTCCCTGAAAGTGACAATACAGATTGGTAGGGGGGTGAAGAAGGCCAATTGCATGTTTGCCTTCATGAGTAGTGGCACAGAATATCAAACTTGGGAGATTATGTTATTCAGCATAGTGTTGAGTTTCTTGTGTGCTGTGGAGCTGCACTCATCCAACCAGGTGATAAGCATGCCATCACAATCCAGACTAGTGAATTGTAGAGATTGGAAGGGAGGTCACAAGCCAGAGAATATCCAGCCTTTGATTTGTTCTTGTTGACATAGGATTTACTTGTCTGGTCCAGTTGAGACTCACCAATGGTGATCTTCCTGAATGTTGATTAGGTACTCAAATAATTGTAGTTCTCTTGAATATCGAAAGTAGTAGTTTGATCCTGTCTTGTTGGAGATTTCTTTGCCTGGCATTTTTGTTCTGCAAATGTTGCTTGCCGTCCATCAGCCCCTACCTGGACATTGTCTAGGTCTTCAGATGTCTTCATCTACAGCTTATCCCCATGACAACCCTGACCTCACCCAATCAGAGACACAGTATTTCCTTTGTCTTATCCATCCCTCCCCCTCCCATTCGGCAAATTATAACTATATTGTTTTCTCTCTTTCCCAGTTCTGATGAAGGGTCTTCATCCTGAAATGTTCACTCTGTTTCTCTCTCTCTCCACAGATACTGCCTGACCTGCTGAGTATTTCTCGGAGTTATTGTTTTTGTTTATAACGTCTGCATTTTTTTTTGTTTTTAATGTCTAAGTCCTGTTGCAAACATGCGGACTGTACATTTTTCTGAGGAGTTGCAAATGGAATTGACCATTTTGCAATCATTGGCTTTTATTCTTATTTAATTCCAGATTGTTTAATTAACTGAACTTCAGTTGCACAGCAGCTTAAGGAAAGTCCATTGACCTGAAATGTTATGCACTGTCTCTTCACAGATGCTGCTTGATGCATTGAGTTTTTCCAGTAGTTTCTGTTTTTTATACATATCAAACTTCACAATATTTTGCTTTTCCTTACAGAAATCTAACATGCATTTTGTGAACGCATTACGGTGTCTATCAACTCTTGAGAGATTGCTTTAATGTGGAACAGAATGATCTGACCTGAATTTGATCCCCCTGGGCTTACAGGGAGTCTTTGCTCTAAACTAGTTGTGAATTTAATTTCCAATCCAATGCATGCACTGGCATCTGTTCTTCGTTAAAATTAGCAGGATAACTGCAGCAGGCTTTTTAGTAGCCTGATGTGAGTCTCTGACTTTCCACCCCAGATCTGAGCCAAGGCGGCTGGTTTCCACACTGCTGTGCAGTAAGGTAAATTCCTGCTGTGTTGATTAGCAGCAGCTATCACGGAAGTTCACAATCAAGTTACAAAAAAGGCCTAATTCACACAAAATGGCCTGAATTATTGTGAAGTGCGTTTGCACAAAAAAACCACCTGGCTTTATCAACAGTTGTAGGGAAGAGAAAGAAATGAAAGAAAAGGCAAGGGGTGACGAGAATTTCATAACGGTACCCCACTGCAGGCTAATACATCGATGTGTGTGTCTGTTAAATGAGTTCTGACAGGTGAACAAAATCTTTAGCAACCCGGTTTATGTTTAGTTAATAGGAATTGACTGTACTCATGGGCCCTCCATACAAGGAATGTAGCTGTCTTGCAAACCAGAAGGAAACCAATGATTTATGATTTTGAACAAGATTTTCATAATGTATATTTTTTATAACTGCAAAATGGATTTATTTTGGGAACAGTAATAGTCATTTTTATATAAAATATCATTGTAATTTATCTCTGCGGTGATGAAGCCAAAATTTGGCTCAATTCAGAGAGAACTCAAAAAAAACATTTGCATCAGGAAACTAATTCCAGCTGTGCTTCTCTCCCTTGTTTTTATTGTCCCCATTTGTAGATGACTCTTCGCTTAAAGAGAGAAATCCAGGAGCTAAAGGATGAGCTAGCTATGGTCACCGGACAGACAAGGACTGACAGCCTCTCAGAAGAGGAAAAACAGAAGTACCTTTTACCTTTTTTAGCCTCATTAGATGTGCAAACTAAAGCTTAAAATGAATGGATTTACACGCTTTGTTAGATCAATAAGAGAGAGAAATATGACAAAAACTTATGAAGAACCCTTCTGCTCGTACCACTAGTAGTAATCTCAATTTCTCCTTGTAATTTCTAATAATAAGATAAATATTCTTCTGTTTTTGTATTCCAATATACTTGAGGGACTTGTGTCCACAGAGAAACTACCCCTTAAAATGGATTTTATAGTTGTCTCACCTGTATTGTGGTAAAAATAAGAGACAGAAAATACAGGAAGAGCACAGATATGTGACTTCATAAAAAGTTATGACCTGAATGAGAATATTTAAATCAACGTTTTGTGTGTGGCCCTTTATCAGAATCAATGTTTTGCATTTTTAGCATCCTTTGTATCAATTTCAAATTTTAACCATTCATGTTTTTATTTTTTTTATCTCTTCGTCTAATTTTGTGTAAGTGGGTTCACAGCATGTCTAACTGAGGGGCGAGACTTAATGATTGGTTCATTTTAGCTGATGTCCTTTAAGAACCTGAGGAATCAGCTTCTCTGTATCCATCAAGTCTCACTATAAACAGAGAGCTGAACTGTTCAGATGGGCAGTTAATGGATGGAAAATCTTTTGGGTGACTGTTTATAAATCATAGCTAAACAATTGAGACACAGACAAGGAGACACAAGAGGCTTCTGGAATCTGGCGCAAGAAACAACCTGCTGGAGGAACTCAGCAGGTCGAGCAGCATCTGTGGAGTGAAAGGAATCATCCCTGATGCAGGGTTTTGACCTGAAACATCGCCAATTCCTTTCCCCCCACAGGTGTTACTCAACCCACTGAGTTCCTCCTGCAGATTATTTGTTGCTCGAGACACAGACAAGAAATTAAACACTGTTTGTATTTATTATAAAACTTTGACTACATCTAAGAGTTGCATTCTGATCTTAGTTATGTGGCATTATATGAATGCTGACCTATTGTTAATCTATATAACTTTCTTAGAATGTAGGTGTCATTGGTACTGAGCTCTAATACAGTTTTTCTTTCAAATTAGGAAATGCTATATCTTTCTGTGTTATGTTTCCTTTACATGGTTCAATCAAACTCACATCTTCCACTTTATTAACTATTAGCCCCCTTGAAGGGCTAATCTTCCTGAATCATCCTCCTGAAGATGGTGCAGTTGAGACTGATGAGTCCTGGTACTGCCAACGTACAATATTATGACTGTGAAACTAGCTGAGAGTTGCTTTCTTGGTGGTAAATCAAGAGCAATACAATGTGGATTTCATTGCTGTAGACCAGAAAGATGTTGCACCTATACTTGCAAATGGTGCAGTCCAGCAGACAAGATTGATAAAAGATACACCATAGCAGGTTCCTGGAAGCGGCTATCTGAAGGCCAGCAAACTGCTTACCAGGGGGGCTAAAACCTGCCATGCCGAGACTTGGAGATACAGTGAGAACCCCACGTAACTCCAGACTTGGCAGAAGACAGTGCTGAACCTACAAATTCCACCCATCAGGTCATCCAACCTCACAGCAAAAGAAGGTGAACCAGATCAGAAGACCAGGTCTAGGGCCAGACCTAGAGAGGGAATTCAACAACCAAAGGATCTAGAGAATTTACCATGGAGTTTAGATCAACTATAAACAAGTACAAGGGGAAATCTAGAATAACAGCACATTAGAAGAGTGCTAAGGTCATGTTATCACAAGTCTGTCACAACAGAAAAGGAGGCCGTCCAATCCAGAATCCATGCTGGAATTTCAGTGTATTGATATTGTATTTAGAGAGGGTAAGCTAGACTCAGGTAAAACTAACTGAACAATGGGCAGCCTTTGATATCTGTGCTTTTCCAGTTTGATCTCTTGATTATCTCTGATTTTCATTGCTCACCATTGGTGGCCATGCATTCAGTTGCTGAGACCTGAGCTCTGGAATTCCCTCTGTAAACCCTTCTGCATTTCTTCCTCACTTTCCTCCTTAAAACCTACCCCCTACCAGTCTCCAGCTCATTATGTGGCTAGTATGGTATTTTAATTGACAGTGTTCTTGTGAAATGCTCGAGGATGTCTATTAAAAGTTGTTGTTGTGATGAGATAGAGAGGTGATGCAAAATAGGCATCTTTCATTTTACATCTTTGACTTTAAGAAATAAAATGGGATGCCGATTCTCAATCAAAGATTTTTACATCATCACACAAATTCAAAATTACCCCCACTGTGGTTGAACTATTGAACTGTACCACTGCAAGACAGTAGGTTAGTACTGGTCACATATAGTTCGTACAAGTTGGTGCAGCTTACCAGACTTAATACTGACATGTGCTATGCACAAAATAGTATCAAATTGAGTAAAATGATTATCTTTCACCCTGAATGTTGGAAATCTATTGTGCTTACAACAACCTCATTACTTTGGTTGCTTATGTAAGGATTCAGCTCCTGTTTGCAATTATTAATTTAGTAACAGTGGGATCTTTACATGCTACCTAATCTGACTTGTACCTGGCCAAGAAATATTCATCGCTGAGTGGAAAATGCAGAAGAAATTTTTCATTCTATCAACTAGTGCCTAAAAATTCAAATGCATAATGCTGTTTCTTTCCAATATTCTGCAATCCAAAGTTAATTTTTATCACAGTGAAACACTCTAACTACCATTTTGGATGGTTTTGGATTACTTGGAAAATTTGATTGAAAATTTCCTATCGTGACTTAACCTCCTGATGCTGACACGATTTCCTTATCAATAGGAGGTGGGGTGGACGGGGGTCGGGGGGAGGGGGGGAAGAGTGTGGAATGTATCATTGAGCAGTCCAAGGACAAAATGATCTTTACACCACAGCACAGAACCAGGAGGCATGCCTGCAATGGTATATTGGACAGAAGCAGTTTATTGACCCTGACAAGTCCATACCAGCAGTTGTGCTTCACTTAAACCTCCTTCTGCCATTGTTGACCTAAATCTATCAGAGTAGCCCTTTATTCCCATCACTCTCATATACTTGTACAACCTCCCCTTAAATCCATTCCTACTGTCTGCTTCAGCCACACCTTGTGGTAGCAAGTTCTATATTATCACCCCTTTCTGGGTAAAGAATTTCTTTCTGAAATACCTATTGGATTTCTTGGGGATTATTTTATCTGCTCTTCCCCATACAGATTTATTCTCTCTGTATACACACTAATAAAATCTTTAATAATTCTAATGACTGCTATTGGGTCATTCCTCATCCTTTTCTCAAGTGAAGAGAGACCCAGTCTGTTCATCCTTTCTTGCGATATATACCCTTACATTTCTGGAATGATCCTTATGAATATCCTCTGCATCCTCTCCAGGGTCTCTGTATCCTTCAATATGGTAACCAGAACTCAAACAAGGGTCAAGAATGTCTGTGTGATCACTTAACATCTCTTCTTGTCTTTCTCACTGCAATATTGCACCTCACAGCCAACAAACTTCCCAATGAAGTGGAGCTAATCTACAGAATGAGTGGGAAACTATTCAACCTCGTTGTCTCCACTCCAGAACCAATGTCACTCAAACCTCAGTCATAAAGTGTGCAGTATATAGATGATGTTTGTCCACACTCAGACTCAGAACACTTAGGCATCGTCAACTTGTTCACAGGACTGGGCCCTGTGCTAAACATACATCGAACTAAGTTCCTCTACCAAATTGCCTCTGCTGCACACCAACATGTCCTAGCAATGAAAGCCCATGACAAGAGCCTAGAGAGTGTAAATTACTTTCCATATATCGGGACCCACCTCCCAGCAAAGACAGACAACCGTGATGAAATTTCCTCCCATCACCTCTTGTGCACCAGCTTTGCCTGTCTGAAGAAAAAAGTGTTCAAAGTTCATAATGTCTAAGCTCATGATCTGTTGGGCAACAGTGATCAACACCCTTTGGACTACCCATAGCAGGAAATTCAAAGAACTGGAGAGGTACCGTCAATGCTGTCTGCACAGAATCCTCCAAATTCATGAGTAGGATAGTGAACCAATGTCAGGATCCTCTCTTAGGTCAACATCCCCCGCACTGAACTTCTGATTATGTTCACTTGGCTCTGATGGTTTGTATACCTGACCCCAGGTATACAAAGCAGGCAGTCAATTTCCGAGCTCCATAATAGCAAGAGATTACCAGGGATTCTACTTGAAAATTACAACATCCTCATCAGAATCCCTGGCACGTGACTGATCAAAATGGAGAAAGAGCAGCATGGAAGACACTGTGAACCCTGTGTCCTCTGTTGCAAACCCATGGAAGCCCAGTGAAAATGGCAGAGGGAGAGCCATGCTTTCACTCTTTCCACTCTTCCCTCCTGTATTGTGCTGTATTGTTCTATGGTTTTGTTCTATTTGTCTAAGACCACTCCTCACCTGGATCCACATATCACTTGCCAGCTCTTGTCCCAGCCCTCCCCCTCACCTCGTTATACTGGCTGTCTCCCCGCTACTCTTTCAGTCCAGGTGAAGGGTCTCGACCCATGACGTCGATTGTCCATTCCCCTCCACAGTTGCTGCCTGACCCGCTGAGTTTCTTCAGCTTCTTGAGTAACAAAAAGTCTGCTGGGGGAGCTCAGCGGGTCGAGCAGCCTCTGTGGGAGGAAAGGTACTGTCGACGTTTTGGGCTGAAACCCTGGATCAGGACACTCTCCCTCTGCCACTACCCGAAACGTCGACAATTCGTTTCCCCCCACGGATGCACCTCGACCCGCTGAGTTCCATCAGCAGTTTGCTTGTTGTTCCAGATTCCAACATCTGCTGTCTCTTGTGTCTCCTCCAACTTCTTGTTTCTTGTGTCTGCATACTACCTATTTCCTGCTTTACCAAGCACCTTCTGCCCATCTGTGGTAGAGTCCCATGAGTAAACTTACAACCCCACTGGAGTGGGTTTAATAGGGACTGCCAAGTAGAAGACAGGTTTAGTATAATTTTCTTACTTTGTAAAGGAAGCAAAGGACTTTCCTCCATTTCTTCTTCATCCACCTGGTCTTATCAGTCCACTATGTGCTTTATCATCTTCTGCAAAGAATCAGGGGTCTAAACTCAATGGGCCGATGTTTACAGATAGGTGCAGAGGTAGTCGGGAAGTGCAGGGAATTCCAGGGAGATGCAGACGTCCTGCAGAATTTGCTCCCTTCTGTTTTCTGCCTGCCAGCCAGCTACATCTACAGAACTTGCAATAAAACCAATTGCAGGAAGCTGCAGCCAGAGGTCCTTTGGGGATGGGGGAGAGAGTAGGTGTCAGAAAGTGAGAGCTACAGAGTGAGAAGGTTCTTGATCAAAGTAAGCTGAGGGAGGAGGTGAATTTGGAGAGCTGAGTTGCCGTGGAACCCTCCTTCTCCTCCTGGCCTACGAATAACTATAAGGTACTTACACCCTAGAGCCAGCACATCCTACCTTGCCTTCACTGATGGAATTTCCAAAGTTCTGGGAAGCCCAACCAGTAACTGTTTAAGACAGAATCCGAACTGTACTTTGTGAGACTGATTTTGTTCTCCAAGTGTCCTGCCTTCCAAGGAGAGGGATTCTCATACAGCATGCTACCCACTGCTGTAAAATCTCCACACCACACCAACCCACCTATTGTATGGGTGTGGGTTACTTTCTGGGACAAGGAATCAAATATTAAGGTAAATCATTCCTCAAGCATAATCCGAATCATACACTCCATATTTTGCTGTTAATCACATCATAGTCACTTTTGTAGCTTTACAGAAGTCTTTGATAATGGTAATCACAAAATTCTCAAATGTTGTAAATTGATCTGAGGATTCATTAGCAGTATCTTTGTGTCCAGTATTTCTGATGAATGGCATGCTTATGGTACAGATTCATCATAGGCAGCCAATATATTCCATCCTCTCAATGCTAACCAATGTGACTTTGCACAGCTGTCTTTTTTTATCTGCTTCTCCTCCTCTTTTGAAATGCCTGAAGAGTTCTGTGCAGAACCCATGAGGCAGGTGGGCTAGACAGGGAGGGTGGGTGAGTTGTTCACAATGGGTGTGTGCTCCTTCTGCTTGACCTCTTTATGGGCCCATATTTTCAGTGCTTTTCCTTACTTCTTTTCCACTTTGAGTGTTTACCGATCAGAAAATTCCATGAATTGGGGATATTGCAATTTTTCATGGAAGTTTTGAGAGCATCCAACAAGTGGTTTCATCACCCTCTTGGAAATCACGTGCCATGACAGAGCAGATGTCAAACATGAACGGTCTGCCCATTTGAACTGGTTGGGCATGATCTTGGGGATGTCAGTCTGGGAGAGAATGCTGATGTTGGAACACCTACCCTGCCAGTGGGTTTGTAGGACTTGATGGAGACCGCATTGGTGATACATCTTGTTTTGAGATGCCTACAGTAGGTTGTCAATGACTCCAAAACACAACTAGTCTATTCAGTCTTGTATCTGATAGAAGATCAGTGGATTCTTCTGGCTGGAGACACAGGAGACTGCAAATGCTGGAACCTGGAGCAAAAATGCTGGAATCTGGAGCCAAAAACAAACTGCTGGAGGAACTCAGTGGGTCAGACAGTGTCTGTAGAGGGAAATGAACAGTCGACGTTTCAGGTCGACACCTTTGCTGTGTACTGCTGCCACAAAACAACAAATTTCACGACATTTGTCAGCGATAATAAACCTGATTCTGATTTCATCTGGACTGAAAGAGTAGAAGGGAGGTAGCCAGTATAAAGAGGTGAGTGGAAGGGGTGGAGCAAGAGCCGGCAAATGATAGGTGGATCCAGGTGAGGCAGTTTGATTGGCAGATGGAGGAGGGAAGGGTAAAGGTAACAACAGAGGCTGGGAGGGGATGGCTGGAGGCCACAGAGGGCTGAAGATGATGGAATCTGATAGGAGAGGAAGGTGGAGCGTGGAACCAAATAAGGGAGGTGGGGAGGGCAGATGGGAACAGGAGGAGGGGTGCGGGGGTGATGGGCAGATGGAGTGGGTGGAGGAGGGGAAAGAAACTCGGTGATAGGGGGCTGGGGGGGAGGGTGCAGTGTGTGTGTGTGTGCGCGCGCCTCTGTGTGTGTGTGTGTGTGTACCTGTGTGTGTGCGTGTGTGTGTGTGTATGTGTGTGTGCGTGTGTGTGTGTGTGTACCTGTGTGTATGTGTGTGTGTGCGTGTGTGTGTGTGTGTACCTGTGTGTATGTGTGTGTGTGTGTGTGTGTGTGCGCGCGCCTCTGTGTGTGTGTACCTGTGTGTGTGTGTGTGTGTGTGTGTGTGTGTGTGTGTGTGCGCGCACGCGCCTCTGTGTGTGTGTACCTGTGTGTGTGCGCGCGCGCGTGTGTGAGAGTGTGAGTGAACTGGGTAGATCAGAAAGTGAGGGATAAGGGCCAGATGGGGAGCAGCTTACTTGAAATTGGAGAATTCAATGTTCATGCCATTGGGTTGTAAACCACCTCTGGCTGTTCTCCTGCCGAACCAGCAGCAGTGGAAGTATGGATATTCATCCTGTATGCTGTGTGTGGGATCTAGCTATGTGGGAATTAGCTGACACTTGTGTCTACATAACAATTATGACAATTATCATCTGTGAAAAACTTTAGCTGACCTGAAGGTTGAATAAGACACTACCTAAATTCAACAAACAATCTGCTGGAGGAACTCAGCGGGTCGAGCAGCATCTATGGGAGGAAAGAAATTGTCGACGTTTCGGGTTGAAACCCTGCATCAGGATAATAGTGTTCCTTTCCTCCCACAGATGCTGCTCGACCCGCTGAATTCCAACAGCAGATTGCTTGCAGCGTCTGCAATCTCTTGTGTCTCCACTATCTAAATGCAAATGTGTTCATGCCTCCTTCCTTTACTTTCTCCACTGCTGCCTCTTCTTAAGGAAGTTTATACATTTTGTAGAATGAATCATGAAAACTTAATTACATAGAACATTACAGCATGGTACAGGCCCTTTGGACCACAATGTTGTGCCGACATTTTATCCTGCTCTAAGATCTATCTAACCCTTCCCTCCCACATAGCCCTCCATTTCTCTATCATACATGTGGCTATCTAAGAGTCTCTTAAATGTCCCTAATGTACCTGCCCCCACAACCTCTTCAGGCAGCGCGTTCCACGCACCCGCCACTCTCTGTGTAAAAAACTTACCCCTAACATCCCCCTTATAATTGGCCACTGCTTTGTTATAGTCCTGGAGACACAGAAAACTATATATCTTCGAATAGGTTTGTAACAGAACCAGCCTCACAGCTAAAGATCAATGTAGGAATTTTGCACAAAAACAATGTAGTGGACATTTTGCAAAGATGTGCCAATGAGCTCTTCAGAAACTGGCCAGCCTAATGTTTATAGAATTTGTGTAAATCACATCCATAGGCATGTGGATGTAAAACACATCAGCTTGTTTTTGGGCTTAATTGAAGACAGGTTTTCCTGAAAAATAACAGATAAGGCTGCAAGCTGCAGATTCCTCAGAATCCTTCATTACATTGGAGGCACTACCTAAACTTAAGGCAGGTGCCAATAGTCATTATTGATCAGGAGAAATAAGGCTGAAACACATGACTGGAAATTGGTGCACTCAATTTATGCTATGTTTAGAGTAGTGCCTGCTTGGATCTCCTGAAAAAAATGTGTGACATTTGGCAAAAATCTGTTAAAAGCAGTACTGTTTGCATACAGCGATGCATTGGAATGGGACATGTGTGCTTCCCATTAGGGAGCTACAAGCTGCCACGTCATGGCTTCAGCGAACTGAGTCAGAGCTTAAAAGAGCCCTCCCCATGGCAGCCACAGTACAGCTTGGAGTAAAGGCTGCGCCACTGAGGTCAGGCAAAAAAACAGGGAAGGGAGGACACGATGCTCCTCTGTGTGTTTAGGCAACCCCTCCACCCTCCTCCACCTGATGGTCTTGCCCAGCTGAGTCCTGTGTCATAAGAGTTCCCAATCCAGTATGATGTGTGGGTTGATCAAGAGGCCACTGATCATTGCATTTAGAGAAATTCAAGGTAATCAGGCATAGTCAACATGATTTTGTGAAGGGGACCTCACTTGACCACTTTATTGGAGTTCTTTGAAGCTGTGGATAAAGATGTACCACTCCTAGATTTTCGAAGGTACCACATCAAAGATTATTGCGGAAGATAAAACCTCATGGTGGAGGAGGTAACAGATAAGTGTGGATAAAAGATTAGTTTGCTGACAGGAAACAGCGAGTAGGAATAGAACTACAGTACAGCACAGAATAGGCCCTTTGGCCCACAATGTTGTGCCAACATAGCTATTCCCTCCTACCTACAGAATGCCCATATCCCTATTTTCCATAAATGGGTGATTTTCTGGTTGGCAAGATGTAATGAGTGGTGTGCTACAGGGATCCATGCTGGAATCTCATCTTTTTACAGTTTATATTACCTTGGATAAATGCATTGATGATATGATTGCTAAATTTGCCGATGACACAAAGATATTAGGAAGGTACATCGTGAAGAGGATATACAAAGGCTCGGAATCAGATTTATTATCATTGACATATGATATGAAATTTGTTGTTTCACTGCAGCAGTACAGGAGCAAAGGCATAAAAATCTATAAAGTACAAAAATAAATAGAGCAAAAAAAAAGGAATAATGAGGTAGTGTTCATGGATCATTCAGAAATCTGATGGCGGAGGGGAAGAACCTGTTTCTGAATCATTGAGTGTGGGTCTTCAGGCTCCTGTACTTCCTCCCTGATGGTAGTAACAAGAAGGGGGCATGTCCCAGATGGTGAGGGTCTTTAGTGATGGATGCCTCTTGAAGATGTCCTCGATGGTGGGGAGGGTTGTGTCCATGATAGAACTGGCTGAGTCTACAACCTTCTGCAGCCTCTTGTGATCTTGAGCATTAGAGGCTCCATACCAGGCTCTGATGCAACCACTCAGAATGCTTTCCACTGTACATCTATAGAAATTCGCAAGAGTCTTTGGTGACATACCAAATCTCCTCAAACTCCTAATGAAGTAGATCCGCTGGCGTGCCTTCTTCATGATTGCATCAATGTGTTGGGCTCAGGATAGATCCTCTGAGATGTTGATGCCCAGAAACTTGAAGCTGCTCACCCCTTCCACTGCCAACAATGAGGACTGGTGTGTGTTCTCCTGACTTCCCCTTCCTGAAGTCCACAATCAGTACCTTGGTCTGGCTGACGTTGAGTGCGAGGTTGTTGTTGCAACACCACTCAACCAGCCAATCTATCTCACTCCTGTATGCCTCCTCATCGCCATCTGAGATTCTACCAACAACAATAGTGTCCTCGGCGAATTTATAGATGATGCTTGAGCTGTGCTTAGCCACACAGTCGTGAATGTAGGGAGAGTAGAGCAGTGAGCTAAGTACGCATCCTTGAGGTGCACCTGTGTTGATTGTCAGCGAGGAGGAGATGTTATCACCGATCCGCACTGACTGTGGTCTCCCTATACTATGTGGTAGTCCTTTATCTCCTTGCCCTACAAAAGGATATAGATAGGTTAAGTAGGCAAACGGAGGATAATGCAGGAAAATGCAAAATTGTGTATTTTGGCATGAAAAGTAAAAAAGTAGCATATTATCTTTAAAGGATCTTTGCTAAATGGTGCTGGAGCATGGCAACTCATTGCAAGTTGCTCTCTGCAGATCTACTCCTTACTTCTGTTATAATCATTCTGCTCTTTTAAATCTAAATTATATGGCTCTAAGAATCTCTGTAACTACAACACTTTATTCTGCATTCTAGTATTGTTTTCCCTTGTACGACCTCAATGCACTGATGTGATGAAATGGTCTGTATGGATGTCATGCAAAACAATGTTTTTCACTGTACCTCGGTACATGAGACAATAATATACCAATTTACCAAAATAAGTAGTGAGAGAATGCAGAACTGAGATGCAGAGAGATCTGGGTGTTCGAGTGCACGATTTGCAAAAGGCTGGTATGTAGGCACAGCAACTGATAGGAAGGCTAACAGGATGTCATCATTTATTGCTGGGGGAACTGAATACAGTAGTAGGGAGTTTATGCTTCATTTCTACACGGCACTGGTAAGACCACATCTGGAGTACTGCGTACAGTATTGGCCTCCTTCGTTAAGGAAAAAAGTTAATGCAGTAGCAGTTTAAAGAAGATTTATTAACTGAAGTAGGCAGGTTGTCTTTTGAGGAAAGGGTGAACTTTGTGTCAGTTGGAGTAGAGAGAGAGGGAACGATTGATGTCTAACATCCTGAGGGATCTTGAGAGAGGGTGGAGAGGGTGTTTCCTCTTTTGGAAGAATCTAGACCAATATCACTGTTTAAAAATAAGGAAACACCCACTTCACCTTAGAGATGAGGCAAAATGTTTTCCCCCAGTGGGTCATGAGTCTTTGGAACTCTCTTCCTCAAAAGGGTCGTTGAATCAGATTCTGTCAATATTTTAAGGCAGAGGTGAAGAGATACTTGATAAGCAAGAGGGGAAGGATTACAGCAGGTAGATAGGTATCAGAGTTGAGGTTTCAGAGTCATATCAACCATGATATTAAATGGCAGAGTAGGCTTGAGGGGCCAAATGGCCTACTCCCTGCTCCGAATTTGTATATTCATAACTCACTCAGGTTTGATCCACACGAAAAGATTGTGAAAATGAAGAGACCATTGCTGACATCATCCTGACCACTGAAAATTGATGCTGGTAATTAGCAATATGCAGGATGTCAATGTCACATTGTAGATTCATAGAGTTAGACAGCATGGTAACAGGCCCTTTGGCCCAACTTGTCTATGCCAACCAAAATGACTATGTACACTAAACCCACTTGCCTGTGGTTGGCCCATATCCCTCCACACCTTTCTATCCATGCACCTGTCTCTTCTGTCAAATGTCTCTTAAACATTGTAATTCTGCCCAGCTCTGCCACCTCCTCTAGCAGCTCTTTCTACATACCCACCATCCTCTGAGTGAAAAACTTGCCCCTCAGATCCCCTTTCAATCTTTCCCCTCTCACCTTAAACCCATGCCCTCTGGGTTTAGTCTCCCCTATCCTGGGAAAGAGACTGTGACCATTCACCCTATCTGTGCCCCTCATAATTTTACAAACTTCCATAAGATCACCCCTCAGCCTCCTTCACTCCAGGGAAAATTGTCCCAGCCTATCCAACCTCAAGCCCTCCAGTCCCAGTAACATCCTCGTGAATCGTTTCTGCACCTTGTCCAGCTCAATCACATCTTCCCTATAGCTGAAAGACCAGAACTACACACAGTACTCCAACTGCAGCCTAACCAACGATTTGTACAACTGCAAAATGATGTCTCTCCTTTTGTCCTGAATGACCAGTGAAGGTAAGCACTCTGTCCATGTGTGTTACCAATTTCAGGGAACCGTGTGTACTTATACCCCAAGGTCTTACTGTTCCACAACATTCCCCAGGGCCCTGCCACTCACTCTGTAAGCCCATTAGTTGATGTTTTGATGAACATTCCATGAAGGTCATAGGCTGTCCCCAAGTGAGGAATGAGTTGGGTCGGAGGCACAGTATTGCAATAGTTAATGACCCTGTTTCTTCAAGTACTTTGTGCATGGTTAAAACAGTGATCCTTAGCATGTAATTGTAGAAATCTGGCACATTGTTGCTTGGTTTTCTTAAAACTCTACATCTCAATCATTCTAATTGGGTCTCTGTGTCAACTAATCCTAGGCACTAATTAAGGCGTAGGTGAAGAGAATCCTAACCTTAGTACATCATTCTCAGCAAGGGAGGAAGCATGCACTGTGGAACCTGTGATGTCTTTAGATCCACGACTGATGGCTGGAGAATTTAATTCCTGCTAAGGTCTGCCTGTCACGCAAATGCACAGGCCCATTTTCCAATAGATGTGATTTCACCCAGAAATTATCACTAGCACAATAATAACTGCTTTTATATGCTCATTAGGTATTAAAAGAGCACACTAATGCATCCAATTACTTGACTAGAGTGCATGAAAAAATAATTGGATACAATGTAGATTTGTCAAAATATCTGGTCTGTGTGTATAATTTCCAAATGATTATTGGTCACTCATTTACAAAGGTTGCAATAAGACAGCAGACTCTTGATAAGATAAGATATCTTTATTAGTCACATGTACATCGAAACACACAGTGAAATGCATCTTTGCGTAGAGTGTTCTGAGGGCAGCCCACAAGTGTCGCCACGCTTCAGGCGCCAACATAGAATGCCCACAATTTCCTAACCCATACGTCAGACCTGCATGTCTTGATCTCAGGCATTTGAGACTCTGCAGATGCTGGAATCTGGAGCAACACACACAAAGTGCTGGAGGAACTCAGCAAATCAGGCAGCATCTATGGAGGGAAATAAACAGTCGACATTTCGGGTCGAGACCGTAAACAACCTGACCCGAGATGTCAACTGTTTATTTCCCTCCATAGATGCCGCCTGACCTGTTGAGTTCCTCCAGCACTTTGTGTGTGAAACTCTTGACCTCAGGCAGTTTATGTTGTCTTTTTGTCTTAAATCTCATTATCATAAATATTTCTGATCTAGATGTCCCAGTTTTCTCAATATACTTTATCCACTCCTTCATAGTTCAAACATTCTAGAAGATTACCTAAAATAATCTGTGCTGTAATAAGAAATAGAAACAAGCTTTTGATAATCAGAATCAGGTTTATTATCATTGAATTGTATGTCATGAAATGTGTTGTTTTGTGGCAGCAGTACAGTGCAAATTTATAAAGTGCCTATCAATTACAAAGTAAATAAATAGTGCAAAAAAAAAGGAATAACGAAGCAGTGTTCATGAACCGTTCAGAAATCTGATGGTGGAGGGGAAGAAGCTGTTCCTAAGCTGTTAAGTGTGGGTCTTCAGAGTTATGTACCTCCCCTCTGATGGTAGTAACGAGAAGAGGGCAAGTGAGGGTCCTTAGTGATGGATGCCGCCTTCTTGAGGCACCACCTCTTGAAGATGTCCTTGATGGCGGGGAGGGTTGTGCCCCTGATGGAGCTGGCTGAGTCTACAGCCCTCTGCAGCCTCCTGCGATCCTGTGCATTCGAGGCTCCATACCAGGCTGTGATGCAACCAGTCAGAATGTACCAGTCAAAACCGTACATCTATAGAGATTTTGGTGACATACCAAATCTCCTCAAATTCCTAACAAAGTAGAGCCGCTGGTGTGCCTTCTTCGTGATTGCATCAATGTGTTGGGCCCAGGATAGATCCTCCGAGATGTTGATGCCCAGGAACTTGAAGCTGCTCACCCTTTCCACCACTGACCCCTCAACGAGGACTGGTGTGTGTTCTCTGGAATAAGTTGAGTCGGAGGAAGGAGTGTGGAATGAGTTGGGTAGGAGGCATAGCATTGCAATAGTTGATGTCCCTGTTCTTTTCTAGTACTTTGTGCAGAGTTAAAACAGTGATCCTTAGCGTGTAATTGTAGAAATCCTGCACATTGTTACTCAGTTTTCTTGAAACTCTGAAGTTCAATCATTCTAATTGGGTCTCTGTGTCAACTAATTAAAGGCGCTAATTAAGGCGTAGGTGAAGAGACCCCTAATTTTAGTACATCGGTCTCAGAACCCATTGCATTGTACAGGCTTCAATTTTCTACTTGTGTTTGTGGTGACTTCCTCTCCTTGTATGTGTGAGCTTTTTTTCTTCAAATGCATATGTCGCAATTTCTTTTTCAACAACACACAAAGCGCTGGAGGAACTCAGCAGGACAGGCAGCATCTATGGAGGGAAATGGACAGTCGACGTCTCGGGTCGAGTCCCTCCATCTCACAATTTATTTTTCCTTCTTGTGTCTGTATGGTTAACTTTCCTGATGTTTGCAGGGTTCTTTCTCTTGTGCAGCTAACTGTTGAATTCCTCACTGCTGGCATCTCTCTTCTTGAGGAGGATGGGTATCTATTCTCCAGACAACAACCAGAGAAACCGGTCAATGGAAATTCATTGATTATGAACCTGAAATCCAGTGACTCATTCTTTACACATCGGGATCCCTCAAAACTTGACTTCAACAAATTACCCTTTTCACGAAAAGCCAGACTTTTGAAAGGTAATTGACCTGCAATTCCCCACAGATGCTGCCTGCCTTGCTGAGCAATTAGAGCATTTACAGTTTTTATTTCATTTGGGAAAACCAGTGTATTTTATTAAGCTCCATTAAACATTAAGCAATGTGTGCAATTTAGCTAAGTGCAAGTGGAACATTAGGGCACTTTGAAAAACCTGATTAATCATCTGGGTGCAATGTGGCTCATTATTGAAAGGAAATTCAATTTGCATCTGATTGTGAGAACTATTACTGATTTATATCTAACCAAAACTGGAAAAATATCTTACGATACTGTTACCCCAAATTTCTACTTCTTCTCTCAAGACAAACTGACTCATTGTTCGGATGTCAGAGATCCTCTACTACCTCATCCATTTTCCTTCGTTCAGTCCTCACGTGAACCTGAAAAGCCCAACAGACTAGCATACGCATAGCTTCCCTTCAGAGAACACTGAAAAATGGTAATGCCGTAGTCTTTTTTTTAATCTCACTTTTCTAATCTTGCCAACCCATTGCTGCCTAAATTCAAGCGGTGAAAATAGCACAGATTAGGGATGCTCTAGTATGTAAACTGTGTACCAGATGCAGTGTTCTCAAAGAGTTACTCACCAGGTAACAAGCCGAGCTTTTAAGAACCTGCTCATGTGCTATTCCAAAATGCATGATTCAGTGAACAGAATATTTTTCTGCAAAAATTGCCTTAAATTGAACGTTCTGCAGTCGGAGATATTTACCAAGTGCGAATGAAAGAGAATGAATCTTAACTGAGACACAAGAGAGACTGCAGATGCTGGAAATCTGGAGCGACACACAGAATGCTGGAGGAAATCAGTGGGTCGGGCAGCATCTGTGGAGGGGAATGAAAATCTTCCACCATAGCTGCTGCCTGACCCGCTGAGTTCCTCCAGCATTTTGTGTGTTGAATCTTAACTGATACTGCAGCTTTGCTTTAGATATGAATATTACATTTGAATGGGGAATTCTCAAAAACATCACAGGTTAAAATGCAGCAAAGCAAATAGCAAATGGCAAATAGCTCGTGCTTGGTTGGAGATGGCGATGTAAACATACTGATGCAACTCACATGCCAATGAGTCAGTTTGCTTATTTTCAATGAAGCAGGAAATTAACCCACTCTAATGTGCTAGTAAACAGAAGTTTCCAACTTGACCTAGCCCTGAGCACCTTGAGCTATCAGAATCCAAAAGGCACCAAAGGACAATTTCCTCCATCTTGAAATTTACATTTAAAAAAATCAAACCTTCACTTGAATGTATTCAGCTTTGTGCTGGGATACTTGGCAACAGTAGTGAAACAGAGCATAAAATGTTCCTTTTGTATTGACAGTGTTATATTATACCTGACTTGAGCCTGACAACTTGGTTGCCAAAATCCTGGAACTGGTTCAATGATACAGGGACAGGAAACCAGGAAATTACTGAGTAAAAGAAAAGTACAAAATAGGCTCTAGCTGCTTGAACAAAGAGGTTTTACAAGGAAGAAAGAAAGCACTGCTTTGTTCAAAATTGTGACTGGAGCAATTTTTACAAATTGTTTTCTCAGTTTGTTGAAGCAACAGTATAAAAGATTAAAATACACACACAAACACGCACACGAGCGTTTTCCACAGTGTGCCTGTTACTGCACTAATTGCTTGGAAACAAAAGCAAGTTGTATGTGTTGGAGAGATGCCACAACCTGCTTTTTTGTAATCTGATAGTATATGAAGATTTGACTTGTGTAGATTTGAGCAGATAATGTACTCAGCACTGGCCAGCAGCAATTGGTCTGGTCAGTAAAATGGATTTTTTAAATGAATAGTGAAAGGACGTTTCAAGGCTGTGCTTGCTGGCAAGGTTAAGTAACCTACAAAACCACATGTACAATTTATCTTACGTTTATCATAACTCAAATGAGATGCATTGTAATAAAATTGTACAGAGTCTTGTGTGACTCTGGTTCAAAGGTAGTGAAAGGTGAAAAAAAAACTCAATAATACAGTACCATTCATGCTTCTTGCTTACATGAAAGTGCTTTAAAGTCAGTTTTAGTAATTTTTTTCCCCAAACTTTTTATTAGTTTTCAAATTAATACAGATTAATATATAACATCAATGTTTGTACTTGTAATACAAAGAGATCAGGAGAACAATCATGGCATAGATAATCATAAAGAACAATAAAATACAAAAAAAATCTGTAGATCCCTCGATCTCTTAGTAAATGAATACAATATAAAAGAAAGGAAAGAAAAAGATTTCTTATATATATAAAGTAATTTTTTTAAAGGTATAGCTATTAGAACTAGTTTAAATTCGTAATTTTTTTTTATTGTCACTTGTACTGACGTACAGTGGAAAACTTGTCTTGCATACTGTTCATACAGATCAATTCATTACAACAGTGCATTGAGATAGTACAAAGTAAAACAATAACAGAATGCATAATAAAGTGTTACAGTTACAGAGAAAGTCCAAGCAGGTAGACAATAAGGTGCAAGGCCACAACGAGGTAGATTGTGAGGTTAGGAGTCCATCTTATTGTTCTAGGGGACTGTTCAATAGTCTTATGACAGCAGGATAGAAGTTGTCCTTGAGCCTGGTGGTACGTGCTTTCAGACTTTTGTATCTTCTGCCCGCTGGGAAGGGGTAGAAGAGAGAATGTCCAGGGTGGGTGGGGTCTTTGATTATGCTGGTTGCTTCACTGAGGCAGTGAGAGGTATAGACAGAGTCCATGGAGAGGAGTCTGGTTTCTGTGATATGCTGAGCTGTGTCCACAACTCTCTGCAGTTTCTTATGGTCCCGGGCAGAGCAGTTGCCATACCAAGTCGTGATGCATCTCGATAGGATGCTTTCTATGGCGCATCGATAAAAATTGGTGAGGGTCAAAGGGGACATGCCAAATTTCTTTAGTCTCCTGAGGAAGTGGAGGCATTGTTCACTCCTTGGAACTTGAGTGAACATCACCAATAGGCTGTCCTGGTCCAACCTCACAAATAGCAATAATAACCAGGTAATGTTTTAATAGTATTGGCTGGAGGTTAAGTATTGGCCTGGTCTTCAGGTATAACTTCCCTGATCTTCTTCAACTGCCAAACGATTTATTCTGCTCACATAGATGGTGTCATGGTTTGACGTCTCAGTTTCTATGTTTGTAGAACACCCTTAGTATTTCAGTGAATGTCAGTCTTGATTTTGCGCTTTCAAGTCATGTTGTGTGAAGTGGTTCCTTTCGGCCTTAAGGATGAAGGACTCTGGACACGAGCTTTGGATATCAAAACTAGTTTAATCACAAAGGCAAATGCAGGGACAGAATGGATGGGAACAGATACACACTCACACACATGCAGGAGACCGCGAACATGAGGGGGGATCGCAACTAGGATAAGATACAGTCACACACACACACACAGACACACTGATACACACAAGCACACAATAACAATGTACAACTTCAGGATATAATACTTCAATGCTTGACCCACACTAGCATTAGCCCTTAACGCTCCCTGAGTCTGAGTGAAACGCTCCCAAACCACTTGGTGATGCACTCTTACCAGGGATCTCTGCAGCGTTGTCTCACTACTCCTGGGGTCATCAAAGAGGGAGGCCTAGGGGATTGCAACCCTTTTTATGGTACTTGGAGGCTGGGTGGAGCCTCACTGAGTGATTTAAATGGGCCAATGATTTGGGGGTCAAGGACAAAGGTGCCTGCCACAGTCAATGGTCAAGCAAGTTCAGAGACAAAAGGTACTCTCACACCTGAGGGATGGGTGGAGCCGCACCTTGATTGACAGTAGTATCACTTCCGATCTGAGGACCATTTATTATATGTGTTTCTTTATTCATTGGAAATGGGCATCAGTGACATATTCAGTATTTACATCCATCCTGATTGCCCTTGAGTGACAGGCCAAGTCATTTGAACTCGCATTACTGAACTAGCAACCTGAGTTTTGGACTACTGAGCTAGGGACATGAGTCAAATCCCAGAATGGCAACTGGGGAATTTGAGTTGAAGTAATAAAGTAAATCTGGAATTTTGGAAGAAATCTAGTCTCAGTTTTAGCAAACATGAAATATTTAGATTTTTTTGTAAATAAAGTTAATTATTGTCCCTCAGAGAAAGAAGTCTCCCAACTTTAGCTGGTCTAGACTATCTGTAACTTTAGACCCATTTAACAGCCTCCTCAGTTTAAGGGACAGACAAAAATGTGCTCACATTGCAAGTAGTGTACACATTCCATGAACAGGTACATTTAAAAAAAATGTGTCCACAAATCAGGTATCACCTGCTTTTGGCACACCAACGATGTGCTGCTGATTCCCAGTTGGATCCTTGACATAAAATGGTTAATTTGACTGAAAATACCTTAGGCACAGGATAGTGTCCTCCCTTTGGGTCAACCTCCATGTGCTCAATATATTAGAAACATTTTTGCACCCAGAATCATGCACTAAAGGAGGACCTTCGCAGTTCCAGAGGGAAACTCGGGAGGAGTTGACTTATGACTTTTTAATGGCGTTAAAGCAATGTTGTATGTCTGTTTTTGAAGGTCCCATTAGTGTCAGAATCTTCAATTACAAGATTCCTACAACAGTGTAAATCCAGGCAGTGTCAGTTCACCATAGACTAGTCGATTGATCAGTTGCAGCTGCACCTTCGGCAGCCAGCTCTTAAAGGCACATACTACAATGTAAACATCCCTCTTCTGGCTACTCATGAGTGCTGCTGCTTAAAAACAGAAGATTTCTGCAATGAGCAAAGGGGTGGAGAAGTGTCCCTAGGGGACTTAGACAGGTTGACAAAGTTCAATGCCTGCAGGAGGCACGTTTTTGTGTGCAAGGTGTCTCCCTGGGCTACAATCAAGTGTTCCTGGCAGGAGGTTGCCAGAGAGGTCACTATAAGGAGCAATGCCATGTAAGTGCCAACACTTTGATGAAGCCTGCAATGCAAGCAAATGCCTGAGCTTGTTCTGCCTGCTGCTGTAGGCTGAAGGAAAAGTAGGTGAGATCTTCTCCTTGAGTATAAGCTTATTTAAATGCCCCCGCCCTCGCTTCCCCAGTGTAAGAATAGGCTTAGCAATAGCTAGTATTGTGTAAGAACTATCAATTTTCAGACCAGCAAGGTTGAGAATCAAGCTGGATATGAACATAGAATATAAAACAGTACAGATGAAAAACACGATGACACTGGAGGAACTCAGCAAGCCAGGCAGCATCTGTGGAGAAAAGCAGACAGTCAACATTTCGAGTCGGGACCCTTCTTCAGGACTGAAGATAGGAAAAGGGGAAGTCCAGTATATCGGGGGGAAAAGCAGAACGGTGATAGGTGGACAAAAGAGGTGGGGGGGGGGCGGGGCGGGCACAAGGTGGTGATAGGTAGATGCAGGTAAGAGATGGTGATAGACAGGTGCAGGAGAGGAGGGGAGAGCAGGTCCACTGAGGGATGTGTCATAGGTAAGGAGAGAGAGAGAAAAAAGGTAGAAGAAGGAGATAGGCTAGGAAAGGGAAAAAGAGAAAAGCATGGTGGGGGGGGGGGGCGCGGGGTGGGGGGGGGGGTGGGGGGCGGGGGGGGTGGTTGGCCACTGTGCTTTTCTCCACAGATGCTGCCTGGCCTGCTGAGTTCCTCCAGCATCATCGTATTTTTCATCTTGATCCATCCCCGGTGGATCTGCTCTTTGAAAATTGAAAATGATCATATAATAATTGAGAATTCAAAATCTCTGTCTCTCTGGAAGTGAAGCAGAAATAGTCTTCATCCTTATTTTATCATTCCTGAGATCCAGATCCAGATTAGTTTATTGTCCCAAACACAAGGGTGCAATTAAATTCCTTACTCATGTAAAGCTTGCAGATTAATGCCTTGCTTGCGTGAAGCTCACAGTGTGAAGTTCTTTTAGTCTAGGGGTATGATTGTACACTTTCCATTATAGAGTCATGAAGTCAAAGAATCATATAGCATTGAAACAGGCTATTTGGCCCATCTCGTCATGTTGACCAGTTGGCACCCTTCCTTATTAATCCCACCTCCCAGCACTTGGTCCACAGCCTTCTGTGCCAAAGCGATTCAAGTGCTCGTCTGGACACTTCTTAAGTGCATTATAGCTGAGAAGTTTGAATTATGAAGAAGCACACAAGAACTTCCAATTTGAAAAAAATTGATTCATAGTTCTATGATTTCTCAGAAAATAATTTAGATTAAGCGTATCCCATTTTTTGCCACCATGGAGAACAAGAGGTGTGTTTCTCAGAACTTCAGAAACCTCAGAGGTGACATATAAAACTCAATCCAGCATTCCCATTGGTGCACATTTATCTCAATACTAATACTCAGAGGCGGTATTATTCTGGATAGGGTTTGATTCCACTGTTTGGCCAGGAGCACAGAGCAGCCCATCCTAAACTCTTCATCTCCATGAAATTCAGGCAACTAAAACTATCTGCAATTAAGACAGAGCTGAATGAGCTTTGAGGCATCAAGTGCTGGAGCTCGGAGACAGCTGGGGGTTTGTACATCCTAGACTAGAAATGTGTTCAGTGTACTTATGACTTAATTGTTTTCAAGTTGAGTGACATAATTCAATCCGGTAGTGGTTAATATTAACAGCTAATCCCATTGAATAAAAAGTTCTTGCTAAAATAGATCCCGTTTTGTATAAGGGCAGCCTAAACTTCCATTAGGGGTTTTGGTTGACCACAGCTCATATGGATTAATGATGTATATCTGATCCGTAGAGACCTGCAAGCTGTAAGTTTTGAAAGATGATGTTGCAATACTTCCAAACTATCGTACTCTAGCGTATTCATGAACAATTCTGCTTGTGTCCAAAAAGAGAGAGGTAGTCCGTAATTCTCAAAAATTCAGATGAATATTTCATCTGGTTAAAAAAAACAAGGGAGTGTATTATATATAGAAAAGAACAAGGCCCAAAGTGTATGGCACTTATCTCCATCTGTGGTGTAGAAACCTTGGAAAAAGTTTATTCTAACCTGCGTGTGTTTCCAATCTTGGGCATCCCATCAGAGGAGCTAATGGGCAGGCTTGCCATCAGAGGAGGTGACATATGGGAGCAGTTATGTATGAAGCATCAATTATCATCATCTGATTTAATACTGTGATCCTTCAGTACAGTGAGGTTTATATGAGTGTTTCACTGTTTTGTTGAATGTTTTAAAACACTGATTATTGAATGAATTCATTGCCAATCGGATTTTGAGACATAACTAAGTCATAGAGATTAAATTTCAGCAACACTGTGCAATATTCTATCTATATTTGGTTTACTTTAAATCACGACTAACATGGCGTAGCACTCTTAAATACATCTGTATTCCAAATGAATGTGTAAACATATTTATGAAATTATTATTCATGCCATGAGATTTTCAATTTTATAACAACTGTTCCAGTGTTCTGTGCAGGCCAATCTTGGTATTGAATCTAGAAATTAATAACATATAATAGGACCACTGTAGCCAAGGCTGGTTTTAATATTATGGAAAATTGAAGTAAAGGGCAGATATATACTTGAGATTGTAAGTACAATGCATTCAAAGACATAGTATGTTCTGTGTGCTGGAAATGTAGGCAGCCAACATTTGAAAGAGGAACAATAGGTTACGGGGCTTTTAATCAGAACAGTTTTGATCTTGTTTTGGATAATGATTGCCCTGTTGTCTGAACGCACTAAGTAGGTGCAATGGTGGACTCTGCAGTCCCTTGCATTTACTCCGCTGGTTGGGAAGATCATGGTTGGTGTATCTCATCTCCACTTTCTCCCCTTAGCCCATATTCCTTTATTCCCTTTCTGTCTATCTGTTATCTATTACATGTAACAGAAAATCACATAGAATATGCAGGCAAAAACCTCCACAAGTCTATTCACAGACCAGGCATCTGGGGAAGAGGACTGTAAAGATTCACAGCTCTCTCACTGAACCCAGAGCTCCTCTTCTCAATCCATTCACTTACTCCGAGGTTATGACCCGTAGTTCCATACCTCATGGCCAGGAGAAACAGCCCCGCAAGCATCCACCATGTTGACCTTCAGCATTTTCTAAAGTAGTTTCGACATGACCTGCTGAGTTTTCATTGGTGTCTTTGTTCATTGTTGATCATCTCATTACTTTGTCTTAAGACACAGGGTTTTTATTGGGTCAGTGGGACTTTTGCTAGTTTTTGTTCAGACCCAAGGCTCATGTGCAGTAAAAATAAAAAGTTAATGAAGATAATGGATACATTAAATAAATTGTACCGTGCAATGCTAGTAATAAATGGCTTAGCTATTTAATAAAGACATTGAACAATTTACTTTGGCAGACAATACATGCAAAATGAACACTGCACAATGTACTTGTGTCTTTCTGGTGATTATGTGATTTATGAATGACTATGCATGGTAATTTTTTAAGGTATTGGATTGTTTGATTTTATTCTAAATAGGTTGTACACCTGGGATTTTTTTCTTTCCCCTGATTATTCCTTCATGTTCAGTTTCAACTCTCAACATGGGAAAAAGGTTTCGCTGCTCTGTCTACCAGTCGCTGAAAAATATGCCTTGTCGCAAATGACCTGGCAAACAGCTGTCAATGTTCACAGAACTGCATTGCAGCATCTACTCAGGAAGGCGAAAGCTAAGGTTCAAGCTGCTGACAATCTGATGGATTTCTTTATTCATCTTTTGTTTTGTGCAAAGGTCGCAGGAGCTGGTCAATAATTTTCTGGAGGACACTGACGCTGAGGCTTCACTGGAAATTGGACCTGACATGCGGAAGATTCAGTACTGCTTCCAGCTACTAAAGGTCAGTGTTTAAAGGCTTTAAATTACATCTGTTCTCCAGAACATATTATGATTTTATCAAATGGCACTGTCACAACTAAGAATGTAATTTTGGGCCTCAATAACAAGTCACTAGGTGGAGCACATTCTCATGCATAAGGATGTGATTGCGCTGGAGAAAGTGCAGAGGAGATTTAGCTGTGAGGAGAGACTGGAGAGGTTGGGTTTGTTTTCCTCGGAGTGGAGGGAGTAGAGGGGGATCTGAAAGAGGTGTATAAAATTATGAGGGGCATCGTTAGAGCGGATAGCAGGGAACTTTTTCCCCGCAGCAGTAGTGCCTAAAACTAAAGGCCATAGGTTTAGGGTAAAGGATAAAAGGTTTAGAGTGGATCTGAGGAAGAACCTTTTCACCCAGAGGGTAGTTGGAATCTGGTATGCACTGTCCGAGTGGGTGGTGGAGGCAGGTACTCTCACAATGCAGAGGAGAAGCTTGACAAGCACCTGAATTATCAAGGCATGGTAAGGTATGGACCAAGTGAAATTAGTATAGATGGGTGCTTGATGGTCGGCATGGACATGGTGGGCTCAAGGGCCTGTTCTATGTGGTATGATTCCATAACCATAATTGGGTGCATGTACTCTTCAGGAAGTTAACCACAAAGCTGGGGACAAAGATGGATTGGAACCCAGCAGATGGAAGAGTGGATTGGTCAGCGCATTATAGAGGGGTCAGGATGCTCTAAACTGCAATGTTCTTAAAAGGAGCACTGATATCATCACCTATGTCCCTGATGCGGGTGATTCATGACCAAAAGTGTCCGATCAAATTTTACAGTTGCTGTGAATTAAACTGGAAAAGTTTGCAACTGTGATTGACTCGTGTCAAATCACTTTTCAGTCGACGGGTACTGAAAAGTATTGTTATCATGCAATCTAATATCTAGGCAATGACACCTTTTATTAGGAACTGTAGTGGCTCAAAGGCACAGAGGACATATTATACTTCTTCTTTGACTTTGACAACCTCTGCATGATAATATGCTGTCACTTAACAGTGTATTTAGTGTGTACCAGACCATACAGGGTTGGGATGATGATGCACTGGCCCTATTTAAAACTTATCAGCCTAGAATTTCTGGAAGGGTGCATGCTAGATTGAGAGATTTTTTTGGTGGGTTGGACGCTGGAAAGGCATCCAGTGCTGTACAATAGGCCTTACACAACTCACACATTTGATGAACATTCCTCACGTGAGGAGGAACACAGGTGGGCTATGGTTTGTAGGGTGGGTGGGTTTGCTGTTCCACTGGCTCTCTGTGGGACATGCATGCATGGGTGAAAATAATGGAGGTGGAGTCCATTATTTTTAAGGAAAAGTGTGGATTTTATGGAGCTCACTTAATTATATTTTGATTTGATATTTTGATATATTGATATATGATTTGATAATTTGATATATTTGATATTTTGACTGAAATATTGCACATAAACTTTGTGTCATGACATAGTAATTCTTGGCCACCAAGTTTTATTTTTCTAATCCTGTTGAGGGAGAAGCCAGTCAGATGTATGGAAAATAGGAAAGTATAATCATTTCTGACTAGAATGTGGTAAATTAAGCTTTGGAAAAAAAACGGGCATTATCAGAATATTTATCCACTTACCTTTCTTATGCCAGAGTTTGGTGAAAGAGTTGCAACAGTTTAGACCTGGCTTGCAAATAGAAAATGAAGTCTCACCCCCTGATACCAATGGAGATGTTGTCAATGGTGCAGAGATGAAATTAAGAGAATTATTGCAGCAACGAGATAATGAAATCAGTATCCTTTTTATGTTTGGATTCATTTTCTTGAACTAATAGTTATTTCGGGTGTTCTAAAACTACATCTATGGCCCTCTCTTTTAGTGATATCATCCAAAGGGAAGATTGGTATATTGGTTTATCATTGTCACATATTCCGAGGTACAGTGAAAAACTTTGTTTTGCATGCCATCCATACAGATCAGTTCATCACATCAGTGCATTGAGGTAGTACAAGGGAAAACAATAAAAAATGCAGAATAAAGTGTTACAGTTACAGAGAAAGTGCAGTGCAGGCAGACAATAAGGTGCAAGACCATAATGAGGTAGATTGTGAGGTCAAGAGTCCATCTTATTGTACTCAGGAACCATTCAATAGTCTTATAACAGTGGGGTAGAAGCTGTCCATGAGCTTGGTGGTACGTGCTTTCAGGCTTTTGTATCTTCTGCCTGATGGAGGGAGGGAGAAGAGAGAATGTCCGTGGGGGGAGGGGTCTTTAATTATGTTGGCTGCTTTACCGAGACAGGGAGAAATGTAGACAGAGTCCATGAAGGGGAGACTGGTTTCCGCGATGTGCTGAGCTGTGTCCACAACTCCCTGCAGTTTCTTGCGGTCACAGGCAGAGAAGTTGCCATACCAAGCCGTGATGCATCCGGATAGGATGCTTTCTATGGTGGATCGATAAAAGTTGCTGAGTGTCAAAGGGGACATGCCGAATTTCTTTAGCCTCCTGAGGAAGTAGAGGCCAGCTTTTATGCACTTACTCTGCTGCCCCACCACCCAGGACTCTTCAGCTGCTTGTGTTAAATGTACACCATACTTGCTGTTGCACGTCATCCCCTACTTCTGAACTTCGGTTCCATTGACTTTAAATGATGAATTTCTACTTCCATGACTCTGTTTTCTTGCATTAGGCTATGTGTGCACAGGCACTTCTGTGACTTTATGTGGTCAGCTTTAAGATCATCCTGACTGGCTCCTCGCAAATATTATACTGTACATAGAAACATCTAATTTCATCTCTAGCCTCAGCTGCTTGCTTGGCTTATTCTAATTGTGCATAATTGTATTGTCCTCTTGGATCCTAAATTTGTTATACCGTTCATCATTAGGGTCAGCTGTATTCATCTTTACAACATTGCTCACATCTTCCTCTGACCACCTACCCTGTCTATGCCTCTCATAATTTTATAGACTTCTAACAGGTTGCCACTTAGCCTCCTACGCGCCAGAGAAAACAATCCAAGTTTGTCCAAACTTTTCCCGTGGCTAATACTTGACAAATCAGGCAACGTCCTGGTGAACCTCTTCTGCACCCTCTCCAGAGCCTCCACATCATAGAACATAAAACAGTACAGCACAGGAACAGGCCCTTTGGTCCACCATGTCTGTGCCAACCATGATGCCAACTTAAACTGCACATTTACCTGCACATGGCTACATCCCTCTATTCAGTGTCTATTCATGTGCCTGCCTAAGTGTCTCTGAAACATTGCTATCATATCTGCTTCCACCACTTCCTCTGGCAGCACTTTCTTTACACCTACCACTTTCTGTGTATAAATCTTGCCTCGTAGATCTCCTTTAAACTTTCCTCCTCTCACCTTAAATCTATGCCCTCTAGTATTTGACATTTCCATCCCAGGAAAAAGACTGGGACTAATGACCCTATCTACGCCTCTCATAATTTTATATACTTCTATCAGGTTGCCCCTCAGCCTCCAAATCTCCAGAGATAACAATCCAAGTTTGTCCCACCTCTCCTTATAGCTAATACTCTCCAATCCAGGCAACATCCTGGTGATCCTCCTCTGCACCTCTCCAAAGCCTCAACATCCTTCCTGTAATACGGTGGTCAGAACTACACTTAATACTCCAAATGCAGCCTAACCAAAGTTTTATAGAGCTGCAACCTAGCTTGCCAACTTTTATACTGAACACCCTGACTGATGAAGGCAAGCATGCCATATGCCTTCTTTATCACCTTAACTACTTGTGTTGCTGATATTTCTTGTACTTGTGTTTATTCAGGGAGCTATGAACCTACACCCCAAGATCCCTCTGTACATCAATGACCCTGAGGATTCTGCCATTTACTGCATACCTTCCTTTTACAGTTGACCTCCTCTATACTGGTTTTGGAGGCAGTGCAGAGGAGGTTCACCAGGTTGATTCCGGAGATGAGGGGGTTAGCCTGTGAGGAGAGATTGAGTCGCCTGGGACTATACTCGCTGGAATTTAGAAGAATGAGAGGGGATCTTAAAGAAACGTATAAAATTATGAAAGGGATAAATAAGATAGAGGCAGGAAGGTTGTTTCCACTGGTAGGCAAGACTAGAACTAGGAGACATAGCCTCAAGATTTGGGGGAGTAGATTTAGGACGGAGATGAGGAGGAACTGCTTTTCCCAGGGACTAGTGAACCTGTGGAATTCTCCGCCCAGGGAAGCAGTAGAGTCTGCGTCATTAAATATATTTAAGACACAGTTAGATGGATTTTTGCACAGTAGGGGAATTAAAGGTTATGGGGAAAAGGCACGTAGGTGGAGCTGAGTCCACGGCCAGATCAGCCATGAATGACAGAGCAGGCTCGATGGACCTGATGGCCTACTCCTGCTCCTATTTCCATATTCCTATGACGTCCCGAAGTGCAATACCTCACTTTTATCAAGATTAAGTTCCATCTGCCATTTCACTGCCCATATTTCAGACTGGTCTATATGCTGCTGTATCCTTTGGCAACCTTTGCCACCATCCATAACTCTGCCAAATTTTGTGTCATCTGCACACTTGCTAATCAGACTTCCTACATTTTTGTTCAAATCATTTATATCTATTATGAACAACAGAGGTCCCAGTTCTGATCCTTGTGGAACACCACTGGTCATAGACCTCCAGTCAGATTAACACCCATCCACCACTACCCTCTGTCTTCTTTAACCAAGTCAATTTTGAACCCAACCTACCAACTCACCATGGATCCCAATGTAACTTAATTTTATGGATCAGTCTACCATGACGGACCTTGTCAAATACTTTACCAAAGTCCATGCAGACAACATCAATTGCCCTACCCTCCCCAATCATCTTTGTTATCTCCTCAAAAAACACAATCAAGTTTGTGAGACATGATGTCCCCCACACAAAGCCATGTTGACTATCCCCAATAAGATCATGGTTGATCATCCAAATTCCGTACACTATTCCAGCTTTCTCCCATGTCCCTTAATCCCTCTAGCCCTTAGAACAATATCTAACTCCTTCTTGATTTGATATTCAATGATTTGGCTTCAATTACTTCCTATGCTAGAGAATTCCATTGATTCCACACTCTTTGGGTGAAGCAATTTCTCCTCATCTCAGTATTGTGGATGTGAAGACGAATACCGCCTTATCCTTAGACTCTGACCCCAGACCTAGTCTCCCCCCAACCCACCCCCACACCCCCCCAACAGGAACATCCTACCAGCATCTAGTCTGTCCAGTCCTGTTAGAATTTTGTAGATTTCTTTAAGATCCCTTCTTCCCTTCTCATTCTTCTGAACTCCAGTGAATATAAGCCTTTCTCTTCATACAGCAGTGCTGCTATCCCACAAATCAGCCTGGTGAACCTTCGCTGAACTCCCTCCATAGCAAAATCATCCTTCTTCAGATAAAGAGACCAAAACTGCACACAAAATTCAAGGTGAGGTCACACCAGGGCCCTGTACAAATGCAGCAAAAAATCCCTGCTCTCATACTTGAATTCTCTTGCTATAAAAGGTCAGTGTAATATTTAACCATGTTGGAATCTCCTTGCTGGCTTTTAAGTGCCAATCAATCATAAGTATCATAACATTACTGCTGCTTCTGCTTTTATTTTTGCTAATCTTCATGCAGAACACAATCAAGTATCTTCTGAGTGTCTTTAGAGACAATGTCCATTGATTGCTTCCCTGTCCAGCATGCTAGTGAGCTTCCTGTTTCTAGTCTCCTACTTTTCAACAAATCATCAATCCATGTCGCATGGTCCATATTCATTCCCTTGCAGTTTTATTTTTGTTAATGTTCCCTTGAGCAGAACACCATAAAATATCTTCTGGGTATCATAAAGCCAATGCTCATTGAATAACACTGCCTGTAATTTTAATGACTTAATGAACTTGACAAGTCAGACCTGACCTACACAAATCCATACTAACTCACTTCTCAGCTCATAGCTCCATCACTCTACCACTGTTGATAGAGTCCAGTAACTTCCCCACAAGTGATGTTAGCCTTCAAGTTTGCAGTTTTCTGGGTTCTCCCTCCTTTGTCTCTTATGTGACAGAAGTGACAACTGCATTTTTTTCAATTCAAAATCTAAAGCCTTGCGAAACAGTGATTAAACCATCTGCAATTTCCTAGGATTATTTCAGATTCCTCTGGTTTCTTTGCCATCGTCGTTTTGTTCGTTAAATATAATAATTTTCTTCCCCTGTCTTATTTTTAGTTCCTTTTGATAAGATAAGATTTCTTTATTAGTCACATGTACATCGAAACATACAGTGAAATGCATCTTTTGCGTAGAATGTTCTGGGGGCAGCCTGCAAGTGTCACCGCACTTTCAGCGCCAACATAGCATGCCCACAACTTCCTAACCCGTATGTCTTTGGAATGTGGGAGGAAACCGGAGCACCCGGAGGAAACCCACGCAGACACGGGGAGAACGTACAAACTCCTTACAGACAGCAGCCGGAATTGAACCCGGGTCGCTGGCGCTGTAATAGCGTTACACCAACTGCTACCGTGCCGCCCTCACTCTCTCTCTTGTGCTAATGGCATTTCATTCTTTTCCAGTACCGTCGAAACATACAAGGTAGTTGTTTAAATTGTCATTTCCTTAAAATGTAGCAGTTGTCCTCCTTGAATGGATGCTTCAGATATTCTAGTGAACATGTTAAAGAAAGAGAAGAAGAGGGCACAGGATGCAATCAACCAAATAAACTTGGACAACTGTAAGAATATACCTCCCGCTAGTGCCCAGTCCTCAAAGGAGATCAGCGCAAGCCATGGGTCAAAATGTTTTTCTGAAGTTAGGTCCACCAGCAACACAAGCTTCTCCAGATCTGGGTCAACCTTCATCTGCAGGAGAATAGGTAAGCACCTTAGCATTTCCTTCTGTTTTTGAAACATTCATTGAAAGTTTAATGTTATTCAATTTTGTCATTCACTATTCCCATTTTCCGTCATGGCCAATTAACTTCACAGCAATACTTGGCAGTATCTCATTGGTGACTACCCATTTCCAAATGTGGCAATATCAGCTTTTGAGGGGGCTTGACAGACCAGATGCTACTGAGATATTTCCCCTGGTGGGGAGGTGTCGAAACAGGGGGCCATAATCTCAGAGTAAAGGTTTGGCCACAATACTGATTTGAGGAGGAATTTCTTCTCTTGCAGAGATTGAAGCTTTGGAATTGTCTTTCCTAGAAAGCAATGGAGGTGGAAGCATTGTATTTTGGAGGTTGAGATAAGTAGATTTTTGAATCATTGGGGACTGGACAAGTAAGTGGAGTTAAAGCCAAAAATCAGATCAACTGTGATCCAATCGAACTGCAGGCATTGCCTACTCCTCTCCTAATTCTTAAGCGCTAACTTACTTTTCAATGGTGTGAAATTCAGTTTGCTCGATGAAAAATGCTGTAGATCAGAGTGGCATGCTTTATAGTGCATGTACAAAGAATGCTTTTTATGTCATATTACCCAGTAATTGTTGCATATTTTCTAATCATAATCTGTTAATAATTACTTAATGTTGATCTCTTTCTCTGAAGAAAGTCAGCCAATTACAAAACTGAATTACTGTACCAGCTCATATTGTTGCCTTCAATACAATGCATTTATGAATGAAACTAGAGAGTAGATAAAAATTGGTGATTCTGAGTATAATTTCTCAAACTCCACTTAAGTGTGAAAAGTCCACTGCTTTAGTCACACACAAAGTCTCAGTAAATAACAGTTTAATTGAGTTTTCCCTGGTGGTAATATGGTGAGGAGTGAAGGGTGTGTTCAAGGGAATCTTTGATGAGGTGACAAAATAGGTTGAATGCAGCCTCTGATTGAGCAGCATTTACAGTATCTTAGAAAGCTGCTGTATTGAAGCTCAAAATGCCTGTACAAGTTTGGATTCCTTTCAAGAAGAGAAATGAAAAAGCACAAGGAGGGAAAGTTTGAGTTATTTCCAAAAAAGTCAAAATCAAAGTTGAGTTTATTGTCATATGCACAAGTACACATATGCACAGGTGTAATGAAAAACTTACTTGCAGCAGCGTCACAGGCACATAGCATCACATAAGCAGCATTCACAAGAAAAACATTAATTAAACATAAATTATGCACAATTTTTCAAGAAACAACACAATTAGAACAAAATAAAAACAAAGTCCATTTTAGAGCAAAGTGATCATAGTTTTGCTAAACTCTAGTGATTAGGTAGTGATTAAAAAATGACATTTACTGTGTTTGGGAAGGATGTGTCCAGCCTACACTTGTAGCCCTACTTCTGCTCCATCTGGCTACATGTCACCTGGTTTTCCATGCCACGGGCTTACCGGCAGTCCTCAGGAATCCCCAGGAACTACGAAGATTCCTGGCTGAAGACCCAAGTTAAGACTCCAATTGCTTTTATTAGAGGTCCACCCGATCCCCAGTGTCTTCCTAATGCTTGGCATCCCTGCATCAGGCCCTGAACCAGGGACCTGACTGAGCCCTTTTGAAATGTTTTGAATCAGGCTATTAATTCGTCAGTTGGATCAAAATTCAGTAGGTGCATAGGGAGCACCTTCACAGCAGATCTGCTGCAGTTCAAGAATGTGGATCATCAGAACACTTAGGGGGGCAATTAATATGGGCTATTTCAGTGACAACCACGTCCCATGAATGAAGGAACAGGCCATTTGGCACGATGAATCTTATGTTTGTGCTTGACATTAGCTTCCTTGTGTTATACTGTATTGTCATATAACCCCATCCGCATATCATTCAATTACTATTTCTCTAGTACACCTGAGAAACATCTGTACTATTCACCTCAACCACTCTTTGTGGAAATAAATTCTTATTCCACCACTCTAGGTAAGTTGCTTTCTCTTGAATATATTAGTTACTATCTCTTTCTTAATTGAAGCTTTGTACAGACGGTGCAAACATTTTCTTTATTTCTACCCCTTCAAACCTGTTGAATAGAGTGATGATCAGAACAAATAGAGACGTAGAGTCATTGATTTATACAGCATGGAAACAGGTCCTTGGGCCCAACCCATCCATGCCAACCAAGGTGCCTTCCTGAGCTAGTCCCATTTGCCTGCATTTGGCCCATATCCCTCTAAACCTTTCCTGTTCATGAATCTGTCCAAATGTCTTTTAAATGTTGTAATTGTACCCACTTTACCACTCCTTCTGGCAGCTCAGGTCCTCTTTAACTCTTTCCCCTCTCACCTTAAACCCATGCCATCCAGTTTTACACTCCCATACCCCAGGTAAAAGACTGTGACCATCCACCTTATCTATGTCCCTCATGATTTTATAAGCCTCTGTAAGGTTTATAAAATCATGAAGCAGCAGCCTTTTTATGAGTCAGCTGTAAAATATGCAGTTTGCTGACTCATAAATAGGCTGCTGCCTACCACAGTAAATATTTATTTGGAAGGAAGTGAATTCTTAATCCAACAGTGAATAGAAGGAATATAAAGCAGTTGTGTATGGAAAGACTGATACTGTGAGCTAAAGTCTATCGGACATTTGTTTCTCTGGTCTTTTACTGCATTTACCTTTAAGTCCTGTCACATCTCATTTTCTGGGGTGTGCGGACTTGTTTGTGAGACAAGCCAAGATTAATTGGGAATAAAATCCAATGGGGGAGAAAGTTAGAAAGAATCCTGAAATGAAAAATCAATTAAACTCAAAAACATTTAGAAATAGTATAGAAAGAGTAGGGCAGTGCAGATGAGTGTATGGCTGGAGAAATGGTGCGGGGGAAGAGTTTTAGATTTTTGGGGCATTGGTACCCAGTCTGGGGAAGGTGAAACTTGTACAGGCCAAAAGGGTTGAAACTCAGTAGGGTCAGGACCAATATCCTTGTGGGAAAGTTTACTAGTGCTGTTGGGGAGTTTAATCTAGTTTTGCAGGGAGATGGAAAGCCAAGTCTACATTTGAAAGGAAGAAAAATAGAGTTGGAAATGGAAGGCAAAGATTAGTAAGCGGTTTCAAAAGCAGAGCAAACAATGGTCGAGAAATACACAAAAAGTCTGTCATGCTTAATGGTATATACCTAAATGCAAGGAGTGAAGTGAATTGGCAAATAAGGTGCAGATAAGGTACTGAATCAGGAGATAAAGGTGCAGATAAGCAAGTGTAAGTATGATTTATATCTATTACTGAAGCATGGCTTAAAGAGGGAAAGGAGTGACTGCTTAATATTCTTAGTTACAGTGTTTTCTTGGAGGGATTAAGAAAAAGAGTGGGAGTTGGTGGTTGGTAATATTGATTAAAGGAACAATCGATGTGGTATAAAGGGACGATATGCACGAAAGATAATCAAATCAGGCTATGAGGCTTCAACAAAAAACAGCAGCAGGGCAATCAGACCATTGGGTGTGAAACTGACATTGAAACAGCCTGAGGAAGATAGAAAAGCAATTTATAGGCAAATTTCTGACTAACACAAAAACATGAGGGTAGCAATTGTATTAACTGGAGTACAGTTAGTGTAAAAGTCACAGAATTCCTCAATTGTGCTTAGGGAGACTTCTTGTAATCAACAAGGTTATAAAGCAAGTCCAACAAGGGGGAGGTGCAGTTCTGGACAGCTTTAGGGAATGAGGCTGGGCAAGTGGACAGAATATCAGTATTAGGCTACTTTCGTGCTAGTGATTATATCTGAGTCACATTTAGCATACTTGTGGAAAAGGACACTTTTCTTGACAGTGGGGAGCAAAGTTTGATGCTGCAGAAAAGTGTAGATGGTTTGGTTAATTAGACAGAAAAATGGCAAATGGAATTCAATGCAGAGAAGTATGAGGTAATACATTTGGGGAGATACGTTAACAAGGGAGTACTCAACAAACAGGGGGATGCTGAGAACCGCAGTGATATAGCTTCCACCTCACAGCTCCAGCATCCCAGGTTTGAGCCTGACCTCTGGTGCTGTCTGTGTGAAGTTTGCACATTCTTGCTGTGTCTGTGTGGGTTTCCTGTGGGTGCCCCGGTTTCCTCTCATATCCTAAAGACATACTTGTTGGTTGGTTAATTGGGTCCTGTAGATTACCTGAGTAATGTCATGTCTCAATCAGCCAGATTATACAATTTTACACAGATATTAGCAACTCAAACACTGATAGAGGAGTTTAACTGCCTCCTTATGGCCACATTATTTTACCCCATCAGAGAAGCTCCCTTTGTTCCACCCATCACCCTCCCCCATTTTCTCAGCCACGACGACTAACTTGTTTTTCTCTTTCTCAATTCTGATGAAAGATCTCAGATTTCTCTTTCCACAGATTCTGCCTGACCTGCTGAGATTTTCCAGCAGTTTTTATTTTTGTTTTGGATATCCAACATCTGCGTTTTTTTTTTTATTTTCATTTACCCCTAGTATGTGAGAGCGAATAGGTTGCAAGGAAATACCTGGGGAAATAGGACTGATGGGAGTGCTCTGAAAGCCGGCATCGATTCAATAGACTGAAATGCCCTCCTCTTTTTCACAAGGGAATATGGTAAATAAATACAAGAAATATGAGGTGACGAGAAAATTGCAGCCAGAAAATTGGGGTAGAGATTTGAAACTGTAGTAAGGCTAATTTTACGAGACTGGGAAGTGACTCAGGAAAAGTAGACAGGAAATAGTTTCATGAGGTGAGTCAGTCTCAGAATAATGGGAAACATTCAAGAAAGGAATACAAGGGATTCAGAGTAAATATGTTCCCAGAAATAACACAAAAGGTGGATTTGCCAAATCTGGAAGACAAGATACAAGGTTGAACAGGGCAAAACAGGGAAGATATGTCAGAGCTTCATATGCAGAAATCCTAAAAAGTGTATTGAAAGTGTAGGAGTGAATACAAAAGGAAAATTAGTAAGGCCAAGAGAGGGCATGAAATATTGGTAAGTAAAATCAAAGAAAATCCAAAGATATTTTATTACAGAAGGAACAAGAAGATAACTTTGGAAAGGGTAGAGTTCTTTGACGATGTAACAAGGTAGGTCAACATTTGATGCAGTCTGCATTGATTTTAGCAAGGGATTTGACATGATGATGGGTAAGAACATTTGGATCTAAGGGGGAATGGAGAATTTGATCTGGTTAACTCAGAGGCAGGAATCAAAGGGAAATGTTGTATTTATAACTGAAAAACCAATGGGGTTCAAACAACTCAGTAGTCATTCAGTTGTTTATTAATATGTATTAATGATTTACACTTAAAGGCAGAAGTTTTCCAGTGATAAAAAACTTGGTTGTGTGCTTGACAATGAGGAGCAAAGTTTTACACTGCGAGAGATATAGATGGTCTGGTCATTTGCACAGACCATCTATATGGCCAATGGAATTCAGTTCAGAGAAATGCAAGATAATGCATTTGAGGAAGTGAAAAAAGTAAGGGAATACTCAACAAATAGGAGGATATCAGGTAAATCCAGACGTCTATATCCACAACCGTAACAGAAAAGCTTAACAAGGTGATTTAAAAAAGCATAAAGTTGAGAAAGTGGTTAAAAGAAGTATATGGGATCATGGGCTTTATAAACAGAAGCAAAGGAAGTCCTGCTTAACTTTGGTTCAGCACACCGTTCGGATATGGTGTCTAATTCTGGCTGCTACACTTTAGGAAAGATGTGGAGGTTTTAGAAAGACATGGAAGAGATTTACTGAAATGATTCCAGGGTGAGTGACTTTAGTTGAGTGGATAGACTAGAGAAGTTGAGGTTGTTCACCTCAGAACAGAAGACATTGTGAGGGGATCAGATAGAGGTATTAAAACTTGTGAAGGCTATAGACAGAGTAGATGGAGAAGCTTTTTCCATTGGCAGACAGGTCACGAACCGGGGACATACAAAGAAATTGGTTGGCAAAAGAAGCACATTGACATAAATAAAACTGAATTTACAGTTTGTATGGTTAGGATCAGGAATACACTGTCAGGAATAGCTGTGAAGGCAGAATCAGTTGCAGTATTCAGAATGGATAAGTATCTAAAAGGAAAGAATTTGCATGGGTATAGGAAAAGAGTAGGGAAATGGGATTGGAGACACAAGAGACCGCAGATGCTGGAACCTGGAGCAACAAACAATCTGCTGGTGGAACTCAGTGGGTCGAGCAGCATCTGTGGGGGAAAAGGGATTATCGACATTTCCGGTCGAAACCCTGCATCAGGACGGAGACGGGAGAGCCAGTACAAAGAGGAGAGGGGGAGTGGTGTGACTGGGGTCAGAGGTAATAGAGCATCTAATTGCTAATAGGGAAATGGTGAGAAGTAATATTTCTTGCTATAATCAGTTGTGATTGCCTTTTGAGGCCAAATCTGTAACAAAATAGTTAATATTTCCAGAAAGGTCACTCAGGAAAATGACTGCAGGTCAGTGCCATAACAGAAATGTGATAAAAGAAAAATAAGGTGTTTGTGATCAATAGTATTAAGGGCCAATAGTCAAATGAAGGCTTCATGGAGGAAATAACAGGCTGTCTCAAGAAGAAACTATAGTTGTACAAAAATAATTAGTTACAGAAATGTATAATGCAGAAGTTACACCCTGTTCTTTTCTCTTCCCTCAACTTTTGCTGGTCATTCAAAAACCCTTAAGGCATGGGCATCTTATGCACAAGAATTTATGGTGGTTGGGTCAGGTTTATACTTGGGTTAAAATATAAAAGGCACAGACTGTTCAGTATTCTCCAGATTCCTGTTTCCCAACTGCAACTTTGGTATTTTTAGTCTAAACAAATCTGCAGCTGAATCGGACAGCTTCTGCCATCCTGAGTGTGCTGCACAGACTCTGATCCTTGAACCCAGCACGTACAAAGTTTGCTCTGGCAAATAAATGTTTCCTGTGAATGTTATACTAATTAATCTTTTGATGCCATGTTCCATTGCACACACAGGCACTCTGAAACCCAGCTCATGATATAACTGATGTTACCTGTGCATCAAACTGAATCATTCTGCTGGCTCTATTTTATTTCACTCAGTTTTGTTACCCATTGCTCAGCCTGAGTAACAAGACCTGTCAGATTTTTTTGTTTGGTTCAATCCCCAGGCTCAGGTGAGAGGGATATACTATCCCTCTTCCAAAAGTCAAATGAAGGTTTCAAAGAGGAAATAATAAACTGTCTCCAGAAGAAAATATGGTTCTATAAAAATAATTAGTTACAGAAATGAATGGTGCAAAAGTTACACCCTGTTCTTTTCCCTTCCCTCAATCTTTACTGGTCATTCAGAAACCATGGACATCTTTTGCATTAGAATTTATGGTGCAGTGATTCAATTGCAGTGTAGAATATCATTATAAACTTGGGAAAATGGTCCTCCTGATTTCTGTACCATTATCTTATCCTTACTGCCCTGCGGGGATTTGTGAGTATATAGGACCTTCTTTTTTGATGGTGCATTTGACAGAAAGGTACAACACTGAGGATTAATTGGCCATTCTGTTGGTACAATGCCTTGTCACTTCTGGCCCAATTGGTCTACTGAAGGAAGGGTTACTTGAGCCTGTATTATTTCAACTCAACCAGCGTGCAGGGTTTTGTTTCTGAATCCTTCTAAAATTGCATCTCTACTACCCTGTTTGTCAGATTGTTCCAAATATTCGTCATTCTTCAGGAAGAATTTAACGAAGGGGGAAGGATGAAATGGCCAGTATCAGTCTGAACACTGTTTACTAAATAAAGCAGAAATTATACAACTTCTCAGTAGAAAAGAAAAAGGTCAAATTTGTCTGAATACCTTTCAATTCAGTTGCAAATCAGTCATAAATGACAGTTGAGTCTGAAGATCATCAAATCCCACTGCTGGTGTAGTCCACTAGGCAGGATCTCACTGTAGCAGTCTAGTTACAAGTAATAGGAGTCTCTGTTGAGATGCACGCCAAGTCACAAATCCAAAGGGATCAATTGAATTCTGGGATATGGGTCTGATCCAAGCGTTCAGCTCTTCGGAAGAGACAGAATCCTTTCCAGAAAATCTGGGAACGATTATCACCATTCTTTGTAAAGGTCATAAAGGAATGGGAATAAAAGCTAATGTAAATGATAATATGTTTCCAGGACAGCCATTTTAAGTCAAGTTTACCAGACAAAGAGAAAAGTTTTAAATGAAAGATTTAAAACTCCAATGAAAGCAACTTCTTTTCTCTCTTGGACAAGCAGATGGGTGCAGTCATTTTACCAAGGCAGTGTTCTTGAATTTTGGGATAACATTAGCAATGTGCCATTTTCCAAAATAGTTCAGAGAAGTGATTATAAGGCAGCGTTATACTGGAACATCAGCATGCACAAAATTCCTTGATTGTTTGTGTTGTTCCCAAGGGGCATTTGTTGGTCACTTGTATGTCAGAACAGCATGGAAAAAAAAATCAAATTATATGAGTTTTCTGGAATTATGCAAATCAATATTCTATGCAACCAAAGTCACCTGATATTAATTTGTATGTTGACTTCTTTTCAAATTAAAAAAATAAAATTCTTGCTGTGCTCTGCAGTAAACCAAAGTGTTATTGATCTTGAAGCATTTGGAAGATTTTAGATCATATGTTTGTCAAATGATGGTTGCTATTGCTTTCAGTGCCGCTTAGATCTGTAGCCCGTGTTCTACTTCTCACAGGCTGTAGTTGGCGCATCATCCCAAGGTAACCTTAACATTTTGGTAATGGTGTTTGCACCCTGCACATGATAAGCTCAAGACAGAATGTGTCACAAAATCAGATAGCACAGAAACTGGCCCTTCAGCCCAACGTGTCCATGCCCACCATAAGCACCCATCTGTACTAATTCCATTTACCAGCTCTTGGTCTGCAGCCTTCCGTGCCTTGGTGAGTCAAGTGTTGTCTAGATACTTCTTATATGTTGTGAGAATACAGGACTCCAGCACCCGCTCAGGCACGGCGTTCCAGATTTCTACCAACCTCTGGGTGATAAAATTCTCCATCAGATCCACTTTAAACCTCTTTACCCTTAAACTAGTCTCTGCCCTCTAGTTTTTGACACATGTGGTGATGCAGTTAAACTTGATAATAGTGAAAAATCAGTGTTTGGGTAAAAACACTGTAGTGGTCTGATTTACTAATGAACATTGAAGGCAGCTCTTTGATCCCGTGCAAAGACTAAATGTCAATTGTTGATGGAATTACTTAGTCATACACTTCTGATTATTTGCCTGATGTGAAGGATGTAAGTTGACTCTCTGAGTTGGCTACCAACACACCTTTCAAAAATAGATCCAATTGAAAACGTAACCGCAATCAGGGCTCATGCTATAGCTCATAAATCATAGACAACAAAGCATGGAAATTAGCTCGCTTGTTACTATCACAAAAACAAATTTGTCTTTATACATGTTGTGCATTCCCTCTGATGGTGCTGCAAAGATAAAAGCGTTGAAAGGACCAATCATTCTGATTACTCTTTCAAAGGCCAAAGTGTAGACCTGAAATGTCCTGGTGTCGAAAATTTGTAATGTGCTTTCAATGTTCCACTCTTAAGGAGCTGCTGTTCCAATGTCAGGTCAGGTTGTTCCAACAGACTGCTCTTTGATGGCCTTTTTTAAAGGAAATGGCTGCTTGCCAGCGGACTACTCCCTTTTGTATTCGATACTTCCTGGCTTCTAGAAATCTTCCCTGTGTGATGAAAAATAGAAGCTTGCTCTCTGGTACATAACAAGTATGTTGGATTCATTGTCATAATATCACCTATGTTTTGGATATCTACAACACTTGCTGAATTTGGATTCAAAACCAAATTCTAACGGGGTTTATAAATAACAGCTGTTGCAACCTTCTACTTTCTTTCCAGAATGCTTCTCCAAAAGAAACGTCCCCTTATGAAAGAGGTTAAGACAAATAATCTGCCTGTCTTCCCTCTGGCACCTCTTTGGGATCCAAATAATTCTTGTGCTTCCCTTTTGAACAAATCAGTCCTGGTGAGTTCAAACTCTTCACTTGGAAGACCGATCTGGTTGAAAGAGTCAGCAGGGTGGTTTTACAACCATACTTAAATGTGACCATGATGATCACGGAATTTTGGACCGCTTCCTTTATCCCTAATTAATGTATCTTTGGAATTTAATTGACAGGAAGATCCAAATCCCCCTCCATATAGATCAGAATTGGAATGTAGATTCTATCATTTGGAGGAGGATTTAAACTTAATAGCCATTATTTTCAGTCTGCCCCTACCAATATGAGGAGCAGGGAGGAAATTTCAGAAGATGCACCCAACTGCATTCCACCTTGCATTCAGTAGTCTGAATGACAGGTTTACATGGAATTCTTGAGCAAGGAACAATCTGCTGGAGGAACTCAGCGGATCGAGCAGCATCTATTTGTTGTTTGTTTGTCGCTCCATAAGGCCATAAGACACAGGAGTAGAATTAGGCCATTCGGCCCGTCGAGTCTGCTCCACCATTCGATCATGGCCGATTTATTTTTCCTTCTCAACCCCATTCTCCTGCCTTCTCCCTGTAACCTTTGACACCCTTACTAATCAAGAACCTATCAACCTCCGCTTTCAATGCACCCAATGACTTGGCTTCCACAGCCGTCTGTGGTAATGAATTCCACAGATTCACCACCCTATGGCTGAAGAAATTCCTCCTTATCTCTGTTTTAAAGGGATGTCCTTTTATTCTGAGGCTGTGCCCTCTTTTCCTAGACTCTCCCCCTACTGGAAACATCCTCTCCATGTCCACTCTATCCAGGCCTTTCAATATTCGGTAGGTTTCAATGAGATCCCCCCCCTCATCCTTCTAAACTCCAGCGAGTACAGGCCCAGAGCCATCAAATGCTTATCAAACATTAACCCTTCCATCCCCAGGATCATTCTCATAATCCTCCCTGGACCCTCTCCAATGCCAGCACATCCTTCCTTAGATATGGGGCCCAAAACTGCTCACAATACTCCAAATGTGATCTGACCAATGCCAGATTGCGGCATCTGCAGTCTCTTGTGTCTCTTTATGGAACTCTTTCCTACTTCCTATAGCATGAACCTAGCAGTGTGAAATATATCTGTGGTAATGTAAGACATCGTGAAAGAGGGAAAAATAGTCATGCAGTTTATATCTTTGCATTGTTCTGAAGACACCTAAGGGGCACCTGTTAATCCCAGCTAGACTGCTGTGGCAAACAAGTGGTCTAATTCAAATTGTTCTGCATTGTAAACCCCTGTACTTGGTAGCTGAGCAACCAATTGCATTGGGTACCAGAAAGTGTATTTATTCAAATTAAAATGAAATTTCCATCTAACTGGAAACTCTCAATCCAGTGCAGGGAAAACGCTTTCTCTTATTGGCAGGATGCCCTGATATAGACTCACCAGCAAGGTCATTAGCAGTCCGAACGGCAGGTTTATATGGAAATTATGCCGGGAAATTATTTCAATAGCTCTTTTGTAAATGGATTTTGAAACCTCCAAAAGTGTGAAAATATTTTTGCATTGACGTCAATGCAGGGCAACAATCCAATGGAAATTCAACTATAAATGTTACATACAGTTCAGTAACTTGATCAGCTTTGATGTCCTGTGATCCATGGGTGAGAAATTGGCAGTTAGCTTGTTAAATATAATCTTGATTGGTAACAGTGGATGGAAGATGCCATTCAACGAGTGGGCCAAATGGGTAACTTTAGACATCTGATAATCCCCATGCTAGAAGTATTAGAACAGAAAGTATAGGCACAACTGTGGGTTTTTTCAAGCCCTCTCTGTCATCTGATAAAATCATGGCTTCAGTAAGGTCATGGGATTGTGGGTGGTCTTCCACCTCAATACCATCTGGCACTATTTCCATATTCCTTAATTCCGTGAGTATCCAATAATCCACCACTTAATGCCTGCTTTAAGTATACAGCTCTTTGGCTGAGAAAATTCCAGAGGTTCACAAGGCTCTGAGTGAAGAAACGCCAATCCTAAATGCCTGATCCTTTATTCTGAGTTTGTAAACTCTTGTTCCAGGTCAGATACCCCAACCAAAAGAAAGGGCAACCATGGCAAGACACCTATGGGTTTCTTATGATTTGGTGACTACATCTCAATACATCTGAACTCTGTGGAAAATAGAGGCACAAGAGACTGCAGATGCTGGAACCCGGAGCAGCAAACAATCTGTCAAGTCCTGATGCAGGGTTTTGACCCAAAATGTCAACAATCTCTTTCTCCTCACAGATGCTGCTTGACCCGCTGAGTTCCTCCCTCAGATTGTTTGTTGCTCTATGGAAGATACATCTAGTCTAATCAACCTCTTCTCACACAGCATTTCTCTTTACCACCCTATATCCTTTATTTCTTAGTTAAGAACAGCTCCTGGCTTATTTCCAAACTTTTTTTAAGGTTGGAAGAAGCTGCCTATCTTCTCTGACTGAGACACTATGCTTTATAAGGCACATGGGATTCAAGGCAGGCTGACTAATTGGATCCATAATTGGCTTAGTAATAGGAGGCTGAGGTTAGTAGTGGAGGGTTGCTTCTCTGATTGGAAGTCTGTGACCCGTGGCATCGGAGGTACAATTAGTAAGTTTGTGGATTACACGAAAGTTGGTGGTGTTTCAGATGACGAGGAAGGTCGTCTAAGGCAACAGCAGGATAAAGATCAGATGGAAAGCTGGACGGAGTGTTGACAGATGGAATTTAACCTTGACAAGTGCACACTGATGCATTTTGGGCAGGCAAATAGGTGTAGGTCATAGACAGTAAATAGCAGTGCATTAAGGAGTGTTGATGAATGGAGGGACCTTGGGCTTCAAGTCCGTAGTTCCCTGAAAGTAGCAACACAGGTGTATAGAATAGTATAGAAGGCCTATGGCATTCTTGCCTTCATAGGTCGGGGCATAGAATATAAAAGTTAGGACATTATGTTGTAACTTTATAAAACACTGGAGTATTGTGTGCAGTTCTGGACACCACACTATAGAAAGCATGTGGTTGCACTGGAGAGAGTGCAGTAGAGATTCACCAGCATGTTGCTTGGATTGGAGGAGAGATCAGATATGGGGACGTGGGAAGAGATCAGATAGGCCGGGCTTGTTTTCCCTGGAGCGACAGAGACTGAGGGGTGACCAGAAAGCAGTACATCAAATTATAAGAGGCGTAGGTAGGGTGGATAGTGAGTACTTTTTTTCCCATGGTAGGGGTATCAAAAATAAGAGGATATAGATTTAAGGGGAGAGGAAGGAGTTTGAAAGGGGATTTGAAGGAAAAGTCTTTTACACAGAGAGTGGTTGATATCTGGAATTCACTGCCAGAGGAGGTGGCCAGAGTCAGGTACAATCACTATGTTTGAGAGCCATTTAGCTAGGCACTTTAAATAGGCAAGACATGGACAAGTACAGACCGAATGTGGGCCAATGGGACAAGTGTAGATGGGCAAAGAGGTCAGCATGGTGGGCTGAAGGGCCTATTTCTGTGCTGTCTGAGTCTGTGACTCTACAATTCTATAACCTAAAATTGTGAGGAAAATTAGAAATCTTCCCTGCTGTTTTGGTAGAAACATCCAGATGTACAGCGAAATATTGTAAAGATTATTTTCTTTATATAATACAGTTCTAATGTTAATTAAAAAAATCAACTACAGATGCTGAAATATAAAATGTAGGAAACACTCAGCAGGCCAAGAAGCAACTGAAGAAAAAGTAAGAGAGTTAATATTTCAGGTCAAAGACACGGCATCAGAACTGGAAAAGTGAGAAAACACCATCATTTTGCCTCGCTGATTATTTTCTGCCTCCTTTGGAAAGAAATAATCTCCCAGGCAGGCAACTTGCCTGACTATGCAGTGGGAAAGATAACATAGTTAAAAACCTTGTCGACTCCACTTTTGCAATGTCAAAATGTTTCAACGAAGTTGTGTCTCAAGAAAGGTTTGGTTATTGAAAAATAAAATAACCTCTTTTCAAGGTTAAGTAACTGAACATTTTGTTTTCCTATCAGATAAAACAATTTCTTTGAAATGGATATAGATGGGTGTATGAGATGCAGGAGTGAGCCCTCCTGTCACATGGGGGGAACTGCTTCATGTTTCACATTGACTTAGAAATTGTTTTCCAGATTTAGAGGTTGTGAAATCCAAATGAAAATCTGGTGGATTTTACACCAGTGACAAACTTGCTGAAGGTTTCCTCCAACTGTGCTTTCTGGTGTCTGTGATGCTTCTGATTTCACAGTTGCAGCCCTGACACTGAACAGTGAGCAGATTTGAAGTTAAACAAAAACTATTTATTTTGCTTTTACGATGGTTCTTCTGTCTTAACCGTATGTTGTCTAATATCAGCCCATCTCAGTACCACTGCAATACCGAGTAACAAAAATTTTAAAGAAAAGCATTTTTGTTTCCATTACACTACAGGTGAAGAGATACTCTGAAGTTGAAGACAATTGTGTTTTTCTCCTACATAGAACATAGAACAGTGCAGCACAGGAACAGGGCCTTCAGACCACCATGTCTGTGCCAACCACAGTGCCAAATTAAACTAATCCCATCTGCCTGCACATGATCCATATCCCTCCAATCCCTTCGTGTTCATGTGTCTGCCTAAATGCCTCTTAAATGCCACTGTTGTATCTGCTTCCACCACCACTCCCGGCAGTGAGTTCCAGGCACCCACCACTCTCTGTGTAAAAAAACTTGCCCCGCTCGTCTCCCTTAAACTTTCCCCCTCTCACCTTAAAGTTATGCCCTCTCGTAGTTGACATTTCTACCCCAGGAAAGAAACATTGGCTATCTATCTCCTCCACTTATAATTTCATTATCTGCATGGGTTTCCTCCAGGTGCTCCGGTTTCCTCCCACATTCCAAAGATGTACAGGTTAGGAAGTTGTGGGCATGCTATGTTGGCGCCGGAAGTGTGGCAACACTTGCAGGCTGCCCCCCAGAACACTGTACAGAAAAGATGCATCTCACTGTGTGTTTCGATGTACGTGTGACTAATAAAGATATCTATCTATCTATCTATCTATCTATCTATCTATCTATCTATCTATCTATCTATCTATCTATCTATCTATCTATCTATCTATCTATCTATCTATCTATCTATCTATCTATCTATCTATCTATCTATCTATCTATCTATCTATCTATCTATCTATCTATCTATCTATCTATCTATCTATCTATCTATCTATCTATCTATCTAAACTTCTGTCAGATTCCTCCTCAGCTTCTGGCGCTCCAGAGAAAACAATCCAAATCTGTCCAATTTATAGGTAATACTCTCTAATCCAGTCAGCGTCCTGGTGAACCTCCTCTGCACCTAATTTCCTCCTAACTAATATCATAGCCTCTGAAATTTCACATGTAGGAATATTAAATTGCTTATGACACAGAGATTTGCACACAATTTTAGGGAAAAAAAAGTAAGAAAAGCTGAGAAAGTGGAATGCTGTCAGGAATGAGAGGTTATAGATTTGATAAAAAGGCACAAAATTTACAGAATTTTTTTTACCAGAAGAACAGTTGATTTGGAATCTTATATTCGCTTCTAAAGTTAGTGATGGTTCAGGTTAAGTTGTTGTAGACAAAATAGTAAACGAGAAAAATTCCGATTCCATCATAGGCCCTTGATCGTGGATATGCATACTTCACTACATGACAGAAAAAGTAATGGTCCAGATTATTCTCCTGTATGTATCTATCTGTTTTTCTCTTGTATGTATCTAACTTCCTCTTTTTTCTCTTTACTCTCACAGCTGCTTTTGTTTCATTTTCAACTTCTAGAAATCTTGAGTCTGCTTTGTGAGGTGACTCTGACTTGTTTTGTCCTTCATTTTTTCTTTATTTTTAAATACTTGTGGCTTGGGGGCTCGATTTTTCATAATGCAATTCATCCAAGTTGGCACCTGAAAGCAGTAAAAAGAACCTGAAAAATACAAAATATTTAAATGCGTTGTTTCTGTGATGATTCAGTGCATAGTTTGGCCCACTGTAATGCTCTTGTAACCAGATCATTAAGAACCTCATCATCAGCACATGAACTTGACATATGTGCAGACAGGGAAATTTAAGCATTGCCCAGTGCAATATTCCATTAAGTACATGAATTGTGTAATTACTGTTGGTCAGAAAAAGAGAATTTTGCTGTTCAAAATGGAATACGTACAAAGTAGATGATAAGAACGGTGTTACCATTATCTCAATAATTTTAAAATATTGGATTAATGTGTGTGTTTTTCTTCAAACTAACCATAAATTTCTTTTTTAAAAAAAGCCTTGCTGCATTTTCCAGGACCTTGCTGATGAGGTTTATCAACATCTTCTGTAACTGTAGCAACAAACAGTCTGTCTGAGGAACTCAGTGGGTTGAACAGCATCTGTGGGGGGGAAAAATGTTGTCAACATTTTGGATTGAAACCCTGCATCAGGACTGCTCTCTCTCTGAGGTTTCTTTAGTGTCTCCATTATCTATATCTGTCATTGAATTCCAGATTAGGTCCAGGATATATTTTCTGCTAGAAATTTTGACACATTTGATCTTGGGGTCCAAGACCATAGCTCCATGAAAGTGGCTGTACAAATTGATAGGGTGGTAAAGAAGGCATAGGGCATGCTTGCCTTTATTAGTCAAGGCACTGAGTTCAAGAGTCAGGAAGTTATGTTGCAGCTTTATAAAGCTCTGGTTAGGCTGCATCTGGAGTATTGCATTCAATTCTGGTCGCCCCATTGTAGGAAGGATGTGGAGACTTTGGAGAGGGTGCAGAAGAGGTTTACCAGGATTAGAGGGCATGTGCTATAAGGAGAGGTTGTTTTCTCTGGAGTGGCAGAGGCTGAGGGGAGACCTGATAGAAGTTTACAAGATTATGAGAGGCATTGATAGGCAGCTGGTATCTTTTTCCCAGGATTGAAATGTCTAATACTAGAGGGCATGCATTTAAGGTGAGAAGGGATAAGTTCAAATGAGATGTTCGGGGCAAGTTTTTCACAGAGAGAGTGGTGGGTGCCTGGTATGCGCTGCCAGGGATGGTAGTGGAGGCAAATACAATAGAGGCTTTTAAGAGGCTCCTAGATAGACACATGAATGTGCAGAGAATGGAGGGATATGAACATTGTGTAGGCAGAAGGGATTAATTTAGTTAGGCGTTTAATTACTAGTTTAATTAATTTGGCACAACATGGTGGGCCGGAGGGCCTGTCCTGTGCTGTACTGTTCTGCGTTCCATGTTCTATATTCTATGTTAGAATGTCAATTAAAGTTCAGAGTGAATTTTATTTGATGATAACAGGAAAAATATGTTATATCTTGTTAGGAATTAGATTAAAATTCACAGTGAATGTTAATCATTTTATTCATTTATTGGGTAAAATTAGACTTTGGATTTAAAACACTTTCACTCAGATAAAAACAGTGAATTCTGTATGATTTCAGCAGATCAGGCAGCATCTATGGAGAGAGAGAGAGAGACTTTAACCCTTTCTCTCTACACAGATGCTGCCTGACCTGCTATGTATTTCCAGCATTTTCTGTTTTTATTTCTGATTTTCAGTATCTGCAGTTTTATTTTTTGCTTTTTTTGATTACTGTCTCACTCGATCAAATTCCCCTGCTTCTGGTTGAAGAACTGTACAAGGGCCATGTTTGAGATCACTGTTTCCAGCTTCCAAAGCAAAGAGGCCTTTTCATCAAGATTTGCCAGGACATGCCACTATCTCTCAAGCTGCTGGTCAGTAAATGGGATGTCCTGATTGTAGCATATGATATCTGACCGTAGGCCGGATTGGTGACATTGTAAAAGGTAACTGGAAATGTAAGGGTTAATGGTGTGCAACTGTTATTGCTTCAACCATGGCATGACTATAGTTATGACTGCAAGATGTGCAGGTGCTTGGGAGTGCTTAAGGCAGATCTTGTTTTGCTAAAAGTTTGCTGTAAGTAACTGCCCAATTATGTGCACGTAGGCATCTTTAGATTAAGTATAAAAGGAGGGACACAAACATGTAGATCTTTGAGTGGGGTTCAGTACAGAGCTCGGGTTACACTGTTTACTCTTTCTCTGTATCCCTCACTCCCGCTAGTGTTAAATAATAAAGCACTAATTGTACGCTCCTTGGTTCTGTTGTTGTCTACTTTATTACAGTGCGGGTCGACTTTCACAACATTGAATGTGAAGTTTGCTAAAATATGTAGATCAGAAATTTGTGACACCTATCTTGAGTAATTTGTTCATGAAATACTTTCTAATTTATGTTGTAGTGAAGTTGTTTTGTAATTTCCGTTCCTTCTTGCCGTACTGCTCTTTCAAAGATTTCCACAAACTCCCATTTGGACTCCTTTTATAAGAGTAATTTTTATGAACTTTGTTGCCATTCTAGAGTTTCAAGAATAACACAATTAAGTAAATGAGGCCAATTACATTGAATACAAAGTGCTAGGAAAATTACATTTTCCTTCCCATCATATAATTACAGCCTGATTTGCTAAAGCTTTTGTATTCTTGAAGACACGTTTACCACTCATTTCCAAGTATGCATAGAATTTTAAGGACTGTGTATTGGATTGTTTGCCTTTTTAACATGTTTCATTTAATGAGAGTACAGATTAAGCAGCCTCCATTGGTGGTCATGCAATGCAATGTGGGTCTGTGTGGTGGATGTCCTTTGGTTGCCCTTAGAGTTTGAAGCCTTCTAAGGATTGTCCTTTAACTTGCTGTCTGGCTCAATTTGGTACTAGCCCATTGCTCACTTTCAGTATAAGGCTGCAATTATCTAGTTAGTTCAAATTAACTTCAGATGTGAATTTTGCAATGCCTCAGTGTTTTCACAAGACAGGTACAGTTAAAGCAGACACCCTTCAGAATATCGACCCCAAACATCGACAGTTCCTTTACCCCAGATTCCAGATACTGCGTTCCTCCAGCACGTTGTTTGATACCCTTCAGAGTATGGTCAGTCTCGTTCCATTCGAACATGTCGTCTTTCTGCGAGCCATAAACACCTATCAGTGAAAGCTAGATGATAGTAAAGACTTTATCTTCCTGCTGAAATGTATGTTGTTCCTCAGTCATTAGCAGCTTTACCTTTGAGTCAGAAGGTTATGGAATCATACAGCACGGAAACAGGCCCTTCGGCCCAACCGGTCCATGCCAACCAAGATGTCCATCCAAGCTAATCCCAGTTGCCTATGTTTGGCCATATCCCTCGAATCTTTTGCTATCCATGTACCTGTCCAAATGTCTTTTAAACATGGTAATTGTACCCGCCTCTACAGCTTCCTCTGACAGCTTGTCCCATGTGCATACCACTCTCTGTGTGAAAAAGTTGACCCTCAATTTCCTCTTAAATTGTGCCCCACTCACCTTAAACCGATGCCCTCTAGTTCTTGATTCCCCAACCATGGGAAAAAGACTGAGTGCATTCACCCTATCTCTGCCCCTCATGATTTTATACACCTCTATAAGATCACCTCTCAGTCTCCGGTGCTCCAAGGAATAAACTCCCATCCTGTTCATCCTAAGAGCTTGTGCACATACTTTTGCACTGTTAGAGTTGCTAATGTTCAGGTGAGGTGCTAAACCACGGTCTTTGTGTCCTCTCCAGTGGACTTAAGGAAGCAGAGGAAGCTGAGGAGTGACCTAATGGAGTTTTATAAAATCATGAGGGGCATTGATAACGTCAGTGGTCACAGTCTTTTTCCCAGGGGAGGGGAGTCTAAAACCGGAGGGCACAAATTTAAGGTGAGAGGGGAAAAATTGAAAGGGAACGTGAGGGGCAACTTTTTTACACAGAGTGTGCGGGTATGTGGAATGAGCTGCCAGTGGAAGTGGTAGGGGTGAGTATAATTACAATGTTTAAAAAACATTTAGATAGGTACACGGATAGGAAAGGTTTAGAGGGTTATGGGCCAAACGCAAGCAAATAGGACTAACACGGCTTGACAACTTGGTCAGCATGGACAAGTTGGGACGAAGGGCCTGTTTCCGTGCTGTATAGCACTATGACTCTATTCATCCTGATCTTCACTGTATTCAGCAGGTATGATGGGGTAGAGGTAAAGAAAATGTTTGCACAAAGTGTGTACAAAATTGCAAAGGATATTGCAGATCAATCCTGCTCTCCTGGTATATTGCACATTGAGGAAGCATTAACATGATGTAAAATCTGTGGAAAAATATGAAGTTTTTGTCACCTGAAGCATCGGTAGACATCAGAATCAATAGTACATTTTTAAATGAAATTTTGTGGAAGACAAACTTGTCTTTATCAGTGTAGTTCTATCCTGAAATAATCCTTTGATTCAATGGGCAGCTGCTTGTACTGGTGGTGGTCTGCTTCTTAACATAGTCCCCCGTTATCTCAGAGATTGACCTCAGTAGCTGGCAGGATTTTTTCTCACTTTTCATGGCTTTAACCCTTGTGCAGGTTCCCTGGGATATTGTCTCCTGTACTAAGATGTACCATCTGTCAGATCTGATCATGAATCAGAATCAGATTTATTATCACTGATATATGACATGAAATTTGTTGTTTTGCAGCAGCAGTACAGTGCAAAGACATAAAAATCTATAAATTACAAAAATAAATAAATAGTGCAAGGAAAAAAAAGGAATAACAAAGTATTGGTATTGATTTATTATTGTCACTTGCACAGAGGTACAGTGAAAAACTTGTCTTGCATACCGATCGTACAGGTCAATTCATTACACAGTGCAGTTACATTGAGTTAGTACAGAGTGCATTGAGGTAGTACAGGTAAAAACAATAACAGTACAGAGTAAAGTGTCACAGCTACAGAGAAGGTGCAGTGCAATAAGATGCAAGGTCACAGCAAGGTAGATCGTGAGGTCATAGTCTCATTGTACTAGTGAACCATTCAATAGTCTTATCACAGTGGGGTAGAAACGGCACGGTAGCGTAGCGGTTAGCGCGACGCTATTACAGCGTCAGCAATCAGGGTTTGATTCCCGTCGCTGTCTGTAAGAAGTTTGTACGTTCTCCTGTGTCTGCGTGGGTTTCCTCCAGGTGCTCCGGTTTCCTCCCACATTCTAAAGACGTACGGGTATGTTAATTTGGGGTTTAAAATGGGCGGCGCGGACTCGTTGGGCCGGAAGGGCCTGTTACCATGCTGTAAATAAAAGTTAAAAAAAAGAAGCTGCCCTTAAGTCTGGTGGTACATGCCCTCAGGCTCCTGTATCTTCTACCCGATGGAAGAGGAGAGAAGAGAGAATGTCTCGGGTGGGTGGCATCATGGGTTCATGGATCGTTCAGAAATTTGATGGTGGAGGGGAAGAAGCTGTTCCTGAATCGATGAGTTTGGGTCTTCAGAGTCATGTACCTCCTCCCTGATGGTAGGAACGAGAAGAGGGCATGTCCTGGATGGTGAGGGACCTTAGTGATGGATGCTGCCTTCTTGAGGGACCACCTCTTGAAGCTGTTCTCGATGGTGGGGAGGGTTGTACCCATGATGAAGCTGGCTGACTCTATATCCCTCTGCAGCCTCTTGTGATCCTGTGCATTGGAGGCTCTGTACGAAGTGGTGATGCAACCGGTCAGAATGCTCTCCACTGTACATCTATAGAAATTTGTAAGAGTCTTCGGTGACATACCAAATCTCCTCAAACTCCTAATGAAGTAGAGCTGCTGGCATTCCTTCTTTGTGATTGCATCAACGTGTTGGGCCCAGAAAAGATCTCCTGAGATGTTGATGCCCAGGAACTTGCTCACCCTTTCTACCGCTGTCCCCTCAGTGAGGACTGGTGTGTGTTCTCTCGACTTCTCCATCCTGAAGTCCACAATCAGTTCCTTGGTCTTGCTGATGTTGAGTGCGAGGTTGTTGTTGCGGCACCACTCAACCAGCCGATCTATCTCACTCCTGTACGCCTCCTCATCGCCATCTGAGATTCTACCAACAACAGTGGTGTCATCGGCAAATTTATAGATGGCGTTTCAGCTGTGCTTAGCCACACAGTGATGAACCGAAGGACCTTTTTCTGTGCTGTATTACTCTATTTAATCCTTAAACAGAAAATTAAAAGCTTCTCAGTTGGTAATGTTTAATATACTGTTACTGCCCTGTAGCATGATATAGCGTTTATAGAGTGCAAATTATTAGCAGTTAGGCAGATAACTTTCTTCAACTTATTCCATGGATTCATCTTGCTACCCAACCGGAAATACAAGTTTACTTGTTTTTAATCTTTGTGGGTGAGTTAACTGACTGCTTTTTCTTTATCTATGCTCATTTGTAGTTACAATGTGTAAGTTTAAAACATATTGAATGGAAAGTAGCATGCGATACTCATGCTACTTGTGTCAATATAATAAGGCTTGTAAGAGAGGTCCTCAGCATGAGAGTGTGCCAATGTGGTTGTGTTTTACATATTTCCAGGCACCAACACATCTAACATATAAGTGTTTCAAATAATTGTATTTGTTGGAATTAATAGATACAAAATTTTTGATTTTCACATACTAAATCATGAATGATTTGTAACCATATGAACTAGTTTTCAGATCTTACCATTTTATTTCTTAGGACTGAGGTATGAAGTTGCTATGATGATGTGACACTTGATCATGAAACTTCTAAGTTTAATTAGTAGTCTGTGAACAATATATACAATCCAGTAAAAGGCCATAAGCCCTTATTCATTCAGTAGCTGAAGAGTTGAAATTGATACTGAATAATAATTTTACATTTATAGAAGCACTAAGGAGGTCTCTGTCATTTTTATTTAATATATCTTGTAGCAATAAAGAATCATACAGCATATTCTTTGAAAGAACTATCCAACAAGTTTCACTTTCCCACTCTTCCCCTATAGTCTGAAAAATGTTTCCTTTTCAAATATTTGCCCTGTTCCTATATGGCTGTTACAGATAAATCTGCTTCTTCCCTTTGGGCATTGAATACCAAATCATATATGGGGTGAAATTTGACGAGAGAGGAGGCAAAGCAGATAGAATCGTATTTACTGAGTGTAATGTAACATATCTGAGGTGAAGTCCTATTCAAGTCAATGGAACTGAATATCAGGCAGATCATATAATAAGTGACCAGTGCAAAGCCTCTCTGTCTCGCTTCTCTACCATATACAGTTTCATCCTCCCTCCCACCACCAGGGCCCCTTCGATCTAGAAATTTTAATGGACAGAGGAATGTATACTGGAGGGGTGATATGTAGAAGATTAATGCCAGCTTCTTCCCGTGCACAACATGCAATAAGTTGGACTTGTAATCTTCATAACTCACTGATCTTTGGTATGGATGGTCACTGTAACACACAAGGACACGGGTACACGAGAAAATAGGAGCAGGAGTAGGTCATCTGTTCCCTCGTGCCTGCCCCGCTATTCAATATGATCATGGCTGATCTACCCCAGGGTTCAACCCCTCTTCTGTGTCGGTTCCCCAGAGCCCTCACGGTTTCATGAACGTTCAAACATTTATCTGCAGTATGCCTTCTCTGCTTCCAATAATCCCGCCTCCATAACCGTCTGGAGAAGAGAATTTCAGAAATTCACCACCTTCTGCAAGAAGAAATTCCTACGCGCCTCAGTAGCCATGCATGACTTGTGAAATGGCACAAGGAGGCCCAACTTACCTGCAGAACATCTGCCAGGGTGGGAGTTCTTAAGGCAGCTGTTCTCAAGGGAGACCACTGCTTCATGTAGTGAGCCCTAACAAGAGGTGGGGGCAGGTTCTCTGTTTCTCTGATGGATGATTATGCATAATGTTGAACCACTCTATTCCTGTCATTCAGTGTCTTACCCAGAAAACAAGAAACATCTGGTCCATCGGAAAAGAGTTAACGGGTGTTTTCAATTGCGGATTCCCTAAAAGCAGCTCAGATGAGTACTGGGCCTTTAAGAGACAAGCATACCACGAAGGCCTGCTTTCTTGACGGAGACCCACAATGACGTTTCAATGCACACAGCCGTGCTCTGATGTTACAGTTTTGATGTCAGACTTGTGTTGCATGCCGATTAACACTGTTGTTGCACATTCAGTGAATTCTGAGTTCAGGTACAATAGAGCTTCGTTTTGTATGGTGGTCACAGATGGAAATGCCGAGCTTGATTTGCACTTCCATTCAATTGCAAAGCACATGAAAAGCATCCACTATATGATTGAAATCTAGGCCCAAGTCTCTTCATGCCGGCATTCCATTTAAAATTGCACCATTTAGTTTACATTGCACCTCGTCGACCCACCATTCCTTTTATCCTTTGCAGATTTATAGATTTTTGTGTTCCTTTTGATGTTCCTCCAATATTTTCTCGTATAATGACTTTGATCTGTTTTTAATTTTGTTGTCCTCGACACTTTCAGTATTCTGATGCATTCCCTACTAAGTAAAATAAAAATTATATAATTATATAGTGTCTTTCACAACAGGGTATTCCAAACCACTTGACACTCAATTAGCGCTTTTGTATTGCAGGATGGAGGCAACTAATTAGTTCACAGTCCTTCCTACAGATATTGCTGTGCTGATAAACAGATCAGCTCTGTTTACAGATGTATCTCTGCTCTTTTTCGAGTAGTATAGTGAGGTCCTTTACATAAAAACTTAAAAGATCCCAGTGGATAAACAGTGTAGTTTAGCGGTTAGTGCAACGCTATTACAGTGCCAGCAACCCGGGTTCAATTCCGGCAGCTGTCTGCAAGAAGTTTGTACGTTCTCCCCATGACTGTGTGGGTTTCCTCCGGGTGCTCCAGTTTCCTCCCATATTCCATGGAAGTACGGGTTAGGAAGTTGTGGGCATGCTATGTTGGCGCCAGAAGCGTGGCGACACTTGCAGGCTGCCCCCAGAACATTCCACATAATGATGCATTTCATTGTGTGTTTCGATGTACATGTGATTCTTATAAAGATATCTATCTTATTTGGTTTAATCTCATAACCAAAAGAGAGCACTTCTGGTTGTGCAGCACTCCCTCTGCACTGAAGCCTTCCAAATAAAACTGGAAACATTTCATCAGGAAAGTTCACCTCCGCAAATTTCAGGAATTCTTCTGCCTCTTTGCTTTTTACTGTTCTTGCATAATCTATAGTACGATGATTGAAAGCAAAAGAAAATCTGCAGTTTCTGGAAATCTGAAATAAAATGCTGGAGATACTCGGTAGATCCAACAGCATTTGTCGAGAGAGAAACAGAGTCAGTCAGCTTCAAGAGGAACAAGGGGAGCTGTCACATGGGAACACCCTGGTGAATCTCCTCTGCACTCGCTCCAGAGCAACCACATCCTTCCTATAGTGTGGGTAAACTGCACACAGTGCCCCAAATGTAATTAGACTAGTGCTTTGTAAAGATGCAGCATAGTGTCCCAAATCGTATATTCTATGATCGGGTCTCCTTGTCTCTCCTGTACATCTGCTTTCAGCAGCAAAAGTTTTAGTGATGATGTGTTCCTTCCTGGTTGTTCTTTTGTGCTACTCATTATGCAACAATTTTTCAGCAGGAATGGGATAAAATAATGATAGAGACCTGTGTATGTCTTTTGCATTTAAGATCAAGAAGGTAATAATGCTTAATGGGCAAGGTGCTTTGGACATTTAACTATAAATGCTCTTGAGGAATTGCATTAATCTTTGTGGCAGACACCAAGAGAAGTAAAAAAGGTGCTTGAATGTTTGCAAAGGTGACACTTAGGTGCAGCAGAAGCAACTGTATGACCAGTAAGAAGGGAGAGAAGCCATTCCGGGCAGCAGGTGATGTGTATTGCTGGCACCAGAACTACACTTGAGATGTCACTGGTGATTTTGGTAACATCTGCCAGCATCACTATGACATAAACTTGGGGCATGTCCAGCTGTTAATGTCCCTAAAGGATGCTGTCTTTATAAAAAGTGAGAATTGCCCTCTCATTGTTGTAGTCTCACAAAATCTACAAGCCAAATGTTGGTCGGTCGTGGCTATCCCTCAAGGTCGAGGATGATGGTCTTCATTCCATTGATCTATTTATGGGCTCTCAAGTGGCTTATGAGTCCAATCTTGGCTCTGAAAAAGAAGTAGCCCACAGAGCGAAGACACCTGTGTATTTGTTTAACGTGTACTTGATGTTGCACTAGAAAAAGCACACGATACTTCACAAATAACCAACTGATTCCAATGGCATGGAAACCACGACAATTGGAGCTGATGGATTTGTTGCAGCCTTCATCCGCCTTCACAGCAGTTGAGTTCGAAATAACTAAGTCAAATGTACTTCCTTGTGTCTAAGTGTATTATGAAAATTTTGTCTCCGAGTCAGTGTATGGGCAATGACGGAAAATTGCAGTGGTAGTTTAATGTTGGTGAGCAATGGCACCATTCTACTGTAAACCCACCTTTGGGGAGAGAATCTAGTTAAGTGAGCACAGTTTGGCAAGCCGATGAACTTCTTCAGTCATTCAGCATATGCTCAACTTGGCACAGAACACTTGTCCAGTATTTCTCCGGATGAATAGTTAGGATTGCGATATCCCATCACATTTTGTACATAGTGTGTTCGCAGAAACATATTTTTGGGCTGCAAGTTGCCAAGATATTTCTTAGTTGGCTTGTTAGAGTAATGTGGTATGTTGATATTGATGCTCTAGGCATATAATTTATGAGAATTTGAAATAATTATGGTGTGGATTAATGGGAATTATTACGTGCTGATACACAGCTAGAGATTTTATGAGCTGTTTATACTGCATGTGATTTCGCCAGTGATGAGTGGACTGTGTAGCTCTTTCCTAATGGTTTATTTTTAAGGTTCAGAGCTATCACTGTCTTTCAGACTTCTGCACCACAGTCCCATAACTTTGACCCATTTGATGTCACAAGGGTAGAGCATGGAGGAAACAAAATTGCATATGTTGAAAACCAAGGCTTTGTGAAACTGTGAGCCACTGTTGGTCAGTTAACACATGGGTGATGGATGAGCAGGATTCGGGCTACAGATAACAATGTTATTAAGTGGTTGTCAGTCTATGACATTCATCACCAATAATGATAAAGCAGGAGAGTCACGGGAACACCCTCACCTCTCAGTTCTCTTCCAAATTACGTGCCATCCTGACTTTAATGTTATAGAGTCATACAGCATAGAACCGGGCCCTTCGGCCCAACTGGTCCATGCCAACCAAGATTTCCATTTGCCCATATCCCTCTAAATCTTACCTATCCATGTACCTGTCCAAGTACCTTTTAAATATTGTTAATGTACCTGCCTCAACCACTTCCTCTGGCAGCTCGTTCCATATACTGACCACCCTCTGGGTGAAAAAGTTGCCCCTCAGCTTCCTATTAAATCTCTCCACGTCACCTTAAACCTATGCCCTCTAGTTCTTGATTCCCCAACCCTCGGAAAAAGACTGTGCACATTCTCCCTATCTATGCCCCTCATGATTTTATACCCCTCCATAAAATCACCCGTCATTCTCCTGTGCTCCAATGAAAAAAAGTCCCAACCTGCTCAATCTCTCTCCATAACGCAGTCCTTTGAGTCCTGGCAACATCCTTGTAAATCTCCTCTGCACTCTTTCCAGCTTAATGGCATCTTTCCTGTAGCAGCGTGACCAAAACTGAACACAATATTCCAAGTGCAGCCTCACCAACATTCTGTACAATGTCGACTGACTTCATTATTGCTGGAGTCTAAATCCTGGTATTTTGCATGTCGCACTATCATAAGAGCCCTGAAAGCAGAGGTGTCCTGTGGCTGTGAGATGCCCGCTTCTTAAGGAAGATACAAAAGATGCTTTGCCAGGATTACAAAGTAAAATGAAGGAATTTTTCTGAAGCATTTCTGGAAAACAAAACAGATAAAAAGCCAATAAAACCTATGATTATTCCAGAATCTATGGACTATGACCTCACGATCTACCTTGTTGTGACCTTGTACCTTATTGCACTGCACTTTCTCTGTAGCTGTGACACATTACTCTGTACTGTTATTATTTTTACCTGTACTACATCAATGCAGTCTGTACTAACTCAGTGTAACTGCACTGTGTAATGAATTGACCTGTACGATCGGTTTGTCAGACAAGTTTTTCACCGTACCTCGGTGCAAGTGACAATAATAAACCAATACCAATACCAGAAAGAAATAAAATGTCCATCGGATTTTGACAAACTGTTATCTGACAGAGAAATAAACAGTCAATGTTTCGGGCCGAGACCTTCATCATGACTCCATCAGGTCTCAGCCGTTTATTTCCCTCCATAGATGCTGCCTGACCTGCTGAGTTTCTCCAGCACTTTTTGTGTGTTGCTCTAGATTTCCAGCAGTCTCTTGGGTCTCCAACTGTCTCCTTGTGCTACTGAGAAATGATTACACTAGTACAATGAATCTTTGCAAGTCACTGCACTAGCAATGAAACTGACACTGCCATTGATAAGCAATTAAACTGGCATTATGTGCCATTGACAAGTGATTACAGAGGTGTTATGGCACACTGAGAAGTGATTACACTGTCACATTGTGTCAATAACAGGTGATTACACTGGTACTATTGCTCATTGGCAGGTGATTCACTGGTACCATGTGTCATTGACAAGTGATGACACTGTAGCTGTGAATGACAGATAAGATAAGACAAGATAAGATAGGGTACGATAAGCAATTACACTGGAGTGATGCCTCATTGCTAAATGGCTTGACCTATGTTACATTGACAAGAGGTTACACTAGAACTCTGTATCATCGGCAAGCAAGTACATTGGTGCAATGACTCAAAGCAAGAGAAGGCACTGGCATTAAGAATTTTACAAGCCATTACACTGGCACTATAGAATCATTCACAAGTGATTAAACTGGGGACTTTACAAGCAATTACATTGGCACTAAATTTAATTTTATCTCTTCAAAGAAGTGTAAGTGGTTTTAATGGATTGAATACACTTAGCTTGAGCTATAGGTCAAAATTACTCAAAGAGGATCATAGGAATGTACAGCACAGAAACAGGTCCTTTCAGCCCTCCTCATGACCGTGATTCCCATCTACACTAATCCAATTTGCCTGTATGAGGCTCTATCCCTCTGCATCTCTCCTATCTATTCCACCTTTGTCTAAATGCCTTTAAAATGCTGTGATTTTAAATGGACAGAAATCTGATGGTGGAGGGAAAGAAGCTGTTCCTGAAATGTTGACTTTGGGTCTTCAGGCTCCTGTACCTCCTCCCCGATGGTAGTAAAGTGAAGAAGGCATGTACTGGATGGAGAGGGTCCTTAATGATGAATGCCGTTTTCTTAAGGCACCGCCTCCTGAAGATATCCTCGATGGTGGGGAGGGTTGTGCCCGTAATGGAGCTGGCTGAATCTACAACCCTCTGCAGCCTCTTTTGATCCTGCACATTGGAGCCTCCATACCAGGTGGTGATGCAACCAGTCAGAATGCTCTTCATCGTACATCTGTAGAACTTTGCAAGAGTCTTTGGTGACATACCGAATCTCCTCAAACTCCCGAACAAAGTAGAGCCGCTGGCATGCGTTCTTCATGATTGCATCAATGTGTTGGACCTAAGATAGATCCTCTGAGATGTTGACGACCAGGAACTTGAAGCTGGTCACCCTTTCCACCGCTGACCCCTCAATGAAGACGAGTGTGTGTTTTCCTGACTTCTCTTTCCTGACATCCACGATTCCTTGGTCTTGCTGATGTTGAGTACAAAGTTATTGTTGCAACACCACTTAACCAACTGATCTATCTCACTCCTGTACGCCTGCTCATCGCCGTCTCAGATTCTGCCAACAACAAATGATGTCATCAGCAAATTTATAGGTGGCGTTTGAGATGTATCTAGCCACACAGTCATGAGTGTAGAGAGAGCAGAGCAGTGGGCTAAGCATGCATCCTTGAGGTGCGTCTGTGTTGATTGTTAGCGAGGAGGAGATGTAACTACTGATCCACATTGACTGTGGTCTCCCGATAAGGAAGTCGAGGATCCTGTTGCAGAGGGAGGTGCAGAGTCCCAAGTTTTGAAGTATGGTTATTAGTACTGAGGAGATGATGGTGTTGAACGTCGAGCTTTAACCGATAAACAGCAGCTTAATGTATGTTTTGCTGTTATCTAGGTACTCCAAAGCCGAGTGGAGAGCCAGAGAGATTGTGTCTGCTGTAGACCTGTTGTGGTGGTAGGCAAATTGCAGCAGATCCAGGTCCTTGCTCAGGCAGGAGTTAATTCTATGCATGACCAACCTCTCAAAGTACTTCATCACAGTGGATGTAAGTGCTACTGGGTGATAGTCGTTGAGGCAGCTCACCCTGCTCTTCTTGGGCACCGGTACGATTGATGTCCTTTTGAAGCAAGTGGGAACCTCCGACTGCAGCAGTGAGAGGTTGAAGATGGACACTCCAGCCAGTTGGTCTGCACAGATTTTCAGTACCCTGCCAGGTACACCGTCAGGGCCTGACACCTTGCGAGGGTTCACCCAGCTAATTCCAGATATTCATCACATTCTGTGTGAAAAAATTATCCCTCAGTTCTCCTTTTAATTTTTTCCCTCTCACCTTAAGCTGTACCCTCTAGTTCTAGACTTTCCTGCCCTGAGAAAAAGACTCTGATTATCTATCCTGTCTATGCCCCTAAGCCTGAATAAGGTCTCCTCTCATCCTCCTATGTTCCAGTGAGGATAAATCTAGCCTATCCAACTGCTCATAACTACAGCCCTCCATTCCAGGCAACATTGTGGTGAACCTCTTCTGCACTCTCTTTGTTGCCGCCACATTCTTCACACAACATGGCAACCAGAACTCTGCACGGTACTCCAAATGCAGCCTAACTCAATGCCTTGGCCTTTGAAGACAAGCACACCAAAGGCCTGCTTCACCACCCTATCCACCTGTATTGTTACATTTAGCGAGCTGTGGACTTGCACCCCAAGGCCCTCTACACATCAATGCTCCTAAGGTCCCTGCCGTTGATATGTCTTACTAGAATTTGACTTACCAGGGTGCATTACCTCACACATTTTAAGTTAATAGTGAGACAGAAATTGTGACTGTCACTTCTTAATGTTGTCTTTATTTTCATGCTTAGGAGTGCAGTTAAGTCTTGTACACTGCTGCAGGCATATCCACTTTTTTTCAAAGAAAAGCATGGAACCTATTTTCTCACAAAGCTACTGAATCCAAGGCATCAGTACTCTAATATACAATAAAAACTGAAAATGCTGGAAAAACTCAGCATGTCAAGCAGCACTTATGGAAAGAGAACCATTTTAAAATTTCAGGTCGAAAAAGAAAGAACCTTCAACCTGAAACGTTAACTATTTCTCTTTCCATAGATGCTGCCCGACTTGCTGAGTTTCTCCAGCATTTTCTGTTTTCGTTTCAGATTTCCAACATCTTTACTTTTTCTTTTGATTTGAGTCGGTACTCCACCTCGATATGGAAAGCAGGCAGGTTGGCTGAGAAAATGAGAGTATAAGCAGAAATCATAGAACACAGTACAGCACAAGAACAGGCCCTTCAGCCCACATGTCTGTCCCGACCATGATGCCAATCCAAACTTATCCCATCTGCCTGCACATGATCCATGTCCCTCCATTCTCTGCCTGTTCGTGTGCCTTTCTAAATGTCTCTTAAAGGTTACTATCATTCCTCAAAACCAAATGATGATGAATAGAGAGAGATCTTTACTAGTCACATGTACATCAAAACACTCAGTGAAATGCATCTTTTGTGTTCTGGGGGCAGTCCGCAAGTGTCGCCACGCTTCCGGCGCCAACGCATGCCTACAACTTCCTAACCTGTATGTCTTTGGAATGTGGGAGGAAACTGGAGCACCCGGACAAAACCCACACAGACATGGGGAGAACGTACAAACTCCTTGCAGACAGTGGCCGGAATTGAACCCGGGTCACTGGTGCTGTAATATCGTTGCGCTAACCGCTACACAACTGTGCTTGGCAACCCCTCCTTCATCTGAGTCAGGGCGGGGTGCAGATTAACTGATGAACCCGTATTTGGTAAAGAACTGGGGCAGGAGTTCCAAGGTAGTTGGAGACACATGTTGAGGGGTGACCTTATAGAGGTTGACAAAATTTTGAGGGGCAGAGGTAAGAGTCTTTTTCTCAGGGCAAAGGAGTGTAGAACTGGAGGGAACTGGTTTAAGGTGAGGGGGAGGAATTTGAAGGAGATCTGAAGGATAAGTTTTGCACACAGAGGGTAGTAGTTATTTGGAACGAGCTGCCAGAGGAGGTGGATGAGGCAGATAATATTACAACATTTAAGAGGCAGTTGGACAGGTACTTGGATACGAACGGAGCAGAGACATCCAGGCATAATGCGGGCAAATGGGATTACTGTAGATAGGCGTTATGGTTGGATGGACAAGGTCCCGTTTCTGAGCCGTATGTTTCTATGATCCTACGTTCAGCTACAAATTAGCAGCCCTGCCTCACGTTTGAACTTGGCAGTGGAATCTGAGTGGCATGCAGTTCCGCCACCACAGGCTACTGGTGAAGGCACCATTTGAACGTGACCAGGATGAACCGCTCATGACTGTGACTGCGGCAGGTTATGCCGACCTTCGTACCCCTGACCGTCAGTCAAGTTTATACAGCTGATCGTCAGTTATCCCAATTAGAACAAATGTGACTGGCAGTATTTTCCTGTTTTTCCACTCCTGTGTATTTTGGAGGGGTGGGGTTGACATACTGTTCTGCTGGCAATTTAGCTGGCCCCCACAAATAACACAGGTTTCTGTGCAAAATGATCATCTCAGGTTTCTCATTTGGACTTCTCTTCCAAAACCATGGTTAAAGAAAAATCATCTTGCCAGCAGCTGTACAGGAGTTTGAGCACAAGTTTAATTTGGAAAATATTTTAATTCAAAATGTTTTATTGTGTGGTAAATCGATTATTTTTAACTTGTGACAGCTGAGACCAATTTAAGAAATATTGTATAATTCTGACGGTCGGTTTCATTTTATGTTTATTTTATACCAATGACTGCTCTTTGGCCTCAGCTCACTGCCAGTAGACATGAATGTACAAAACAAACTGCTCACATGGCTTGACTGAAGAAGAACTGAGTGGGAGTGGTACGGAATATGAATCTGAATGCAACATGTTCTGTTTTTCCTGTGGGTCCCAACATTTTAGGCTTCTGCATGCTCAGCAAATGTTCGGTCTCTCCCAAAGCAAAACAGGTCGGATGCTGGAAATCTGAAATTTAAAAAAATAATCACAGAATCCAGGAAATACTCAGCAGGTCAGGCAGCATCTGTGGAGAGTGAAATACAGTTAGGTCAATGACTTTTCCTCAGAACTAATGAGCAGGATATTTTCAACATTCACTTCTCAATTTCCATAGCAAAATTCATTATCCCCACTTGCAGTCTGTGGGACCTGTGGATTGGCTGCTGTGTTTTTTTTACCTCATCCCTACTTATCCTCTTTCAGATTCAGATTCAGAATCAGATTTATTATCACTGACTTGTGTGCAGTGAAATTTGTTGTTTTTGCGGCAGCAGTACAACGCAAAGACATAAAATTACCCTAAATTACAAAATAAATAAATAGTGCAAAAACAAGGAATAACGAAGTAGTGTTCATGGACCATTCAGAAATCTGATGGCGGAGGGGAAGAAGCTGTTCCTGAGTTGTTGAGCACGGGTCTTCAGGCTCCTGTACCTCCTCCCCAATGGTAGTAACGAGAAGAGGGCATGTCCTGGATGGTGAGGGTCCTTAGTGATGGGCTTTGGCCCAGCATCGTCACTAAATCAGATAAGCAGGCCATTTACACGGTTGTTTGTCAGGATTTCGCTATGTGCAAATTGCATTCCCTACTGTTGCAGAGGGATGTACAGAGGCCCAGGTTTTGAAACTTGTTGATTAATACTGAGGGGGTGATGGTGTTGAATGCCGAGCTGTAATCGATTAACAGCAGCCTGACATATATTTTGCTGTTGCCTAGGTGCCTCAAAGCAGAGTGGAGAGCCAGTGAGATTGTTTCTGCTGCAGACCTGTTGTGACAGTAGGCAAATTGCAGAGGTTCCAGGTTCTTGCTCAGGCAGGAGTTAATTCTAGACATGATCAACCTCTCAAAGCACCTCATCACAGCAGATGTGACTTTCATTGCCTCTTCTCTGTTGTCCAGTTCAATGGGAGTGTTCTTGCTAAGTTCCACTGTTCGTAAGTTGAGGAATTACACTATTCAAATTAAGATATCGCCAACTTTCTAAAGTTCTAACCGATTCAATGGTGATCAGAAGAGCAACACTTGAATTTGTGCTTGACAAGTTTAAACTACTTTGGGGTCCAGGTGAGTGGGACTTGAGGCAGGTAGCAAATCATCTTGATCTTGGCAGGCACAGATCTCACCTACGTGTTCACTGTCAGTTCTCTGCCTGAAACCACACAGAAAATGGCAAGTTGGAATATCAAGCAATAGGAAGTCACCTGCATGGACCGAAGGAATAATCCGCGGCATCCAGACAGGATGCAGGGAGAAAGCTTTAAGATGGGTCCTTCAGTCAGTGGCATGAGGTGAAGGAAACCTTGCAGCAGGGAAGCCGAAAGGTTTTTAAACTATCAGTTTGGGCCGTCTCTATCCCAACTCAGCTCCCCGATAGCTTCACTGGATAGGAAAGGCATCATTGCTTCCCTGCTTAGGTTCTGGTTAACATGTAGTCAAGTGCCAATGACTTCACCGAAACATGATCATAATACTTTAACAATCCACAGAGTTGCTATTGGCCATTCATTCACTCCGCTGAGAAGAACAATTTAAAATGGGTGACTGTGAAACGAACAAACCACGGTGGATTAATCTTCCAGCGATGTTAACTATAAAGAAACTAGAATCGCTGTTAAGCATCTCATCCTTCTGGCCAGAACCCACCAATATCATTGACCTGAATAAGAATATGAGATAACAAGAAAAAGGAACAATAGAAGACATTAGGCTTCTTGAGCCTGGTTGTCGTTCAACAAGATCACGACTGATCTTCTGCCTCAAGCACCATTCTCCCAGCGATCCTTTTAATGTCCAGAAATCTGTCCAAAAATCCTTTTCGAAGTTAATCAATTTCTGAGTCTCCACAAGTGCCTGGGGAAGAGAATTTCAAAGATTCACCACCCTGTGTGAAGAATTTTCTTCTTATTTCAGTTCTAAAAGGCTTACACTTTATTGTGAGACCATGACTGCTTTAGCCAGGAGGAGCATCCTACCCACATCTACCATATCAAGTCCTATAAGAATCTTGTATGTTTCTATGATGTTTCCTCTCACTCTTTTAAACTCAAAAGAATCAAACCCTGGCCTAGTTAATCTCTTATATGACGGACCCACTTTCCTGGGAACCTGGCTGGTGAATGAGGCAATCTTGACGATCTGGTGCTATTATCTGTACCCATCACCCACAGAAGTCCCAGTCCAACACAGGCTCGTCACTTCCTTCCATCCAGTCCAGCTTGACAGTGCATTGCTTCAGGAAGGCTAATGGTATCATCAAGGACACCTGCCGCCCTGGCCACTCCCTTTTCTCTCTTCTATCTTCTGGGAAAAGATACAGGAGCTTGAAAGCCCAGATGACCAGACTCAAGAACAGCTTCTTCCCCACTGCTGTCAGACTTCTGAACCAATCACCTCTTTCGCATCCCCTTCCCGGTGGTGCTGCCATGTTCTTGAATCCTTAACTCTACTTCTCTTGGTTATTCCATTATTGTTACTTGAGCATTTCTTTTGCACTACTTTTTGCACTACAATCTTTGCGTCATTCTGCTGTTTTGCACGCATTGCTGTAGTTAACGTTGTATCTGTTATTACCATGTATACTCTTTTCTCTGTGAGCTTCATGCTAGCAAGGAATTTCATTGCACCCTGGTGTATGACAATAAACTAAGCTGAAGTCCCAGACAAGCAGAATGTCAGGCCCCTATGGGCCTTCATAACGCTAGTTCTATAGGAATGCACACTAGATACTACACAGTAGTGTAGTTTATAATTTTCCCTTCTATTAGAATATTAAACTGTTTAATTGCATCGAGGAGAGAAAGAGATGGACAGCAAGAAGAGAAAAAGTGAAGCAGCAGAAATTAACACCAAAAAAATAAATTAAGTTGGTGAATTGGTTTATTATTGTCACGTGTACCGAGGTACAGTGAAAAACTTTGTTTTGCATGCCATCCATACAGATCATTTCATTACATCGGTGCATCGAGGTAGTACAAGGGAGAAGCAATAATAGGAGTGTTACAGTTACAGAGAAAGTGCAGTGCAGTCAGACAATAAGGTGCAAGGCCATGACGAGGTAGATTGTGAGGTTGAGAGTCCATCTTATCGTACACAGGGGTCAGTTCAGTAGTCTTATAACAGCGGGATAGAAACTGTCCTTGAGCCCTGTGATATGTGCTTTCAGGCCTTTGTATCTTCTGCCCGATGGGAGAGGGCAGCAGAAAGAACGTCCAGGGTGAAAGCCAAAGGACGAAACCATAAGAGCGTAAGATATAGGAGCAGAATTAGGCCATTTGGCCCATCAAGTCTGCTCCATTATACAATCATGGTTGATTTTTTTTCAACCACATTCTCCCACCTTCGCCCTTAAACCTTAACCCCCTTACCAATCAAGAACCTATCAATCTTTTCCTTAAGTACAACCAATAACTTGGCCTCCACAGCCCTCCTGTCATAACAAATTCCACAGATTCACCACCTTCTGGCTGAAGAAATTCCTCCTGATCTCAGTTCTAAAGAGACATCCCTTTATTCTGAGGCTGTGCCCTCGGATCCCAATGTTTATCATGAATCTAATTGTAGCATGCATTACGTTCATCCTAAGCTTTGTGTACAATGATAATAATGCAGAGCAAGATGCTGCTTGGTCACAACTACAACCAAAAGTAGAAAAATTAAACATGAGGTACTCATGAAAAATTGCTGCTTATGTTCATAGTGAAAATATTATGTTGAAAAATGTACTCTGAGAAACAGTCAAAAAAAGTAGTCCCGACTATTACTTTGTAACTGAGAAAGGGTTTAGTCTTGGTACAGTCTAGAAAATGTGTTACACTGTCAATTATAGGCTTGGATCATGTTCATCCCAATGGAAGACGCTGCTGCACAATCGATGTTATAAATCAACAAGCCAGGAAAGTAGTTGGAGAATGCTGGCTGATTTTACGGTTTGACAGTACTCCAAAATCCAACATGGTAAATTTACAGGTAGTAACTTTCACCTTGCAGAGACTGTGCTGGTTAGAACATTCATGCTTTAATAATCGTTTTCACTCTGACCCTGTGTTTATCTTATGGAACACAGTGAGTTTAATCGCTTAATAAAGAGCCACATAAGGTTTTCATTTGAAGGATTTTTAAACATTTTGTCTTCATGTTTTTGTCACTAATAAATTGAATACTGACCAAGTGAAGTTGAGTAAGAGGTGAAAAATTTAGCCCTCACCAAAGGCTTTACATCAGCACATTTCATTAAAACACACTGATGAAAATATTTAACTGTATGTTGCCAAGACCAAGCTGAAAATATCCATTGAGTTGAAATGTCTGCAGCGTGACTGTTGACAGAAAAATGTTTGCAGCCCTCCAGTGGTATGCAGCTCTGACTTGTGTTGCAATTATGGTCATCTTCTGTTTGAGATTTCACTAGTTTTACTGCAAACATCGATCGTTTGAATGTCATTCATTCCAATCTGACTTGTCAGAAACAGAAGGCCCCTTTATAATACTTTAATATATAAAAATGATTTTTTTTTTGTGAATTAATACTTGCAAAAGGATGTCAATAGTGGAGAGCATTTTATGCGGCACACATTGGTGGTAAATTTAGTTTTGGCCATTGAAGGGCAACAGGCAAAATGGAATTGGCTGACATATTCTGCATGAACTACCTGAATTGTTCTGCTCAGTACAACTCTGAGATATCTTCTTCTCTAACTCTTGTCTCTTATACAATCTGAGCTTAATTGATTCACCATTGACACCTCCAACTGCCAAGGCTGTAAGCTCTAGAATTTCTGCACCAAATTTCTCTGCCTCTCTACCTCTCTCTCCTCCTTCAAGACTTGCCTCGATCAAGCTTTAGGGCATCAGTCAATATGGGTAATTGTCAAATTTTGTTTGATAATACTTCTTGAGATATTTTATGACATTTAAGAGCTTCCAGAACTGTAAGTTGTGGTTGTTGTTGGGGAGGGCATCGCAATCAAAGCTAATGGATCCAAAGAATAGGTCAAAAGTCTGCAGTCCTGTCCTGTAGAGTCACAGTGATGTAGCAGATGGAGCTGCTGTCACACAGTTCTAGGGCCTGGATTCAGTCTTGAGCTCTGATGCTGTCTGTGTAGAGCTTACACATTCCCCTTCTGATGGTGTGTGTTTTGCCTGAGTGCTCTAGTTCTATTCTGCATTGCAATGATGTACTTATAGGTTAGTTGGCCCAGAGTGTAATTGGGTGGCAGAATAATCAGGGGTGAGTTGATGGGCATGTCAGAGAGAAAAGGGTACAAGGAAATTAGTCAGGGAAAGGGACCGATGAAAATGTTCTGAAGGCTCACATAGACTTGATGGGGTGAAGGCCCCCTCTACAGCATGAAAATTATGAGTCCTGAATTGGGATGGACAATCAAAAGGCAAATGGGAGGGGGAGGCACCGTGAACATACCCACCAGTGGTTGGGGTACATAGAAACATAGAAAACCTACAGCACAATGCAGGCCCTTCGGCCCACAAAGCTGTGTCGAACATGTCCCTACCTTAGAAATTACTAGGCTTACCTGTAGCCCTCTATTTTTCTAAGCTCCATGTACCTATCCAAAAGTCTCTTAAAAGACCCTATCGTATCCACCTCCACCACCGTCGCCGGCAGCCCATTCCGCGCACTCACCACTCCCTGAGTAAAAAACTTACCCTGACATCTCCTCTGTACCTACTCCCTAGCACCTTAAACCTGTGTCCTCTTATGGATACAATGACAAGGCTGATGCATTTGGAACCATCTTCAGCCAGAAGTGGTAGTTGCCTTCACGACCAGGGGTGGTAGTGGAGGCAAATATGTTGGAGGCGTTTAAGAGGCTCTTAGATAACCATGTGAATGTGCAGAGAATGAAGGGATATGGACATTATGTGGCAGAAGGGATTAGTTTAGTTAGGCATTTAATTACTAGTTTAAATGAAAAACTCTCTGATGCTGGAGGAACTCAGTAGGCCAGGCTGCATCTGTGGAGAAAAGAAGGCGGTCAATGCTTTGGGTCATGACCCTTCTTCAGGACTGAAGATAGGAAAAGGGGAAGCCCTTCTGAGTTCCTTCAGCATCATAGATATTCCAGCATCTGCAGTTCTTTGTTTCTCTAATTACTAGTTTAATTAGTTTGGCACAACATCTGGGGCTAAGGGGCCTGTTCCCGTGCTGTACTGTTCTATGTTCTAAGTGTCAAGCAGATGGTTCATTTCAGACTTTTCTTGAGCTCCCTGCAGTCTGGGTAACCTGTGTTTAACCAGTGATAGCTAGAAGATGCTGAGTGCACAGAACACTGCAAAGGCCATGGGCCCCAACAAGATCCTGGCTGAACTGCTGACGATGAGTTCCAGAACTATCAGCATCTTCAGTCAGGCTCCTCCAGAACAACCACAGCATTTGCCCTATGTGGAAAATTGCCCAGGAATGTCAGAGTAAACAGAATAACGCCAAACCATCTGAACATAGTCTACTCTCAATCATCAGCAGGGTGGTAGAAGGTGACATCAACAGTGCTATCTACAAGCACTGACTCACTGATAACTGAGTCAGTAATGCACAGTTTCAGTTCTGCCAGGACCTCATAACAAATGTGGACAAGGGAAATGAATTCCAGAGGTGAGATGAGACTAACGAAATTTCATATGTGTGCCATACACAGGCCGTAGTAAAACTGAAGTCAGTGAGTAAGCTCTCCGCTGACTGGCGTCATACCAAGGACAAATAAAGATAGTTGTGGTTATTGGAGGTCAATCACCTAACCCTGGACAACACTGCGGGAGTTCCCCGGGGCAGTATCCCTGGCCCATGATCTTCAGCTGCTCATTTGCCATTCAGCCCAAACTGTCCACGCCAGTTCCCTGCAGAGCAATCCCATCAGTCTTACTCCCCTTTGCCTTGTAGCCTACAACTCTGCAATTTATCCTCTCTCACATCCTTCACTGCACTTTCTCTGTAACTGTAATACTGTATTCTGCATTCTGTTACTGCTTTGACCTTGTACTACCTCAGTGCACTGATGTGATGAAATAATCTGTCTGGATGGCATGCAAAATAAAGTTTTTTACTCTACCTCGGTACATGTGACAATAATAAACCAATTTACCAATTGCCAGTGAGCATCGTGTCCACTTTGAATCCAGTTGGATGGAATTCACACTGTAAATGGGGGAACAGATCATCAGCCATTGAGGGGAAGTGGCTGGCGTGGACCCTGGTGATGACTTACCCTGTAACAAACAGCATGGAGACCTCTCAGTGATTGTTGCAATCAGATTTGACCCCTTTCTTGAAGATGGTCATGATTGCAACATTTTTGCGGTCACTCTGTATGCCCCCCTCTTCCCAGACATGAGAGGTGAGGTTGTGAATTTCTTACAAAAGCTCCTGTCTGCCAAGTTTTAGAACTTCAGCAGGGACAACATCTTCTCCCAAGTCCATGTAGTCTTTTCAATTGGCATATAGCCTTTTAAAATTGATCTGGGGTGGTGAAGAGGCTGGACAGGATGGTTTGCTGTGGGATGGAGTCACGGACACTTGTGTCAAGAATTATGGTATCTTTCCAAATAGTGTGCGATTTGGACAGGAGATTCAAGTGATGACATTCCCATGTGGTCTGCTGCCCAAGCCCACGATTTGTGAGGTTTGGAGGTTCAAACACAGAAGCCTCTGATAGATTGATAGAGTATGTTCTGTAGATGGTACACTAAGGTCACAGTGTGCAGTAAAGGCAGGAGGTAGAGGTGGAGGCGGTGAATGTTTAGTTTAGCAGATGAATGGCAAAATGAATGATCTAGTGGTGAGTGTCTTGAGTATTCTGAGAGCTGCACTTAAGCAGATCAGTGGAGAGAATTCCATCACACTCAAGCCACAGTGAAATTGTTTCTTGTGAAACATTTTTCCAACACGTGCTGACTGCCTCTCTGTCCTTGATGTTCATTCTGTTCTTCACTCTCAGCAAGATTATCACTTGGGTGTTTGGGCCAGAGATGGCCTTGATAGTGCAGAAGAATCCACACTGGTTGTAGTTATCAATCACTTGTTGGACCAACCTCCCATTCTCATTCTACCTACCATTCATTCTGTTGGTTACAGTTTTGCTGTTGGATCTCAGGCTTCAGGTACAGACAGAGATGTTTCTTTTACCTTGAGTGGCACAGATTCCAATCCAAGAATGCCGCTTGTTTGTGGCTATTTGGCTGCTGGATCTCCTGATCATTCTCATTGCACCAGTGCTGGTATCTTTCAGTGAAGAAGCCTGTCTCTTGGTTTATTGGTTTATCATTGTCACATGTACCAAGGTACAGTGAAAAACTTTGTTTTGCATACAGTTCCTGCAGATCATTTCATTACAACAGTGCATTGAGGTAGTACAAGGTAAAACAATAACAGAATGCAGAATAAAGTGTTGCAGTTACAGAGAAAGTGCAGTGCAGGCAGACAATAAAGAACAAGGCCATAACGAGGTAGATTGTGAAGTCAAGAGTCAATTTTATCATACTAGAGGACAGTTCAATAGTCTTCTAACAGTGGGATAGAAGCTGTCCTTGAGCCTGGTAGAAAGTTCTTTCAGATTTTTGTATCTTCTGCCTGATTAGTGGGGGGGGGGCAGGGGTGGAGAGAGAATGTCTGGGGTGGGTAGGGTATTTGATTATGTTGGCAGCTCTTCATAGGTTCAGATACTATGGACAATCTCTGACTACTTTTGGTTGGGAGTTGTCAGATTGTCTGTGAAGCAGAAGTGGGGAGTGTGATGGAGTCCTCCCCACTGGCCTGCTTGAGTGCAGCTTTCATAACACTCAAGAAGCTCACCACCACCACCAGGGATGGTTGATTGACACCCACCTACCATGCCTCCACCACAAGCACACTGTGGCCTTCATGTACTATCTACAGAATGCACTGCACCAAACCTACCAAAGGCTTCTGTGCTCGAACCTCCAAAACCCACAAACTCTGGACAAGGATAGCAGACACATGGGAACTTCATCACTGGAAACTCCCATCTAAGTGGCACACCATTGGGACTTGGAAATGTTCCACAATTCTTCACCAATATGGTTAGAATTTTGGAACTCCCTACTTAACAGTTCTTACACACATGAGCTACTGCAGTTCAAGAAAACCGTTCGCCACTACCTCCTCAAAGGCAATTAGGAGTGACCGCTGAATGCTGACCTAGAGTCACTGAGTCATGGAGCTATACCATAGAACCATAGAACCATACAGCACAAAACAGGCCCTTCGGCCCACCATGTTGTGCCGTCCATCAAACCACCCTCACACTACCTAACCCCTTCCTCCCGCATATCCCTCCATCCCACACTCCTCCATGTGCCTATCCAACAAGCTCTTGAACCTGTTCAATGTATCTGCCTCCACCACGACCCCAGGCAGTGCATTCCATGCACCAACCACTCTCTGGGTGAAAAACCTCCCCCTGACATCTCCCCTGAACCTTAAAGCCATGCCCTCTCGTCTTGAGCATTGGTGCCCTGGGAAGGAGGCGCTGACTGTCTACTCTATCTATTCCTCTCAGTATTTTATATACCTCTATCATGTCTCCTCTCATCCTCCTCCTTTCCAGTGAATAAAGCCCTAGCACCTTAAGCCTCTCCTCATATTCAATACTCTCTAATCCAGGCAGCATCCTGGTAAATCTCCTCTGCACCCTCTCCAACGCCTCCACATCCTTCCTATAATGAGGCGACCAGAACTGAACACAGTACTCTAAGTGTGGCCTAACTAGAGTTTTGTAAAACTGCATCATCACCTCGCGGCTCTTAAACTCAATCCCGCAATTTATGAAAGCCAACATCCCATTGGCCTTCTTAACTGCTCTTTCCACCTGTGAGGCAGCTTTCAATGAACTGTGAATATGAACCCCCAGATCCCTCTGCTCCTCCACACTGCCAAGTACCTTGCCATTCACCCAGTACTCTGCCCTGGAGTTTGTCCTTCCAAAGTGTACCACCTCACACTTCTCCGGATTGAACTCCATCTGCCACTTGTCAGCCCAGCTCTGCATCTTATCAATATCCCTCTGTAAGCTCCGACAGCCCTCCACACTATCCACAACACCGCCTATCTTAGTGTCGTCCGCAAACTTACTAACCCAGCCCTCCACCCCCTCATCTAAGTCATCTATAAATATCACAAAAAGTAGAGGTCCCAGAACCGATCCCTGCGGGACACCACTAGTCACTGCCTTCCAATCCAAGGGCACTCCTTCCACCACAACCCTCTGCTTTCTACATGCAAGCCAATTCCTAATCCACACAGCCAAGCTTCCTTGGATCCCTTGGCCTCTGACCTTCTGAAGAAGCCTACCATGAGGAACCTTATCAAACGCCTTACTAAAATCCATGTAAACCACATCCACTGCACTGCCCTCATCAATCTTCCTGGTCACCTCCTCAAAGAACTCTATCAGGCTTGTGAGGCAAGATCTTCCCTTCACAAAGCCATGCTGGCTGTCCCTAATCAGTCCATGATTCTCAAGGTGTTCATAAATCCTATCCCTTAGAATCCTTTCTAACAGCTTACCCATCACAGACGTGAGACTCACCGGTCTATAATTCCCTGGCCTATCCCTATTACCTTTTTTGAACAAGGGGACAACATTCGCAACCCTCCAATCCTCTGGCACCATCCCCGTGGACAACGAGGACTCAAAGATCCTTACCAGCAGTTCAACAATCTCCTCCCTAGCCTCTCGAAGCAGCCTGGGGAAAATCCCGTCAGGCCCCAGAGATTTATCTGTCTTAATATTATTTACCAACTTCAACACATCCTCTCTCTTGATATCTACAACCTCGAGAACATTACCCCTACCAGCACTCCCTTCCGCATCATCAAGACCCCTCTCCCTGGTGAATACCGAAGAGAAGTACTCATTGAGAACTTCTCCCACTTCCACCGCCTCCAGGCAAATTCTCCCACCTTTGTCCTTAATCGGACCTACCTTTACCCTAGCCATCCTCCTACCCTTCACGTACTTGAAAAAGGCCTTGGGATTTTCCTTAACCCTACTAGCCAAAGCCTTTTCATGTCCCCTTCTAGCTCTCCTCAGCCCTTTCTTAAGTTCCTTCCTCGCTACCCTATATTCCTCACGGGCCCTGTCTGAACCTTGCTGCTTATACCTCACGTATGCTACCTTCTTCTCCCTAACAAGTCGTTCCACCTCTCTCGTCACCCACGGTTCCTTCACCCTGCCATTCCTTCTCTGCCTGACCGAGACATATTTATCCCTAACATCCTGCATAAGATCCCTGAACATCGACCACATCTCCATGGTACATTTTCCTTCAAAAAGGACATCCCAATTTACACTCCCAAGTTCTCTCCTTATAGCCTCGTAGTTCGCCCTTCCCCAATTGAAAAACCTCTTGCCCTCTCTGCACCTGTCCCTGTCCATGACAATTTTAAATACAGCACAAAAAACAGGCCCTTTGGCCCAACGTGTCCATGCTGACCAAGTTGCCTACCTGAGCTAGTCCTATTTGCCTGTGTTTGGCCCATAGCCCTCTAAACCTGACCAGTAGTACTCACTTCCCACAAAGAGTAATGAAATAAAATGTTGCACTAATCCACTGTGAAGTGAAGAAGGGGTGAGGAGTTTGCACAGAGACCCAGGAGTTTCGGATTCAGACAGGAAAGCCAAAATTCCATCTTGGATGTCTGTTTTGTGTTGATTTTTCAAAAGTACTTAACTGATGTGGCAATTTGTAGGGGGATGTTTATTGTTGTGATAATTGATGTATTAGAAGTTTCACCATTTGTGCTTTTCTTTGAATGCATATTTTAAATTTTTAGCTTGTGATAAATCTGGAGAGTTTAGCCTCTGAGCGCTGAATCTCAGTGTTACTGTGCAACGCACATGTTTTCTATCACACGGGATCTGCAGAGATGAATTTGAGTCCATTCCTTGCCTTGCATTTTTAACACTTCCCAGGCTGCAGCCTTTTGCTTTATTTTCATACAGTATACTTAGGAGGGTTTCACCTATTTTGTGTTAATAATCTCAATTGTTTTCTTTCTCCCTCCCTTGTCCAGTGCACCTGGAGATGGAGGAGAGCAGGCTCCTTCATTTTGCAGCAGAGACTGCTAGGGCAGTAAAGCGATTTTAAAATTTAGCTTTGAATTATGAGGCAATTGGGAACATGGGTGTTTGGAAATGGAGTAGAGTGCGGCCATCAGAATCCGGTATGGCTTGAGGTTTACAGAGGACAGAAGATGGCCAGGAGAACATTGGAGGTCAAGTGTAGAGGCGAGGAAGCTGGGTAGTAAAGTTTCAGCAGCAGATACAGTATGCTGGGGTGGCAGTGCGCAGTTTTGTAATAGGAAGAATTGTAGCTTCAGGAGCTCAACTTTGTGAGGAGGAAACATGGAAACATAGAAAAAAGAAGCAGGAGTAAACCATTCAGCCCCTCATACCGGCTCCACCTTTCAACATGATCATGGTTGATCTCCTTTCTCAATAAAATATTCCTGCTCACTCCTCATACCCTTCGATGCTTTTGTGGCTAGAAACATATTGACCTCTTTCTCAAATGTATTCTGTGACTTGTTCTTCACAGCCTCCAGGGTAGTGAATTCCTCAATTTCACCACCTTCTGAGTGAAGAATATTCTTCTCATCTCAGTTCTGAATGTCTTACCCCGTGTCCTGTGACTGTGACTCCTCGTTCTAGACACCCCAATCACAGGAGGCATCCAGAGTGGGTAACTTCACATTTACCCAAGCTATACCGGATCTATCATATATTTGCCCACTCACTCAAGTTCTCCTTGAAGTCTCTTTTCATCCTCCCAATCTATCATAGCCACCTCACCGCACATCACCATAGTTTTCTTCTAATTTAAATCTAGGACTCTAGTTTTGGATTGAACTAACTTGCTTTCCACCTTTATTATATACTCACTATTCCCTGAAGAATCCTGCACAACAAGATTATTAACTAGCCCTTTTCTTTGCATGGTACAAAATCCACAATAGTTTCTTCCCCAGTTGGCTCCTCAATGAACTGGTCTAAAAAACAATCATGAACACGCTCCACAAATTCATCTCCATAGTGACATTGTCAATTTGTTCTAGCCAGTCTGTATATAAAATCACCCATTATTATTTTCCTTTTACATGCATTTTTAATTTTCTGTTTGAAGCCACATTGCTACCTATCGACAATTCCCAGCAATGTTTTCTGCCCCTTGTTGCTTCTTCATTCCACATAGACTGATTCTACACTTTTTGAGCCAAAATACTGATAATTAGTTTCCGTTCTTTGCTAATAATGCCACCCTACTTCTTTTTCCTTTTTGCCTGCCCTTCCAAATATTGAGTGTCCTTGTGTATTCAGCTCCCAACCTTGGTCACTCTGCACCCATGTCTCTGAAATGGCAGTTATATTTATCTGTTTCCATCCACTTGTACCATTAATTCATCAGCTTCATGCTTCATGCATTCACCTCAGTTTTGTCCATTTAAAATTTTTAGACATCTTAACTTTTTCTTGTGCTGTGGTCCTATTTGTGTTATTACCATTTTTTCTTACTCAGTTGATCTTTATTAGTGCACTTTTTGTTTGAAAGTTACATCCCTTCCTGACACAATTATGTGATCTTTACTCCAATCACTTCCTTGCACTGCCTTCTTGTCTTTTCTCTGAAACAATCTAGATTTCTCTGCACTGCACCCTTCCCGTACCCTCCAGTCCTTATTTAATTTAAAGCCAAACCTCCCTGATTATTCCATTTACTAAAACCAGGCTCAAGGACAGTTTCTATGCTGCTGTTCCAAGACTATTGAATGGTCCCCTAGTACAATAAGATGAACTCAACCTCACAATCTACCTCAATGATTTGTAGGCATGCAAAACAAAGTTTTTCACTGTATCTCGGTACATGTAACAACAATAAACTAATGAATGAATGTTGTCCATCCCAGTGGAACGTCTCTCTTTCCTCAGCACTGATGCCAAGGTCACAGAGTCAAAACCCGTTTCTCCCATATCGATCTTTGAGCCAAAGTCTCATTTTCCTGAAACTAATCCACAGATTATTACTTTGGTAGTTCTGCTTTTTAATCCACCCCTTGCTACTCGAACTTTCTCAGCTGAACCTTTCGTGTTGTTGGTACCCGCGTGGACCACCAACTCTAGGATACCAAAGTCACAAATAGTCTAATTCTGTCTGTGGTAATGATGGGGAGGCTGATGGAAACAACTGGCACAGGAGCTGAGTTTGCAATGGAAGCTGAAGATAATGGCTTTGATCTTCCCAATGTAGCCGGAACAAATGGAAACCTGTTCAAGAGTAGATGTCAAGCAAACAGCCTGTCAACTATCACAATTAGTCAAGCTCTGGAAGTGCTCAGGAATAATAAAACGTTGGTAGGAAATTTAATTTTAACAGGGACAAGTGGAAAGTATTAATACATCGAAGCAAAAATGATGGACAACCGTCCTAATCATGGTTTAGAGAATTGCTGTAAATCTGATCCCCAAGGTCGGAACTAAAATATCAGAAAATAACTTGAGCAATTTTCTCTTGAGATACAGTCATTGGATGAATTCATAGAATTATGGAAGATAGTACATGTCACATTAACTTCACCACACTCACGTCTAAATCAGAAGGTTATGGGCTCAGCCAAATCAAAACATGATCACATAATCTGTGGCACTGATTGATGGAGAGCAGGAAGTTCATCTGTGTTCTGGACAACCTTCCTTATCAGTTCATGTCACCTGGTGTTGATTTAGCTCACTTGGCTTTTGTGGGCTACTGCGTGACTCATTTAGAGGTAATTTATTTGTTGTATTGACCTTGAAGACATAATGTGAGGCAGGATATGAAAGCAACTTCCTTGCTCATTTCTTAAATTGCATTTACAAAGTAAATTTTAAACATTATCTTGACCTAAGATGGCCTGGATTTTGCCAGAAGCACACTATGGAACTCCTAGCATTTAGCCATGTAAGAGCCTGCATGTTTCCTTATTCCTGGACAATTTCCCACCCTTGCACTGCTGGTGGTTTCTGCTTGAAGATAGTATTGGAGGGGCACTTTCTGGAATTCTGCCCTCGGATCCTATGCCAGGTTGGACCAAGATAAATTGGAAGGTTTCAGGCAATAAAAAGCTTTACTAATATTTTTGTTTCCAAGAGCACGCACAAATTGATATCAAATTCAGTGTTCACCTTCAAAAACTCTGAACTTTTGTTGATTGCTTTTGAGGTACTTCTTGATTTTATGCTGTGAATAAGTGAAAAACATACTCAGCTAAGTCAGAAGGTCATGGGTTCAAGCCACTTTCATAAGACTTCTCAGTTAATTAACCTTGAGCAAAATTCCGAAGGGGCAAGGCTGTTCTATCAGGATGCTGCCTTTTGGATCAGGCATTAAACTGAGGCCCCAAATGCCCCATCATGTGGATGTAATAGATCCTGTGGCGCTATTGGAAAAGTAGGATTATTCCTTGAATTGGCATTGTCAACATTCATCCCCAACCACCTTTGCAGGTTACCTAGTCATTATGTAATGGTTACCTGAGGGACTTTGCTGTGTGCATACTGATTGCCTTTTGTCGTACATTGTATTTAATTAGATGAAGTTTCTGCTCGTCGATATTAATTGCTGAACAATCACTCTGGATTCTAGTCATAGTGGAGGGGTGAGAGAGGTAGTGGTGAGTTAGATCCAGGCGATGGGTCAACATAGGTATATAAACTGATGAGTTATTCTTTACTCCTTAGTAGACATTGCTGGCAATGCTGGCATTTATTTTCCACCCCTATTTGCCCCTGGACTGAGGAGGCAATTAAGAGTTGACCACACTGGAGCAGTCGACCACATTCATCGGCCTGGAGCAACATGTAATGATAGTAGTTTTCCTTCCCTGATAAACATAAATGAATCAGATAAGTTTTTATAACAATCCATTAGAGTCTTGGTTACTGTTACTGAGAGAAGCCCTTTTGTTTTTTTAATCCCAGACTTAATCTGTGATTTGAATTTAAGTTTCCCAGCTGCAATGCTAGGATTCAAAGTCATCTCTGGATCAATGGTCCAAAATTCTAGCTGCTTATCCTGTAACCTGACCACTATGCTGCCACACTCCATACAGCAAAAGGTGTCAGCGAGCACCATGTAGATGAGAGGTAGGAAGAGGTCGAGTATAGTTCCTCGGAGGGCACGTGAGATAATGGTGTGGGCCTGGCAAGGGAAGAGGCATTGTGACCAGCTGTCCCAAGCTTCCAGTCAAGTGGAAAGGACAAAGCAGGTTGGTTTACTTTTTCAGTTATGCAGGATGGAGTATCCATGGGTACGATAGTGCAGGTAGTGGGGACACTCTTCCACAGACTGAAGCCTCATCACCTTTTCCACTACCTGGCCAGCTGAAGTCATTCATTAATCTTCCTCTGTACTCTCCCTGTACCTATTCCTGCTTCAGTCACCTCAATCTGCTCTTTTCCTCTTATCTTTTAACTAAACCCCATTCTCTCATTCTTTCCCAGGCTCCACAAGTTTCTCAGAAAGATATCCTTCCTAGCTCTGACTTCGCACCTGACTCTTCATTCTCAATAATTTAGTTTTCCATTTTTTTCCCCTCTATTTGACTTCTTGGCCCTCCTGCCCTCTCTAGTAAACATAGCCATACCACTCTTTACAGCCTTTTTTTTATTCCCTTAGTCTTTACCTGGCAGAAGAAGGAACTTTATGATCTTAAACAACCATTCCTAATTCATTGGGGATCATTTCTGACCAATTCCTTGTACCTTCACCAGTAGAGTCCCATCACCTTCTCCTGGACATGAAGGGCATCTCCTCACAGGGTGGAAGAACTGGTGGAGTTTGTTGCACTGATGGACAACCTTAATGAGCCAGTCCTGTGGAAGGAAGTGATCCCTGACATCATTAGATATTTACTACCAAGAAAGCAGGCATTTAAACAAAATTTATAACAGCCGTTCCAATGTGCTGACTTTCCCTGGAACCATCTTTATGAATACCAATACAAAGAATTTCATTTGAGACATGCATACTTTCAATACCAGAGCAATGTTGTGATTTCTACCACCATTGATCCCAGTGAACCCTGAAACCACTAAAAGCTGCTGTTGAGATCAATAAATGGTAAACTTGTTGATCAGGTTATGGTGCCATTCCTCTTTTTTTGGGGTGCGGTGGGGGGCAGCTGGGTGGAGTTACAAGAAAACAACAAGCCGGATTTCACCCTCATGAGAATTGCAGAGGATATATTCAGAGGGCTCACTTCCATTCCCTTTAATTATTTCAAATGGCTCTGAATCAAGTTCCTCATGCACTCTTCCTGAAGGATCTTGAAACAATGGGAGCAAATTACTAAATCCTGGACTTTATCCAGCTACACAATATTTGTAAGGGTAGATGAGAGCCTCATTGAACTACGTATTTTTTAAGCAGTTGGTTGTTATGATCTGGAATGCAGTGCCTAGAAGGATAATGGAAGCAGATTTGATGGTAAGTTTCAAATGGGAATTGGACATTTGGATAAAAAATGTACACTTAGAGAGAAAGAGCAGAGGAGTTGGACTAATTGGACAACTCTTTCAGATGATATACTATACTGTGTAATTTGAAATCTCTTCAGGTTTGTCTATTACTAATCGTCTGACATTTCTATCATTAGATGCAGGGTGTTGCAGGTAAAATTTTGAAAATATTATATGTTGAGCATTGAGCCTGTAACTTGGTGGTAGCAGGCCAAAGATTTACCCTGCCAGAATTTGAAGGAATCTCTCTTTGCTCCAGACAGACCCAGCATCTGGAAACTAGAAAGCAGACAATCCCTAAAATCTGTGTTGACATCTAAATGGGTAACCACTGACTTTGTCAGAAGAATTGGATTGGGCCTACAGTAAACAGCCTCAGTGAGTGGAGATCAGAATACTAAGCCTGAAAACTACATTACCATCTTCAGAATGATAACTTCTCCATTGAGACACAAGAGACTGCAGATGCTGGAGATCTGGATCAGCACACAAAATGCTGGAGGAACTCAGCGGGTCAGTCAGCATCTGTGGAGAGAAATGGACAGTCGACGTTTCGGGTCGAGACCCTTCACCAGGACTGGAAAGAAAGAGGGGAGATAGCCAGTTTAAAAAGGTAGAGGGAAGGGGTGAGTCCGTTGTTCAGGGTAGGTGAGAGGTGAGACTCATCAGCCGTGGTTTGCCAAGCCATCTAAGAAGAGAAACTTCAGCTGATAAAATGTGAGGAAGGAAACAGAAATGTCCGTGGTAAACTGGAGAAGAATCTTGTGTGCTTAAATTAGGGCAGAAGGTAACAAGAAGGTGAAGCAACGTAAATAATGCCGGAAAGACTCAGCAGGTCGAGCAGCACCTGTGGGAGGAAAGGAATTGTCAATGTTTTGGGCCAAACCCTGGACTGGTGCAGAGTTTCAACCCAAAAACGTTGACAATTCCTCCCCCCCCCTCCCCACCACAGATGCTGCTCGACCCACTGAATTCTTCCAGCAGATTGTTTGATGTTCCAGATTCCAGCATCTGCAGTCTCTTGTGTCTCCAACAAGAAGGTGAAATCTGGGAACAATGTCAATTCTCTGTGGAATGCTTAGTAATGTGACACCTGACCAAGCCGGCTTTGCGGTACCTCTTGAAAATCAGCCTGTCCATGCTTTGGCTCATTCTCCCATCATCCCAGCATCACCATGACATACAGTCCACAAAATTCTTCAGGCACTTACCATGCTAAAATCGTAAATAGTTGCTTTGGAGAGACAAGAACCACAATGATGGCCTGCTATATCAGCTAGCATTCACTCTTCCTCCCTCAATCAAGGGGTGATCTGGCACCTGGTCAACACTGTTTAAAACCCAGCATTAATAGTTTACGATGTGGCTATTTCTGTCATTTCTGTCATTTTGAACGGGTGCATTATCCTCAGGGCCCCATTTTGACCTGTCATTTGACAGACGATTTCTATGCAGAGCTGCATTCTCCCAGTGCTGCATTGGAGTGATTGCCTTGATTTTTTGCCCATCTCAGTTGTCAGGAAGAATAATTAGGTTTTAAGTACATGTTCAGCTTGTTTTCCTCAGAACACTGATTTATTCTATGCTCTTATTTATTTGTGGACTGTGCATTATTTATAAGTAAGTTTCTGCCTTTCAGTGCACCAGTGGTTACGAGCAGTGCCCACCCACCTCATTTTTATCATTTACTGAAATCTTTATTTACTGAAATTTACTGAAAAAAACCTACCTGGATAACGAATAGTAGTTCTGACTGCCGAGTGAAATTTGAGGATGGGAAGTTCATGGAGGGTCCTTATGATTAACTGCATCCCCACTATATAAACTCCAATCAAATACTGTAATTAATTGTGGGGTTAAATCTGAAACCTATAATTTAATTCCGAAGTTTCAAAGAGTTATCAAGTGCTCTTGCTTCTACTGTTATAAAATAGACTTTTATCATCGGGTAAAGAGGAGGGATAAAGTGTCGAGGGGTAGATGGAGTGACATAGCTGGAAGGGTAGTTGGATGCCAACAATACCATCAATGAAAGCAGTCGGAATTTTTTGGGAAATGCACAATTACTCATCGAGACAAAGGGCATGAGTTGGAAAGGAAAGGAGCATTACTTGAATGTTTGGCCTCAGATCGGAACCAAAATTTGCCAGATGCACAATTCATCGTTTTCACTGCATTGTTTCAACAGTATGTAACTATTTCAGTCTTCCCCAGTGTAGCACTTACATTTCGTGCACTCTTGATTTTTTGGCCTCTTTGAGTTGAATCCACTTAGTGCCAATTGGCGAGCACTTTTGTGCTTTGTATTTGAGTCGTTTGGGAACTGGGTTAAAACTGTTCAATTTCATTTTGTTCATGAAAGGACTATTTTTATCCCTTTTGTCTGTGCTGAATTCAAACTGAGGTCAAACCAGATCCCGTGTGTAGAGAATTTTAACACATAGCTTCTTGTAAATCTGCTTCAGATCGACAAAATAAATCCCTTGCAATGTATGTTGGCTGCTGAGCTCTTGGATAATCAAACACAAATTCTTTCCTAATAAACTTTGAATAAATATCTCCCAATCATTCTTTTCTTGCATTAGCTTCATAAAAGCACATGGAGATCATCAGAAATCCAAAGTGAAATAAAATTACTTCATAAAAATTAAAGCGTTCTGTATAAAAACAAATAGCAGACACTGTGGACTTTGGGATTCAGATATTTTATCAGCTGCTTCACCTTCTTTGTCAAAGTTTAAAATCTTCTCAACTCAATGGTTAGATTTCTGCCATGGATATGTAATCCATGCTCATTGTAGAATCAAAGAATTGAAGAATTGTTACTGTACAGAAGGCCAGACAGTCCATTGTTTATCAAATTCTTCTCTATAGAGCAGTCAGCCGGTTTGATTCATCCATTCTCTCCCCAAACCCTGCAAGTTTTTACAATCAGTTATCTTTCCTATTCCCTTTCGAAAGCCATAATTGAATTCACATCCATCACATTTTCAGACAGCACATTCCAGATCATTACTACTTTATGCTTAATTTTTTTATTCCCTCATATCTCCATGCATCTTTTGCCCATCAGTTTAAATCTGTGCCCTTTGGCCTTTGACTATGCTACTAATGGCAAAAGTTTCTCTCATCAGAGCCATCAACTGTGAATGCATATCTGCCCTCAGTTCAGTGACATAACTATGGGAGCCACCTGCAAGTTCTCCACCAAGCCATACACTTTGAAGTCTTGGTAAAAGAGCACCATTACTCTATCGTTGCAGGGATTAAATCTTAGAACTCTTCAGCAAAGCTGTGGGTGTGCCTTCACCAAAGGGGTTGCGGTGTTTAAGAAGGCAGCTCAACATCACTGTCTCAAGGACAATTAGGAATGGAAAATAACTGCCCACGTCCAGCAAATGAATGAAAAACAAAACAGGTTCTTACCTGTCTTTGCAACTGAAATCCCTGAATCAATTCTTGTAAATCTCCCACACCCTTTCAAGGACTTTCATACCCTTCTACAAGTTCAATCACCAGAAATGGACCAACATTCTGGAATGTGGCCCAGTTGTCTGATATTTTCAGCACAAACATCCAATAGAATTCTAACCATTGTTACTCAGCAAAATGCATCTATGTAAAGAGAGAAGACTACAAAACAGAGTAATCGGTAATTGGTTTATTATTATCACATGTACCAGGATACAGTGAAAAGCTTTTGTCTGCATGCCATCCAGACAGATCATTCCAGACATCAGTACATTGAGGTAGTACAAGAGGAAAACAATAACAGAATGCAGAATATAGTCTTACAGTTACAGAGGCAGTGTAGGGAGAGGAATGAAGTGCAGGTGCTGAAAATCCATTACAAAGAAAAACAAAGAATTGTACAGCATAGGAACAGGCCCTTCGGCCCACCATGTCTGTGCCAACTATGATGCCAAATTAAACTAAACCTGTCTGCCTGCATATAATCCATATCCCTCCATTCCCTGCATGTTGCATGACAAGAAGATAATGAAAATGCAAAGTAGATCCAATCACGTTAATAGAAATTGATTAATTTTGTGGTTTGCAGATGTTAGTTGTCTTGATGTTGCCTTATCTTGAAATTTTTGTTCTTGCATCTTGGATTTAGCATTGCGATAGATGTGATGATTCATTGTAGGGCTGAAGCACCATAAAACAGGTACAATTTTACCAAGGCCACTTGTTGGCCTCAAATAGTCTGTGCAAGATGAGTACATTATCATGATATTCCGATGTGCCTTGCATGTTATACCAGTGTGCGTTAGAGCCCAAGTTATGGGATGTGCAATCTTGATGTCACATGGTGAGTCTTCGGCCCAGCGTGTTTGTGCCAGCAATCTATACTAATCCCGTTTACCAGCAGTTGGCCCACTGCCTTCTGTGCCTTGGTGATTCATTGAGATACTTCTTAAACGGTGTGAGAGTCTCTGTCTCCACTCCACCGGTCAGGCAGTACATTCCAAGTTCCAACCACCCTCTTGGTGAAAAAGGTTTCCCTTGGGTCCTCAAGAAAATCTCCTACCCGACCCTGCCACTTGCGAGTTCCCCTGCCCACACCGCACTTTTCATTTAGCCTGTTGCTAGCTGATAGAGGTGGGTGTAAAGTATCCCTGGTGGTCAATGCATTTACGAGGCTCTTCAGATATTTTTCACCACACTTCTACCCTCCTTGCTCACGCATAGATATCTATTGCAATAAGGTACTAGTATCTTCAATATCAGCTCTGTTTCAGAAAGGATGTTATAGCTGGCTATCTAATACATATTCTGCTCTTCTATTGCCTCAAAGTGATGACTGAGCCCAATGTTTAGTCTCAAGCAGCAGATCATAATATCATGTATCTCTTATACCATGAGGGTCAAGGAACAAACCAGATTTATTTTGTCCAGAAACTGTGGTGACCATTTAATTAATTGGACAGAAGGTGCTAGATGAAGAACAGTATTGGTATTGGTATTGGTTTATTATTATCACTTGTACTGAGGTACAGTGAAAAACTTGTCTTGCATACCGATCGTACAGGTCAATTCATTACACAGTGCAGTTACATTGGGTTAGTACAGAGTGCATTGATGTAGTACAGGTAAAAACAATAACAGTACAGAGTAAAGTGTCACAGCTACAGAGAAAGTGCAGTGCAATAAGGTGCAAGGTCACAACAAGGTAGATCGTGAAGTCATAGTCCATCTCATTGTATAAGGGAACCGTTCAATAGTCTTATCACAGTGGGCTTGAAGCTGTCCTTAAGTCTGGTGGTACATGCCCTCAGGCTCCTGAATCTTCTACCTAATGGAAGAGGAGAGAAGAGAGAATGTCCTGGGTGTGTGGGGTCTTTGATTATGCTGGCTGCTTCACCAAGACAACGAGAGGTAAAGACAGAGTCCAAGGAGGGGAGGCTGGTGTCTGTGATGCGCTGGGCTGTGTCCACCACTGTCTGCAGTTTCTTGTGGTCCTGAGCAGAGCAGCTGCCGTACCAAGCCGTGTTACGTCCAGATAGGATGCTTTCTAACGGTAAATGTTGGTGAGAGTCAAAGGAGACAATCCAAATTTCTTTAGCCTCCTTAGGAAGTTGAGGCGCTTGTGAGCTTTCTTGGCCGTGGCATCTACATGATTTGACCAGAGCAGGCTGTTGGTGATGTTCACTCCCAGGAACTTGAAGCTCTCAACCCTCTCGACCTCAGCACCATTGATGTAGAAAGGTAAGGCCTATAGAGTCCTCCTAGAAATTGGTAAATGCTTCTGTCATTTTCAACGCAATTAGTCAGTCAGCTTGTTGTTCCTGGGCCTGCCACCGGAAAACTCAGCAACACAAGAACTCTGAGACATTGTATGCCACTGAACAGGCCTCATACATCAACCCTCTCACCATTGCGGGAGCGCATGAAAGAAATCAGTGCTCAGGATCACAGCTGGGGATGGATCTAAGATGTTCACAGGCTGAGAGAGGCTGAGGGATAGGGAAAGCATCAGCCATCAAGGTCAACGGATGGATAGAGTGGGCAGGGCAACGGTTGCCTCAAACTGAACATGGGGTGGTGTAGGATTGGTAATGAGAGATAGGCTTGATGTGGTAGTCATAAGTAACCTTAGTAGTCAGAGGGAGAATTGGTTTGGTATTCAGAGTGGTGACGTTGGTGATAGACTTTGGGATCAGGGAACTAGCCTTGAAGATCAAAAAAAACCTGCAGATGCTGGAAACAAACAGAAAATGCTGGATGCACTCAGCAGGTCAGGCAACGTCTGTGGACATGGAAACTGAGTTAACGTTTGTGGTGGAAGACTCTTTGTCAGAACCAGCCTTGGTGGTCGGGGTGGGATGGCGGTTGATAGGGTGTGGGAATTGGGGGTAGTGCTGGTTGGGGGGGGTTATTGATGTAGGGAGGCAAGGTCGGTGGGTGTGGGTTAGGAGATCATACGGGGGAATCAGTGGTTAGGGATAGGGGTCAGTTGGTGGGAATGTCAGATCAGGAGAACATAGGAGAAGAGATGGCTGCAGCTCAGCCAGGGCACTGGTTTGAAGGCAGTGTGGATCAACAGAATGATGGAAGTGTGCATGACTGTCTTGAATATTTATACTTAGCCTCTTTTGAACTGTGCCTTATACCTTTGCTGAATGGTTAATTTCTATGCAGATAAATCTTACATTTTCTAACCAGGGTCACCTTTAGTCTTCTTCATTTAGCTTGGTCCATGTCAAAGCCATTTTTAAGGGTTAAAATGTTAAGGGCACGTACCACCAGGCTTAAGGACAGCTTTCTACCCCACTGTGATAAGACTATTGAACGGTTCCCTTATACGAAGAGATGGACTCTGACCTCACGATCTACCTTGTTGTGACCTTGCACCTTATTGCACTGCACTTTCTCTGTAGCTGTGACACTTTAATCTGTACTGTTATTGTTTTTGCCTCTACCACCACAATGCACTCTGTACTAACTCAATGTAACTGCACTGTGTAATGAATTGATCTGTACGATCGGTATGCAAGACAAGTTTTTCATTGTACCTCAGTACAAGTGACAATAATAAACCAATACCAATACCAATGTGGCAGTGCAGGATAGAAACAACATTTTTAGATGCCTTTTCTCCACTGCAGAATTCCCTTAAACTGTATAGGCTTTGCTTTAGGATACTAATGGCCGACTACAGCAAGAAGGAGTTATGTTTCTCCTTTTATGTCTCAGAGTAAGGCAACCATCGTCAGAATAACGAAGGCAGCCATCCATACCAATCTTCTTAATTCTTGAAATAATGGGGGCATAGTGGACTGACATGAAGTGAATAAATAATGGCAGTGCCTGTACAGTGAGCCCTCACACTGAACCTGGAAATTTGCATCATAGAAGAAGATCATTCAGTCTAACCAAATGCAATTTCATTACACCGCATTCTCCCCATAGCCCTATATCTTTCCTCCCTTTCAAATCTCTGCAACTCCAGAAGTATCCATTGAGCCACAAAGATGTATATAGATCTTCATAAATTATTCTGCACCACATATCCAGCAACACAATTCTAACAAGGAATTCCTTGTTTATGTGAAGGGTTGATGTTAAAGCCAGGGGCCAAAGTGGAACATGACTGACATTAATAATGTTCAAGGCTTCGGAACCCAGCCGGATGATAAAAGTGCTAGATTCTCCTGTGATGTTGAAAGTATTTAACTGGTGAAATGGAAAGCTATAAATCTAATATCAATGTGAAATAATGTTTAGGACTTAAAAGCCCAGTACACGGCATGTGCACAGATCATCCATGTGCCTTATATACATGGTCCATTGTTCCTAAACTGGCTTTTTGGAAGATACCAAATTAGTCCACACTCCTTCCCCATTGCCCCTTTTCAGAAAGTGTGCTTCAGATATTCCAAGTCCTTTTCCCTCAAACCTACACTGATTTTACTCACCATGAACTATCATTGTAACTTCTCACAGTCTTCAATCAGTGTAACTACACAAGCACGAGGAAACTACTTTCATCATGTTGGGAACCACAGTGTAACTTATAAAATAATGTTTCCTGCATTACATTCGTGATTACGTATCAAAAAGGTTTGTTGGTACTTTCAGGATGTCATAAGGTCATGAAGGACAATACATAAATTCAAGTTCTTTATTTCCTTGGGCACCAATTCTGACATAGCTACAAATGAGTTGCCAACCTGGTAAAGCTACACGTTAAGCAGCATGCATTAGGCAGAGCTATTCAATTCCATAACCAACAGGTCAGATCAGAGCTCTGTAGTCCTGCCACACCTAGTCATGAATGTTGGTGGACAATTAAAACACTAACAGGAGGAACAATGATGCTCAGTGATGATGGGGCCTAGGGCATGAATGCTGTAGATAAAACTGAAGAAAACTGAAGCCACAATGTTCAGCTAGAGGTGGAAGATCTATCTCAGCTTCCTCTTGAAATCCCCTTCACCATAGGAGCTTGTCTTCTGCCATTCTAACTCAATGCAGCAAGAACTACACTATATTCAGGTATGTCCCAGAGGAGTGCCAAACAATGATAATCTCCAACAAGAGAGTCAAACACCTACATTCCATGGCATCCTAGGAGTGATCATTGATCAAAAACTCAACTGGACTAGCCATATAACTACTATAGCTACCAGCGAAGATCAGAGGCTGGATACCCTGTAGTAAATTACTCCTTCTAAAGCCCCAGATCCCATCCACCATCTACAAGCCACATCTGGAGGATGATGGAATGCTCTCCACTTGCCTGGATGAGTGTAACTCCAACACATACTCAGGAAGCTTGACCCCATCATGAGCAAAGTAATCTACTTATTGGCACTCCATTCACCACCCAAAACATTTATTCCCTCTGCTGTTGGTGCACTGTAGCTGCAGTGTGTACCTTCTACAAAATACACTGCATTTGCTTGTCTAGTCTACTTAGACAGAAACTCCCAAACCCACACGCTTTACCACCAAGAAGGGCAATGGCAGCAGGTGGTGATGAACACCTGCATATTCTCCTCCAAGTTGCAAACTGCTTTGACCTGAACATATAACACTGTTCCTTCTTTGTCACTGCATCTGAATCCTGGATCTCTTCATCTTAAATCCTGGACCTCCCTTCCCAACAACACCATGGGAGTACCTTCACCAGAAGGACATCAGCAGCTCAAGGAAGCGGCTCACCGCCACCTTCTCAAGAAGGGTTAAGGATGGACATTAAAGGCTAACCTTGCCAGTGATATTCAATGAACAGTTTAAAACAAACCTTGATTAAATTAAAACCTTATTTCATCCCAGACATTCATCTCTATATTTTGTGTACATATGAAGGTGCCTTTTATAAATAGCTCATTTCTAAATGTGCATATCCCTCAACTTCACCACAGCTAAATAGGTCTTTCCCACACATCATGATGTTGATAGATTTTGGCAGAAAGTCAGTGAGCACTGGGTTTAGTAGTCTGGGCAGACTCTTGTATTACATGTAATCTTAGCTGGATGAATGCATAATATGGACAAAGCTGTATTCACATATCAGCAGTGTTGTATTGTGAACAATGACCGAGTAAATCTGGCACAGGATATCTGATCATTTTGGTTTTTAAAGGATTTGTACCATAAACTCAAATTGCATACTGGCTTTAATTAACCCCAATTTCTGTTCCTGGGCTTGGTTGGGATGCAGACTGAGTGACTAATTGCAGTTGGATGACCAGGTTTTCTGACTCCAAAAATAGAACTGTTGACAATCCACTCTGATTGAGATCAGGAAATTACAAACACACTGGGCAACACTGCAGATTATCTTTCAAGCACACATGTCAAAACCAGACCAAGAGCCGAAATGCATTTAGTAAGCACAGACCGAAGTGCCTTGTCTAGTAAGATCGTCCATTTTGTGTGGATTGCACATTCTGACATTCCATCAAGCTGGGTACTGGATCAGACTTATCATAATTTAAAAAGTCATTCAGTAATCTGGACACTTAAGTAATGTAATAAAGGATCCATTCCTTTCAAATCACACACAAAAAAATCTGTCTAAACTGTGTCACTGAATATGCTGCACTTTAGGGAAGGAAAATAAAAACTCTCTCGTTGAAATGACCTTCTAGAAAAATAAACCCAAGTTAAGTGACATGATCATCTTCGGAGTTCCCTTTACTTTAAAAAAATTATTCCTCCCCTGCAACTACTCACACCCATCCCCTCTCCGACACCACCCCACACCTGGTGAAATTATTGAGATACAGGGAAGCACTTCAAAGAATGGGACATATTATCAAATGGTAATTCAAAATTCATAGAACATAGAACAGTACAGCACAGGAACAGGCCCTTTGGCCCACAATGTTCTCCCTAACTAATTAAGCTAATTATGCCTAATTACACTAATCCCTTCTGACAACACATGGCCCATGTCCTTCCATGCTCTGCATGTTTATGCACCTACCAAAAAGCCTCTTAAGCACCTCTATTGTATCTGCCTCCACCACCACCCCTGGCATCCCGTTTCAGGCATCCACCACTTGCCCCGAAAATCTCCTTTGAACTTACCCCCTCTCATGTTAAATGCGCGCTCTCTAGTATTGGACATTTCAATCCTGGGAAAAAGATACCGGCTATCTATCAATGCCTTTCATAATCTTATAAACTTCTGCCAGGTCTCTCCTCAGCCTCCACTGCTCCAGAGCAAACAACCCAAGTTTGTCCAACCTCTCCTTATAGCACTCACACCCATCCCCTCTCCCACCCCACCCCACCCCACACCACCACTGCACCCTACCTGGTGAAATTATTGAAATACGGGGAAGCACTTCAAAGAATGGGACATATTATCAAATGGTAATTCAAAATTCATAGAACATAGAATCCAGACAGCATCCTGGCCTCTTCTGCACCCTCTCCAAAGTCTCCACATCCTTCTTTATAATGGGCCGACCAGAATCGAATGCAGTACTCCAGATGTGGCCGAACCAAAGTTTTATAAAGCTTCCTGACTCTTGAACTTAGTGCCATTAATTTTGTGCTTCCCTTTACATTTGATCTCCCGAAGTGCAACACCTCATGCTTGCCTCGATTGAACTCCATCTGCCATTTCTCAGCCCATATCTTCAACTGATCTGTATCCCACTGTATCCTTTGGCAACCATCTACACTATCCACAACACCACCAATCTTTGTGTCATCTGCACAAGGCAGATGTCATCTGTTGATTTGTTTTAGGGCTAATTAGGAGAGCCCTTTGGCTACTTGTAAGGCCTAATGATGGAATCGGAAGTGCAGTGGTATTTGTGCTCTGCCTTCAGCTGATATGTTTTGATAACAAGTTGTGAAATTATTTGTAGACACAAGAGACTGCAGACGCTGGAATCTGGAGCTAAAAAAAAACAAGCTGCTGGAGGAACTCAGTAGGTCAGGCAGCATTTGGGAAAGTAAAGGGGTGGTCGACGTTTCAAGTCGAGACCCTGCATCAGGACTGAGAGTGTAACGGGGAGATAGCCAATATAAAGAAGTGAGGGGAGGGGTGAGGCAGGGTCTGGCAAGTGATGGGTGGATCCAGGTGAGAAGGGGTTGATGGGCAGATGGAGCCAGGTGGGGGGGAAGGAAGGGTGGAGGCAGCGACAGAGGCTGGGAGGTGTGAAGTGGAGACAACAAAAGGCTGCAGATTATGCTTGATAGGAAAGGAAGGTGATGAGTAGAACCAAGTTATTTGTGACAACCTTCCATTTCAAAGAAGAAGGTATGCCATCAGAAGCTCTTTCTAAAAAACAAATGATCTTTTTTCCCTGTTTTTAAAACATCTTCCATGCATGAATTTAATGACAAAACAAATATCTGCAAAGAAATAGAAACATGACAATCCTTTTAAAATCATAGACAGACGAGGCATTATACAAACTGAAATGGAATTGAAGTATATATTGGCCTGAATAGGTACCTATACAGAGCTCTGAAACTCCTATTCATAATCAGCCCACTCATTGCTATGCTTCTTGACAATGAGGTTTTATTATACCACTCTCTGGAGCAGGCTTAACCTCATGCTGGCAAAAGGCCTGATTCGGTCAGTTTCTATTAAGTTTCCTTTGGATAAACTGTCATAGCTTATGATACCTGGGGAACTGAGCCTTGGCGGTGTGAGGGAGCTGATTTAATATCGGAAGAAATAGCTGGATGCTTTGCTCGTATTTCCATTTTAACTACACACTTCAAATCACATTGCTGAACTGACTTACTTGTCCAAATCAGCTCCCCAGACATTATCATCATCATACGTAGCTTAAACATTGAAGAAAAAGACCCTGCTTGAAGTAGACCAAAGAGACAGCCTGGCTTCCTTCATCAACATCATTATTAGAGCCCATAGCCCGTCAGTCCCTTCCCTCATGTCATGGGAGAATGTCAAAAGGGATCAAATTACCCTGACCACAAAAAAACAGAGTGTGCCTTTTTCTTCTCAGTTATTCATGAATGATCACTAAATTGCCTTCTCAAAATTCAACACACTTCAAGGCTGTAAGTTCCTGTCATTTTATTACTGACCTTTAAGCATGAAAAATAATCAGATAATTTTCTATTCTACTATTCTTAAGTTAATTTTTCCCTGAAATGTCTCCTTGAGCCATTTCTAAACAGTAACTATTAGGACACATCTCAGCACCAATACTACATCTTAACACCAATATATGATGAGATGGACTCTGACCTCACAATCTACCTTGTGACCTTGCACCTTATTGTCTACCTGCACTGCACTTTCTCTGTAGCTGTGACACTTTGTACTGTTATTGTTTTTACCTGTACTACCTCAATGCACTCTGTACTAACTCAATGTAACTGCACTGTGTAATGAATTGATCTGTATGATCAGTATGCAAGACAAGTTTTTCACTGTACCTCAGTGCAAGTGACAATAATAAACCAATACCTATAGCGATACAGAGACAGGAGCAAAAAATATTGCAGATGCTGGAAGTCTGGAATAAAGACAGAAAATATTGGAAATAGCTGGTTAGGCAGTGTCTGTGGAGGGCGAAGCAAGGTTAACATTTTATGTCAATGACTTTTCATCAGGATTATTTGAAACAATTGGAACAGTTAGAAGGATACTTGATTTGTGGGAGGTGTATGAAATCGATGAGGGGCATAGATAGGGTCTTGTTCCCAGGGAAGGTTCGCGGTGAGTGGGGAAAGATTTAGTAGGAAATTGAGGGGCAACATTTTTACACAGAGGATGGTATGTATGTGGAATGAGCTGCCAGAGAAAGTGGTTGAGGCAGGTACAATAATAACTTTTAAAAGACAGTTGGACAGGTACATGGATAGGAAAAATTTAGAAGGTTACAGGCCAAACGTGGGCAAATGGGACTAGCTTGGATGGGCATCTTGGTCGGCATGGACCAGTGCTGTGTGACTCTGTGATTCTGTGGTTTAAGTTGCAGAGAAGGAGGGGAAGGTGATGAAGAGGAATGTCTGTGATAGAGTGAGACTGACTGACACATAAGGTGATGGTGCTGGCTGAGTAAGGTCATGGCATCTTCTTAATCACAGTTCATCTATTTGGAAGAGATGTAAATGAATGAAAAATTCAATAAAAGAACGAAAAGACTGGAAGTGAATGAGAACAGAGGATAAAAGGGAAAAAAAAACAATGCTGGGACTATGAGGAAAAACAAACTGCAGTAGCTGGAGATCAGCAAAATAAGAGAATACTGGAAATTCTCAGTCTGACCACAATAATTCTATCTTGATTCTACAGAGCTGACTTGAATATCTATTTCCTCTAAACTGCAAAAAAACAAAATGATAATATAAAGATACAAACAGTGGCAATGCAATGGAAATACCAAACTTCTTTAGCAATTTATATTGCTGCTGTTTTCTTGCAGTGTACTATTTCGGTTCCAAACAGCTTAGTAAAGTGGGTATCAGGTATTATGTCACTGCTCTTATGGTGTGGCAAAGGAAATTCAACAAAGTGTAAGGTGATATATTTTGATAAGAAAAATCAAGACAGATACTGCACGTTAAAAGGTCCAATTTAAAAAAACGGGTGCAAAGGGAGAGGGAGTCAACAAATCTCCAACGGTGTAAGGATAACAAAGCAATAAGTAAAACATTTGGGATAACACATAATCTGCTGGTCGAGATCGATGGGACGAGCGGCATCTGTGGGGCAAGGGAACTGTCGATGTTTTGGGTTGGAGAGGGGAGATTGCCAGTATAAAGAGGAGAGGGTGAGTGGTGGCACAGGGGCCAGAGGGTGATTGGTGGACTGACTGGGGGTGGGGTAATGGATGGCAGGTAGAGGAGGGAGAGGGGTGGAGTTGGGAGACAGAGGCAGGTGGATAATAGATTGAGGCAGATGGAAAAAAGAGGAAGACGGAGTGAAGTGGAAGGGAGGGGAGGGTGGAAGGTGGAGACAACTGCTGAGGGTGTGATAAACAGAAACACAAAGGGTACCAGTGCTGGAATGTAATAACTAAGGAAGATGATAATGGGAACCCTTATGGGAGAGGTAGCGTTTGGGATCTTTGGGTACACAGAAGACATCAAGAGATGAGGTATTAATGTTAAGAGAATAAACTGGAAATGCTAGGATTTGGTCTCCACAGAGCAGAGAAGATGAATAGGAAATTTGATAGAGGTTTTTATCACAAGATCACAAGACAAAGGAGCAGAAGTAGGCCATTCGGCCCATCATATCTGCTCCGACACCTCACCATGAGCTAAACTATTCTCCCATCTAGCCCCAATTCCTGGCCTTTTCCCCATATCCCTTGATACCCTGACTAATTAGATATCTATCAATCTCCTCCTTAAACACCCCCAATGATCGGGCCTTTACAGCTGTCCGTGGCAACAAATTCCATAAATCCATGACCCTCTGGCTAAAGAAATTTCTCCGCATCTCTCTTCCAATTGGCTACCCTCTAATTCTAAGACTGTGCCCTCTTGTCCTGGACTCACCCACCATGGGAAATAACTTAGCCACATCTACTCTGTCCAGTCCTTTCAACATTCGTAATGTTTCTATGAGGTGCCCTCTCATTCTTCTGTACTCCAATGAATACAGTCCAGAACGGACAAACGCTCCTCGTGTGTCAGCCCTTTCATTCCAGGAATCATCTTCGTAAATCTTCTCTGAACCCTCTCCAACATCAGTACATCCTTTCTAAGATAAGGGGCCCAAAACTGCACACAGTACTCCAAATGAGGTCTCACCAGTGCCCCATAGAGCCTCACCAACACATCCTTACTTTTATACGCTATTCCCCCTGAAATGAATGCCAACATAGCATTCGCTTTCTTTACCGTCGACCCAACCTGGAGGTTAACTTTTCAGTTATCCTGCACGAGGACCCCCAAGTCCCTTTGTACTTCTGAATTTTGAATTTTCTCCCCATCTAGATAGTAATCTGCCCATTTATTTATTCATCGCCTGTTTATCACCAGGAATGAGTTTGAAAGTAAATAAGGGAAAACAGTTATCGTTGGCTGAAAGGGTGACAATGCAAGGGCACTAATTTTTAACTAAATAGCAAAAGAAACAGAAGCAATGTGAGGAAAAATGTTCTGGTACAAGAAGTGTTTAGAAATTTGAGAGTACTGCCTATCTGGACAGTTAATAGAAAGTGCTTGTTGGAGAAAAAGTTTCCAAAATTGGTGAAATGGGATCAATTGAACTGTTCTGAGAAGGAGCAGCTGATAATCAGTGGATCAGATGGATTCCCATTGTGCTGTGTTGTTCATTGATCCAAAAGATATGAAAATATTTGCAAACATTTAACGAATTGTACGAGTCATGAGGTCTGTAAAATGTGGATGGGAAATACCTCCAGGAAGTGGGATTGGGATGGGTTAGGGTGCAGGACTGGTTGAAGTGAGCAACATGATTAAAGTTCATAAAACCCAGAGTGGAATTAATGGCTTACATTAAACCCACAACACCGCATATCCTCACTTCCCCCTATCCTGTCTCTTCTCCCATCGCTCCACTGAATTACCCTCCTGCTCACCACATTTCTGACAACAGCAGCAGGCTGCTGACTTGCAGCCTGTTCCAGAGTGGGTTCTGCGCAACTGGAAGCCAAACCTGTCAGTCAGGCAAAATGGGAAATATTGCAAGTGCTGCAAATCTGAAATAAAATGAGAAAATGCAGGAGACACAAGAGATCGCAGATGCTGGGGATCTGGAGCAACAAACAACCTGCTGGAGGAACTCAGCGGCTCGAGCAGCATCTGTGGGAGGAAAGGAATCGTCGACGTTTGGGGTCGAGACCCTGCATCAGGAGAAAACGCAGGAAATACTCAACAGATCAGACATCATCCGTACAGTTAATGATTCAGTTCACTAACCTTATCAGAAAGACCGGTTAATCAGGCAGGCTTGTGATTTAAGGAAGTTGGACCACATGGAGTTGAAACTCACAGACGAGAAGAACTCCAAAGACTCCTGAACAAAATTTTACTTCCCCCACTACGCCCACTCATCAGGCCTGTCCATGTCAATATTAAGCTTATGCACGGCAACGAAAGAGATGCAACTGAATAAAATGGCAGCCTGCGGGTTCCAAATAAGTCAACTAGAATTCTACAAATTCCTAATGTTCTAAGTAGGACATAGCTGTGCTAATTCCATGCAGAGAAACTGAATGGAATATTGAATGCACAAACAATTAGGATAAAGGTTTAATGCAGTGACAGCTGAAATGTGTTGTAAGATTGCTGTATGAAAGAAAACAATTTGCGCTGTCAACTTGTGTTTAGTTCCCAGTAGCCAAGAGTCACAGCATGTCACTCCTTAATGCTACATGACAATGAACTGGTAACCTTATGCAGTGGAACTATAGCATGGCTGGTGCTGGAATTGGAAATGTTTCACACTGGTGTAGTGCTCTGTGGCTGGGGGTGCTCCTTTCTGTTAGACTCTAAAGCATGTGCCATGGATGAAAAACATGATGATGCTGGAGGAACTCAACAGGCCAGGCAGCATCTGTGGAGAAAAGCAGGCAGTCAACTTTTCGGGTCAGCAGTCCTGACCCAAGAGGATGACCGCCTGCTTTTCTCCACGGATGCTGCCTGGCCTGCTGAGTTCCTCCAGCATCGTTGTGTTTTTCATATAGATTCCAGCATCTGCAGTCCTTTGTTTCTCATATGGCATGGTCTTTGGGTTCCTTCTGCAACTGCTCAGAAAATCATACAGTTGGTGCCAGCAGACAGAAAGACCTCAACAACAATCAAGTGTGGAACCAAGCTATCAAGTATACCCTCAAGTGGAAAGTAACATTCATGGCATTCAACTTCCAAGCAATGACCGTTCCCATCAAGAAAGAGTCCAGCCATGTATCCTTGGCATTCCTTGTCATCACTATCACTGTGTTCCCCCACCATCAATATCTGGAGTCACTAAAAACTCAACAAACCAGACGCATAAATGCCATTACTACAAATTCAGGTCTGTGGCTGGGTATTCTGTGTTGAGTGTTTCTCCTCCTGACACCACAAAACCATTCCACCAGGCAGAAGTCAGGAATGTGATGGAATACCTTCCACTTGCCTGTATTTGTGCAGCTGCAACAACACCCGCGAAGCTCCATGCCATCCAGGACAAAACAGCCTGCTTGATTGATACCCATTCCACTGCTCAAACGTTCTCTCCCTCCACCACCAGTGCACAGTGGCTACAGTTTGCATCGTTTACGAAATGCTCTGCAGTTGCTTCCTTAGCATATCCTAAAACTGTGACCTCTATCAAGAATGACAAGGGCAGAATCAGAATCAGGTTTATTATCACTGACATTTGTTGTTTTTCAGCAGCAGAACAACGCAAAGAAATAAAAGTTACTATAAATTACAAAATAAATAAATCGTGCAGAGAAGAAAAGAATAATGAGGTAGTGTTTATGGGTTCATGGACCGTTCAGAAATCTGATGGTGGAGGGGAAGAAGCTGTTCCTGAATTATTGAGTGTGGGTCTTCAGGATCCTGTACCTCTTTCCTGATGGTGGTAAGGAAAAGAAGGCATGTCCCGGATGGTGAACGTCCTTAGTGATGGATGCCTCCTTCTTGAGGCACCATCTCTTGAAGGTGTCCTCGATAGTGGCAGTAGTTGCATGGGGACACCACTACCTCAGGATTTCCCTCCAAGTCACACACTAGCCTTATCTGGAAACGTATCACTCTTCCTACACTGTCACCAGGTCCAAATCCTGGAACTCCCTAACCAACAACATCGTGGGAGGTACCTTTAAGAAGATGGCCCACTACCATCTTGTTAAGGGCAATTAAGGCTGGGCAATAAATCTTGGCTTTGCCTGTGAGGCCCACATGCAAAAAAATAAGTAACATAAAGAATGGAAAATCTACCATTTCCATCTACCATTCCCAGCAGTAATAGTCTCATACAGCACTCTGCTCTTTTAAAAAAGGATGTATTGAGGCAATTTTAAATGTACTGCTGTGTGAAAAGCCTTTCTGTACCAGAGTACTCCACCTCCCAGGAGGAACAAAGAAAATATTCAGACTGCTTATGCGTTGCAAATAGAGAGCGGAATACCTGACTGAACAGTATTGTATAGTTCAATCATGTACAATACTGACTGAGCATTAGAGATTTTTATTTGAAACCTCGGGGGACTAGCTGATAATGTGTTAATTCATTGACATATACCCTGCTGTTTCCTCGTTATATCCTTGGACACAACTGAAATGGCAGTCAGGTTTCCATGTCATAGGATTATGTGCACGTGCAGCTATCTTGCCTTTCCTGCCGGCTCTAAATTTAATATTCCTGCTTTCACGCTCAGTATCAAAAGCAGGAGGGGGAAGAAGAATTAAACGTTCCTGGACCAGTTTAGTGATCAAAGGATGTTACTCTGTGTCCCGTTGCAGTCCTTCACTCCCACTTTCCTAACACAGTCTTTTTGTGTGAAGCAGTCGAAGTTACATCAGAAGCAAAGGGGAACTCATTAAAATAACATTGAGGCTGGGTCGCAAACGCAGGATGTCTGTACTTTGACAGTCAAGAGCGGCATGTAAATGCACATTGGCATAGCCGTTGGATGCCTTGCCAGTGCAGAAGTTTCCTAATTTGGATGCCTCTCAACCAGCACATCGGACGGGAAATATCTATACCTCTTGCTGCCTTGGTGAAGCGGCCAGCATAATCAAAGACCTCCACCCACCCGGCTCATCCTCTCTTATCTCCTCTCCCATCAGGCAGAAGATACAGGAGCCTGAGGGCACGTGCCGCCAGGCTCAAGGACAGCTTCTATCCCACGGTGATAAGACTATTGAATGGTTCCCTTATACGATGAGATGGACTCTTGACCTCACAATCTACCTTGTTTGACCTTGCACCTTATTGTCTCCCTGCAATGCACTTCCCTGTAGCTGTGACACTTTACTTTGTATTCTGTTATTGTTTTTACCCTGTACTACCTCAATGCACCGTGTAATGAATTGATCTGTACGAACGACATGCAAGACAAGTTTTTCACTGTACCTCAGTACAAGTGACAATAATAAACCAATACTAATACCAAATGGTGCCAGTCAGCATGTGTTTCTTTTTGTCTCTCTTTAACTCTGCTATTTAACCAGTGTCTTTGCTAGGTCAGGGAGGGAACGAGAATAAAGTAAGAGAGTAGTTAGGAACGGTCTTTTCCCCAGGGTAGGGCAGTCCAAAACTAGCGAGCATAGGTTTAGGGAGCAACACACACAAATGCTGGAGGAACTCAGCTGGTCAGGCAGCATCTATGAAGGGAAACTTTTGCCTCCATAGATGCTGCCTGACCTGCTGTTTTAAAATTTGTTTTAGATTTTATTTACAGCGTGGTAACAGGCCCTTCTGGCCCAACGAGTCCGCGCTGCCCATTTTAAACCCAAATTAACCTACCCGTACGTCTTTGCAATTTCCGCCAGTATTTTGCATGTGTTGCTCCAGATTTCCAGCCTCTGCAGTCTCCCTTGTGTCACAGGTTGAGGATGAGAGGGGAAAGATTTAAAAGGGACCTGAGGGGCAGCTTTTTCACCCAGAGAGTGGTGAGTATATGGAATGAGCTGCCAAGGAAGTGGGTGAGGCAGGTACAACAGAATCATTTAAGAAGCATTTGGATAGGTACATGAAGGGCTGAGAGGGATTTGGGCCAAACGCAGGAAATTGGGACTAGCTGGGTGGGCACCGTGGTCGGCATGGACTGGTTGGGCCGAAGGGCCTGTATCTGTGCTGTCTTGCTCTATGACTCTATGACCCTAAATGTCAGTGTCTTTTATTCATGGATTGCCCAGAATAAAATTGATATGAGTTTAGGATGATCACCTTTTAATTATCCAGCCTATGATATTGGGAATAAAAATCTATTCGTGTATATTTTACATACGTTCCATGCAACCACACAGCCTGTTTTAAAAAATTGCTAGATCACATGAACAGGCAGGGGATGGAGGGATATAGACCATGTGCAGGCAGATGGGATTAGTTTAAATTGACATCATGGTGAGCACAGACATTGTGGGCCAAAGAACCTGTTCCTGTGCTGTACCAAATTGGTAAATTGGTAAATAGGTTTATTATTGTTCTTTGTACCGAGGTACAGTGAAAAGCTTTGTTTTGCGTGCCGTCCGTACAGATCATTTTGTCACATCAATGCATTGAGGTAGTACAAGGGAAAACAATAATAGAACTCAGAATTCAGTTACAGAGAAAGTGCAGTGCAGGCAGACAATAAGGTGCAAGACAATAATGGGGTAGATTGTGAGGTCAAGAGTCCATCTTGTCATACTAGGGGACCGTTCAATAGTCTTGTAACAGCGGGATAGAAACTGTCCTTGAGCTTGGTGGTATGTGCTTTCAGGCTTGTGTACCTTCTGCCCGATGGGAGGGGGGAGAAGAGAGAATGGGTGGGTGGGGTCATTGATTATGTTGGCTGCTTTACCAAGGCAGCGAGAAGTGTGGATAGAAGGGAGGCTGGTTACTGTGATGTGCTGAGCTGTGTCTTTGTCCCATGTTGTTGTTCACTGTTGAGTCTGGACTTCTTGAAGAGGGTATTCTCTATCCCAGAGGGCTGTGGAGGCAGTTCACTGGGGGTATTTGAAGAAGAAGTAGATAAATTGAGGGCTTTGGGGAACTGGCACAGAAGAGGAGATGAAGCGAGGAGCAGATCAGCCATGGTGATATATAATGTCAGTGCAGACTTGAGGGACTTGGTGGGCTACTTCTGCTCCTATTTTCTTGTGCTCTTATTTCTTTGACTGTGCATTCCTGTGTAACATTGAACCTGCTTTTGGACATTTTGTACTGTTAAAGTGGGAATTGATGACTGAGCAGCATGTGCTGGTCAAAGGTAGGGAAGTGATCTACAGTAGAGAAGGACTGTCAATAAGACTCAATATATCTTTCTTTAAAAAGAATGTACCTAGAAGATAAGATAAGATTTCTTTATTAGTCACATGTACAGCAAAACACACAGTGAAATGCATCTTTTGCCTAGAGTGTTCTGGGGGCAGCCCGCAAGTGTCGCCACGCTTCTGGCACCAACATAGCATGCCCACAACTTCCTAACCCGTACGTCTTTGGAAAGTAGGAGGAAACAGGAGCAGACGGAGGAAACCCATGCCAACACGGGGAGAACATACAAACTCCTTACAGACAGTAGCCGGAATTGAACCCGGGTCGCTGGCACTGTAATAACATCACGCTAACTGCTATGCTACAGTGCCTGCCCAAACCTAATAAGAATATTACTGCTGGGAATGGTAGACTTTCCATTCTTTATGTTATTCAATATATTTCATGTGGACCTCACTAGCAAGTAACATTGTACTGTCTGCTTCTTCCTCATAGTCCATAGCTCCCTGAAAGTGGCTGCACAGGTTGATAGGGTGGTAAGGAATATGGCATGCTTGCCTTTATTAGTTGAGGCACTGAGTTCAACGGTCAGGAAGTTATGTTGCAGCTTTATAAAACTCTGATTAGGCCACATCTGGAGTATTGCATTCAATTCTGATCATCCTATTATAGGAAGGATGTGGAGGCTTCGGAGAGGGTGCAGAAGAGGTTCACCAGGATGCTGCCTGGATTAGAGGGCATGTGCTATGAGGAGAGGTTGGACAAACTTGGGTTGTTTTCTCTGGAGCGTCAGAGGCTGAGGAGAAACCTAATAAAAGTTTATAAGATTGTGAGAGGCACAGATAGAGTAGACAGCTGGTATCTTTTTCCCAGGGTTGAAATGTATAATACTTGAGGGCATGCATTTAAGGTGTGAAGGAGTAACTTGAAAGGAGATGTACCGGGGAAATTTTTTACTCAGGAAATGGTGGGTGCCTGGAATGCGCTGCCGGGGTGGTGATGGAGGCAAATACGATAGAGGAATTTAAGAGGCTCTTACATAGGCACATGGATGTGTAGAGAATGGAGGGATATGGACATTGTGTAAACAGAAGGGATTAGTTTAGTTAGGCATTTAATTACTAGTTTAATTGGTTCAGCACAACATTGTGGGCTGAAGGGCCTGTTCCTGTGCTGTACTGTTCTATGTTCTATTATGCAAATTTATCTATAAAACAAATGCAAACAGTACAGATGCTAGGAATTGAAGAAAGAAAAGCAGATAAACCAGGTGGAGAGAGAAACAGAACTGAAATATTTCAGTTTGGCAACCTTTGCCAATCAAAGTTAACAAATGCCTTCACCTGAAACAGTAATCCCAGCGCTCATTTAAGGAGAGCTATTGAACGAGGCCACTTTTTGAGTGTATGCGTATTGCTTTTAAGCACAAATAGCTCTTTCCCCCATAACCTTACTTAGGGATATGCAAACCTACTGTGTGCCACCACTTAGTAAATGAGCTCATCCCATAATCAGCTTGACTTTTTCTTGTTCCAAGAAGGAAAACTGAGCTGCATCTGTTTGCAATTGTTTATTTATTTTGCATTGATTCCAAGCAAACCCAGGAAAATTATCCAGAACCTACTGTGGCTGGTTTTTAAGGTCAACTGTTTGTGGCCATTTATGGCGATGTTATTTATGAGTGTGCACCAGGGAAAATGAAATTAAAGGTATCCAAAAACAGATGGGCCTGGGCATTTGAAAATCGGTGTTATTCTACAGCGTGTGGTGAGTTTACTGGAGTCCCACTTTTTTAAAAAAGCATGGCGCAAAATCAGATGTATGTTATCCTGCTCTGTATTTATCAAAATTGTCAACCATTAGAACAGGAGAAATAGAAGTGGGCATGAGCCTTCCTTCCCAAGCAGCCTGCTCTGCCATTCAATGAGGTCATGGCTGTTTGTGGACCTCAAATGTACTTTGTCAAGTGATCCCTGCAACTCCTATTCCAAAAATCAACATTCCCCCAGGAGTGGAGAACTCCTCTCATTTCTGTTTTAAATGTCTTATTCCTTAAACGAGACTGGCTTTCAGTTCCGGACTCTCCAAAGGAAACAGTCTTCCTTTCAGAATCTTACATATTTCAATGAGATCACCTCTCATTCTGCTAAACTTTGCTGAATGAATATAGGACAGTTTTAATCTTCCCTCAAGCCTCACCCCAAAGTCAAACCAATGAGTTCACCACTGCAGTTTCAGAACAGTGTTGCAGACTCCCTTATGAATTTTTCTTTATCAGCGTAAACATCAGCTTGAGATCAGTGACAGAGGAATAGTATGTTATCCCATTCGTATGCCACATGCAGGTGCTGATGGAAAGATTGTTTTTATGCAATGAACCACACAGACTGGATAGTGACAGAGAGTTTTCAACCTGTGGATTACCGTTTTAGCTCATTTAGAAATGTTCCAGGGAAATGTGTTTTAGCCACAGTAGGAATCCTGGCCTTCATTGGGATGCTGGCCTTCATTAGTCAGGGCATGGAATACAGGAGCATGAAAGTCATGGTACAATGCTTAATTGGCCACAGTTGGAGTACCGTGTGCAGTTCTGGTCGTCACACTGCAGGAGGGATGTGATTGCTCCGGTGAGGGTGCAGAAGAGGATGTTGCCAGGATGTTGCCTGGGATAGAACGTTTAAGTCACGAGGACGGTCTGGTAATAGCTGGGGTTATTTCCCTTGGAGTGGAGGAAGCTAATGGAGGATCTGACAGTGGTAAACAAAATAATGAAGGGCATAGGCAGGGTGGATAGTGAGAAACATTCCCCCATGGTGGAGACACCTGAAACCAGAAGGTATGGGTTAAAGGTGTGGGGGTGAGAAATTAAGAGGGGATCTGAAGAAATCTGAAGGGCAGGCACGGCAGTGTAGCGGTTAGCGTAACACTTTACAGTGCCAGCGACCCAGGTTCACTTCCTGCCGCTGTCTGTAAGGAGCTTGCACGTTCTCCCCGTGACTGCGTGGGTTTCCTCCGGGTGCTCCGGTTTCCTCCAAAGGCATACGGGTTAGGAAGTTCCAAAGGCATACGGGTTAGGAAGTTCCAAAGGCATACGGGTTAGGAAGTTGTGGGCATGCTATGTTGGCGCTGGAAGCGTGGCAACACTTGCAGGCTGCCCCCAGAACACTCTACGCAAAAGATGTATTTCACTGTGTGTTCCGATGTACATGCGACTAATAAATAAATCTTATCTAAATGTTATTTTTCATCCAGAGAGTGCAACACACTGTCTGAGGAGGTGGTGGAGGCAGCCACTCTTATAACACTTAAAAAATATTTGGATGAGAACGTATAGAAGGCTGTGGCCCATGTGCTGATAGGTACTTGATGGTTGGCATAGATGTGATAGGCCACAGGGCCTGTTTCCATGCTGTATGGCTCTGAATCTACGAGGGAAGTGAAGGTCAATGGATCAGGCCGCACTCGGAATAGTGTGTGCAATTCTCGTCCCCCCAGAAGGACATGGAGGCTTTGGGAAGGGTGCAGAAGAGGTTTACCAGGCTGCTGCCTGGATTAGAGGGAATGAACTATAAGGAGAGGTTAGGCAATCTTGAGTTGTTGTCTCTGGAGCGTTGGAGACTGAGGGGAGACCTGATAGAAGTTTCCAAAATTATGAGTGGCATAGGTAGAGTAGACAGTCAGAATCTTTTTCCCAGAGTAGAAATGTCAAATACCAGAGGACATGCATTTAAGGTGAGAGGGGGAAAGTTTAAAGAGGATGTGCGGGGCAATTTTTTTTACACAGAGGATGGTGGATGCCTGGAACGGGCTGCCAGAGCAAGTGGAGGCAGATATGATAGTGGTGTTTAAGAGGCTTTAACATATAGAAGTAAATATGCAGAGAATGGAGGGATATGCATCATGTGCTGGGCAGAAGAGATTTAGTTTAATTGGGCATGGTGTTCAGCACAGACATGGTGGGCCGTAGGACCTGTTGCTGTGCTGTACTGTTCTATATCCTATGTTCTGTATCCTCTCTGGATGTGGAGTGTCATTAAGATTACTGAGAAGCTTTAAATTCATTGTTCATAGATCCGTAAATTTTCAACTTGTTTTCCTGCTGGAGATAAAAGGAACATCTGTCAATTTTTAGCCAGATTGAGCAGACTGCCAAGTCTACCAAAGGCATAAAAAACCCTTAACTTCACAAAAATTCAATTCAACATCTATTAAAAAGACATTCAAGAACTATTGAACATACTGTTAAAAAATTAAAAGTCAAAAATTAAAAAGTACACTGGAAAATACTGAAAAACAATTTCACGTAACTCAGTTAATATAAGTACCTGTAATTTACCCATCCCCCTCATAAGCACACTTTCTATTGAAATGAATGGAGACAGTGAGCCTGTGCCAAGTCTAACTGCTTCACCACCAGTCCCCAGGAGGAATCCAGCATCCGAGCATAGTCGGGAAATCCCCAGCAATCAACTGTGCAGAGACTTGGGACTTAGGCATTGCAGATACCGGCATATGCAGGAGTACCAAACTTCCACGTAGTTTCCAGCAGTTCTGTACAGACCTGCCTACTTTTCAGGCTAAATTTTGGATCTTTACTTCAAAATACATTCCTGACATCCATAAGAAAGATAAACCTATAATGGAGAAAAAGTAAATGTTCATCTTTCTTTCCAGTTGTTTACCACATTTTCAAATTACACAAAATATTTAGTCTGCTCCCTCAATTTATATCTACCACACATTGAGCAGAAAATGGTTGACATTAGAAGAAATGAACTCCCTTTATACCACGTTGGGATGCGGTTATTATGATTACCGTAAAAAGAAAAATGCTCTGCCGTCCTTGGCTTTCTGGCAGGATCACTATTTGTTTGTTTGTGCCAGAAAACTACACAGACGACCCACTTTTTCCAAAGCTAAGCAGACAAAAGAAGTTTAAATATTTTTGCCCATTTCGTAAATGATTCCATCCAAATTATCCAACCCTACGTATCCAGGAAATCACCACAAAATGCCAATGTATGGAGGAACATGGCAGGGTAGGTTGCTCCCCTCTCCGATTTTACCCTACCTTGGCTCCAGAACCACACTAACAACGATGACTTTCGTTTATGTAGCACCTTCAAAGTACCAAAAGAAAAAAAGAGTCTTCTTGGAGCATTTTCAAACAGAATGTGGCACTGTACCACACAAGGAGATAGATGACCAAACACTTGATCAAAGAGGATGATTTTAAGGAGGAGGGAGAGATAAAGAAACAGAGGCATCTCGAGAAGGAACTCCAGAGCCTGGGAACTTGACAAGGGAAGGCACTGCTGCCAATGGTGGGCCTACTGAATTCTGTTCAACGGGCCAGAGTGGTGATGTGCAGGTTAGTAGGGCTGGAGGAGGTAGATCTAGAGAAGGAAGTCCAGAGCTTGGGATCTTGACAACTGAAGGCACTGTTGCCAGTGGTGTCTACTGAATTCTGTTCAACAGGTCAGGATTGTGGTGTGCAGAGAGCAGGTTTGCAAAGTTGAAGGAGATTACAAAATGAAGAGAATGAGGATCTGGAGTAAGACTTATGGATTCTCAAGACTGCTCTGTAAGTCAATAAATTCACGACTCATCCGATCTATGTCATGGAGTCGTACAGCATGAAACAGGCCCTTTGGCCCACCATGCCTGTTATACAATCTACACTAATCCCATTTACCCACGTTAGGTCTGTAGCCTTATATGACTTGGCAATTCAAGTACTTTTCTAAATGCTTCTTAAATGCCTTGAGAGTGTGCTCCTCCTCCACACAGTAACACAAGAAAATAAGAGCAGGAGTAGGCCGCTCAGCCCCTCATTCAGTACGATCATTGCTGATCGATGTTGGCCTCAACTCCTCTTATGTGCCAGTTCCTCTTAATCCTCAGTTCCTCAGCCTTTCAATCTCCACCTTAAATATCTCTAATGATCTGGCTCTCCCATCCAAGGAGGCAGAGAGTTCCAGAGATTCACTACCCTCTGAGAGCAGAAATTTCTCTGCACCTCAGTTTTAAATGACAGGTCCTTTGCTTTGTGCTTGCAACCCCTTGTTCATGGCTCTTCCTTCATAACTGCCATGACCACCTCCTCAGGCATTCCAGACTTCAACCATTCTCTCACCTTAAACCTATGCTCTCATGTCTTGGACACCGCGGGAAAAAGATTCTTAGTATCAGCCCTGTGTGTCCCCCTCATCATTTTATAAACCTTTATCAGATCAGTCCCTCAGGATCCTCTGCTCCAGGGAAAACAAACCCAGCCTATTCAGATTCTCCTTTAAAATGAACTGGAGGTATTGAGTTACAAGGGGAGACTGGATAGGCTGGGACTGTTTTCCCTGGAGCGAGGGAGGCTGATGATTGACCTTGTAGAGGTTTATGAAATCCTGAGGGGCGTAGATAAGGTGGGTGGTCACAGTATTTTTCCCAGGGTAGGGGAGTGTAAAGCTCGAGGGCACAGGTTTAAGATGAGAGTAGAAAGATTTAAAAGAGACCTGAGGGGCAACTTTTTCACACAGAGGGTGGTGGGTATATGGAATAAGCTGCCAGAGGAAGTGGTAGAGGCGGGTACAGTTACAATATTTAAAAGACAGTTGGACAGGTACAGGATAGAAAGGGTACATGGGCCAAACACAGGCAAATGGGACTAGTTCGGATAGACATCTTGATCGGCATGGATGAGTTGGGCCAAAGGGCCTGTTTCTGTGTTGTATATATCTCTGTGACTTTATGGGTCTATGAAATGCTCCAATCGAGGCAGCATCCTGATGAACCTCCCCTGCACCTTCTCCAGCACAATCACATCTTTCTTATGGTGTGACAACTGGAACTGGATACAATACTGCTGGTGTGTCCGAACCAAAGTTTATAAAATTGTAACATGATATCTTTGCTCTTATATTCCGTGTCACAGCCGATGAAAGCAAACATTCCGTATTGCCTTCTTCACCGTTTTATCCACCTGTGCTGCCATTTTCAAGGTCCCTTTGTTCATCAACATTCGCTAGGTCCCTTCCTCAGCTTTGGCCTCATCCAAAAATCTACTTATTTCAGCCTTGAACGTGCTAAATGACTCAGCACCTGCAGCTTACTGGACTACAGAATTCCAAAAGTTCATGGTCTTGTGAGAGAACTTTCCTAACCGTAGTCTTGAGTGGACAATGAGGGCATGGCTTTAAAGTAATGGGTGGGAAGTTCAAGGGAGACATCAGAGGAAGATTTTTTACCCAGAGAGTGGTTGGAGCGTGGAATGCGCTGCCTGGGGCGGTGGTGGAGGCAGGTACATTGGTCAACTTCAAGACATTGCTAGATAAGTATAGGGAGGAATTTAAAATGGAGGATGAGAGGCGACTTGATAGAGGTGTACAAGATGTTAAGAGGCATAGACCGAGTGGACAGTCAGAGACTTTTTCCCAGGGCGAAATTGTCTAACATGAGAGGGCATAATTTTAAGGTGATTGGAGGAAGATATAAGGGGGATGTCAGAGGTAAGTTCTTTACACAGAGAGTGGTGGGTGCATGGAACTCACTGCCGGCAGAGGTTCTGGGGACAGATACATTAGGGACATTTAAGAGACTCTTAGATAGCCACATGAATGATAGAAAAATGGAGGGCTATGTGGGAGGGAAGGGTTAGATAGATATTAGAGCAGGATAAAATGTAGGCACAACATTGTGGGCTGAAGGGCCTGTACTGTGCTGTAATGTTCTATGTTCTACTACAGCAACTCTGCCGAGAGGGCAAGCGGTTCAGGTACAGCTCCAGTCATGGAAAACCTGGAACCCAGCTGAAGTTGATCCCAAAGGCAATACACTGTCGGGACCTAGACCAGCCACAGATCATTAAGTCATAGAATTGTACAGCACAGAAGCAGGCCCTTTGGCCCACCACGTCCATGACGACCTTTTTGCCCATTTACACTTATCCCATTTGCCCACATTAGGAACATATCCCTCTATATCTTGCCTATTTAAATATCTGTCTAAGTGTCTCAAACGTAGCAATTAAATCTGATTCCTCCGCCTCCTCTGGCAGTACGTTCCAGATATCAACTACCTTATGTGTAAAAAAGCTTACCCCTAAGATCTCCTTTAAATCTCCACCCTCTCACCTTAGAACTGCTCCCTCTTGTTTTTGATTCCCCTGCTAGGGGATAAAGATGCTGACAGTTGAAAGAGAACAGAATATACATCTGACCCACATCAGAACTGATAAAACAAACAGTAGCAGCAGTAATACTGATTAAATCACCAATGTCAGCGAACAGTAATATCGAGTATAACCTCTACAACAACAGGAGTAAAAGCATCATACCACCAGCAGCGATATCTGCATCCATGAAATGAAGACACAACAAATTACCACCTGAGTGATAGTGTGAATGATGCTTTAATAAACCTGAAAAGCAATAATACTTTAAATTAACTTTTAAACCAGATCAAGTTAAGAAAATGGACAGAAAAATATTGGGGATTTTATACTTTATTTTATAATGAATGGGGATCCATATTGCTATAGACATTGGTTTAGTATTTGTACTTATTGTACCTCACTCTCAAGTGTACTATTTTCTATGTAGAAAACAGGCATTATAATCTATCAGCTCGCAGTCTTGAGACATGATATAGGCCACAGAACTGGGCCTTTATTTAAGAAACAGAGCTTGGGGAGTACAAGGTGTAACACCCTAATCCCAGGAATCATTTTAGCAAACCTTTGTGGAGAGACATTTATGAATGGATAAATTTGAAGAATAAAATTAGGAATTTTAAAATCAAAGTATTGTTCAATCAGGACCAATATAGGTCAACAAGAATAAAAGGCGAACAGAACACAGAGCAAGTTAGGACACAGTGCTGTTAGGGAATCAACAGTATGAGGCATTAATGCTGCACATTATCAGGCACTGATAAATCCAAAAATAGAATTAAGGGTTCCCCAACCCTTTAAATTATCATTAATGTTGTGTCATCATCAGTTACAAGATGTTCTCACATTCAAATGTAGTTGGTACTTAGAATACCAGTCAGTAATATCAGCCTGTAGAGGGAAGGAGAGAGCTCACAGCTAGTATATATTGTACAACTTGCTGTATTGCTAGAAATAAGATACAGGCGTGAGATTGACAAGAGTACTGCAATTTTGGAGAAAGAGTATTTTGAAATGTGGCGCCATCTGCTCATTCAGATGAAAGTAAAAGATTCAGCTGTGCTACTTGAAGCATCAGCTTGGATGTGAGCCTGAATGTATCATGGAGACTGGAAGTAGACCAACTGAGCTGCCACCGAGCCGCGGGCAAGTTTGTGGAGGAGGTTGAACCTCTTATCAGTTTGAATAGTTAATAATGAACATACAGTTAGATTTAGAGCAACAAACAATCTACTGGAGGAACTCAGTGGCTCGAGCAGCATCTGTGGTTGCTGCCAGTTAGATTTGATTTTCTTAAGTTCTTGAAAGAACCAGCTTATTGGGCAGGTCATATTTTGTGTATGATTTTATTCATTCAAGCAAGGTGGATATTACCGGCACAGCACGAATTGTACTGAATAGCTTACTGGGTCATTGAGGAGGTTAACCCAGAGTCAAACACATTGCTAGGGTCTGAAGTCACAAATAGGCTAGATCAGGTAAGAATGATAGACCTGATGAAGGATTTTCGACCTGAAACTTTAACTAACTTCTCTTTCCACAGATGTTGCTTGAGCAGCTGATTTCTTCCAGCATTTCCATCTTTATCCACTGCAGTTTTACTTGTTTTCCAAGAACACGGATAACCAGATAGGATTTTTTGTCAGTCTGGTAGTTTGCTAATCACCAGTATTAATATTAGATTTTTAATTTACAGTATTTAAACTGCCAAGGTGGAATTAGAACTTCTCTCTCTGGACTGTTCATTCATCTTTATCTCATCCAGTCTTCTGATTACTAGCCAGTTACATAGCCACTATGCTATTCAATACTCAGTTTCCACACTGAGCTCAAGACCTCAATCAAGAGATCGAATTCATCACTTTTTAATGTCTATAAATGTGGATCACAGCTAATGAGTTTAATTCATTCTTGTTGGTGGCTCCCTCCTAGTTAACTCTCCATCTCTAAGTAATCTAAGGCATGGAGCTAGTTTTCAGAAAGTCAATAAAACTGCAGATGCTGGACATCTGAAGTAAAAACAGAAGCTGCTGGAAACACTCAGCAGGTCAGGCTGCAACTGTGGAAACGGAAGCAGAATTAACATTACATGTCTGGACCTTTCTGAAGATTTTGTTGATCTTCATTTACTACCGAATTTACTGTCAGTTCTCTTCCGGGAATGCTGACCTTGAAGGAGTTCTCCTCTGCTCTCTGGCAGGACTTCCATCTGTTTCTTTTGCCTTCTTCACGCCCTGTATTTTCTCTTTCCCTGCTTCTGATAGGATCCTGACTACTTTTTATTCAGCAAGAATCTAGAATCAGGCCTGTCTGCCTCTGTTTGTCATGTTCCCACAAATGGTACACCCAAAATTTTAGTTGTGTCCCCATTCCTGGAATTTACAGCAATGTTGTGCATGATTTTCTGTACCTACTCAGACTTGCATGGTATTTTTTAAACCTTTGAATTATCTATGAAAATTATAGCAAGGATGTGATAGCACTGGAGAGGGTGCAGAGGAGATTCACCAGGATGTTGCCTGGGATGGAATGTTTCAGTTATGAGGAGATAGTGGAGAAGATGAGTCTGTTTTCCCTGGAGCAGAGGACATTAAGAGGGGGACATGACAAAGGTGTATGAAATTATGAGGGGTACAGATCGGGTCGACTACGGGAAACCTTTTCCCAAATCAAGGTGGATAAAACTAGAGGATATAGATTTAGGGTCGGGGTAAGAGATGTAGAGGGGATCTGAGGGGAACATTTTTCACTCAGTGAGTAGTGAGTACCTGGAATACACTGCCTGAGAAAGTGGTGGAAGCACAGTCACTGACTGAATTTAAAAAGAGTCTAGACATGCGCTTGAATCGCCCAGGCATGGAAGGCTACGGGCCAAGTGCTGGAAGATGGAGTCAAAACAAGCTGCTGGAGGAACTCAGCAGGTCGAATAGCACCTGTGGGGGGGGAAAGGAATTGTCGAATTTTCGGGTCGAGACCCTACATGAGGACTGGAAGGAGGGGAATTAATACGGATGGGTGCCATCTGGTCAGTGTGAACGTAGTGGGCCAAATGGCCTATTTCCATGCTATTTATTTCTTTGTTACAATGAGTAAGTAAAGCTTCTAGAATCAGATATTCTCAAACATACTGGCAGAGAAATTTGGAGACATAATTCTATATTATTCAGTGCTGCTTTTTTTTCCCACCTTTATGTGAAGGAAAGTTGATTTTCCCCCAAGTGGAAAATGATGTGACCAATTCCAGGTCAAACTGTGCCACTCTTGAGATTTGAACCATCACTTGCGCATCAAATGAGATCACTTCACATGCAACATCCTGTTTTCTGGAGATATTGGTACACATTGTCCCTAGAGTGCTCATTATTGGACCCACACAAGACAGCCATGATTGCTTTGTACTGTTGTGGGTTGGCACCCCATCCAGATAAGCACCATTACTTACCTCCTCTTCTTCAGACACCGCCGCTCCTCATTCCTCATTGGCTAAAGCCCTGACTCAGACTTTCCACTCAAGAGCCAGAGCTCTCCTCCACTTCCCCAGACAGTGATCGGGCTCCCTCAGGCTTGGTTCTGTTTGCATTCTGTGCATATATCTGCACTGTGTGATGGAGAGGAATTTGGCGAGGACCCCATGACGGTTTACAGCAGCTGCCCATGACTGAAACAATCGTTGGTGTGTCGGCCTAGCGCCTCATAATGCACTGATTTGGATGCATATTTTCAAGCCCACTTTGGTTTATGTGCACAATTTGTGGCCTGATGGTTTTAATAACACATTTTCAACATGTCAATTAACTAAAGTGGGACTTATCCTTCTAATAGATTTGAAGTGGTTAAGAAGGATATGGCCACCTGTGCTACATGCCTTCTTCTGGCTCTGATTTCCACCTGTGTGCAAGTTTCTCACAACAGAATCAGTAATGGACACTTGTGGTTAATTTTGGTGTGTTCACTGCATGTATTTTAAACACCCTGTGACTTTTACCATCAAGAAGCACATGAGCAGTGAGCTTCTTCGAGTTCCCTTCCAAGCCGCACATCATCCTGACTTGGAAATATTTTGCCACTGTTCCCTCATCATCATTGGGCACAAATCTGCCCAGTGACAATGAGGGAAAACAGTGGCACCAAAGCCTGAAAGCATGTACCACCAGGCTCAAGGACAGCTTCTATCCCACTGTTATAAGACTGATGAACGGACCTCTTGTACGATAAGATGGTCCCATGACCTCACAATCTACCTCGTCATGGCCTTGCACCTTGTAGTCTGCCTGCACTGCACTTTCTCTGTAACTGTAACATTTTATTCCACATTCTGTTATTCCTTCTCCCTTGTACTGCCTTGATGTACTGATGTGGTGAAATGATCTGTATGGATGGCATGCAAAACAAAGTTTTTCACTGTACCTTGGTACATGTGACAATAATAAACCAACTTACCACTCTTGGAACTCTCTGCCCTATAGCACCGTGAAGTACATTCACCTTAAGAAATAGTGGTTCCAAATGGCAGCTCACCACCACTTTCTCAAGGGCAATTAGTGATGGGCAATAAATCTTGGCCTTGCCAACCAATGCCCACGTCTCAAAATAAAAATAGACTTATAAAAAACAAGGATGTGATACAAGAATTTTCACCTCTTGGTGGAAGTTGTAGATTTTGCTTATGCAGTAAAATCAACAGGAAGTTAAAGCATATCTGCTGGTTTTGGCAGTAGACTCAAAACCCATAAAAACACATGTTGATTGACCTTGCAGAGTCTTTTCTGCATATGGTTAAGACGTTTCCATGATCAACATTGTATTTATGTGCAGGTATCTATAAAGAATATACTCACTTAATGGTTCTGCCTTCCATTCATCCCACAGCAGGAGAAATGTCACTTGGACGTCAGGAAGCTTTTGAGATCTTCAGGAGGGACCATGCTGACAACATGACCATTGAAGACAACAAACAGCTTCTGAAGCAGAGGTCAGTCACCATTGAACAAAAAGTTCCATAATGGAACTTCCTTAATGGAACCTGTCGTTTAAAGAACGAGTTACCACTGCATTAGCCCAATGCACAAAACAGTGATGAAGTATTAAATAGCCATGCCTGAAAATGAGCAGCAGTAAATTAAAGCTGATTATCGTTGTCATGGAAATTCATTGAGATAAATCTGGTGTTTATCAGAACTCAGACACTTGATGTGGTTGACACAGTTGCACAGCCAGTAGAGTCGCTGCCTCACGGTCCCAGAGACCAAGGTAAATTGGTTTACTATTGTCACATGTACCAAAGTACAGTGAAAAACTTTGTTTTGCATGCTGTCCGTACAGATCATTTCACCACATCAGTGCATTGAGATTGTGCAAAGGAAAAGCAGTAACACAATGTAGAAACTAGTGTTACAGTTACTGAGAAAGTGCAGCGCAGGCAGACAATAAGGTGCAAGGCCATGACGAGGTTGATTGTGAGGTCAAGAGTCCATCTTGTCATGGTGCTGTCTGTGTGGAGTTTGCATGTTCACCCTGTGACCGCGTAGGTTTTCTGAGGGTGCTCTGGTTTCCTCTAACATTTCAAAGATGTGCTGGTTGACCCGTTAATTGGCCCCTGTAAATTGGCCCTAGTGTGTTGGTGAGTGGTAGAGTATGAGTGGAGTTGATGGGAATGTGGGGAGAATGAATAATGGGATGAACATAGGATTAGTGTAAATGGGTGGTTGATGGTTGGTGTGGACTCAGTGGGCTAAAGGGCCCTTTTCTCGTACTGTGCATTTCTATGACTCTTTGACTCCAAAAAGACAAATAAGTGTGTTCAGCCATGCCAACACGTAGTGCAGTAACAACTCTGCATTGTGCTCTTTTCTGATATTCAGTCCCTTCGAAGTAAATTGAACCACATATAGGGAACAGAGTACAATATACAGCTGCTCCATATTGCTTTTTGGCACATGTGAAGCTGGAAAATTTTTTGCATCACTGTACACAATGTTATGGTGCAGATTTCACATTGAGCAAGAACGCAAGAAAATAGGAGCAGGAGTAGGCCACTCAACCCCTCAAGCCTGCCCTGCCATTGAATATGGCCATGGCTGATCTATGCTGGCCTCTTCTGTGCCAGTTCCCCATAACCCTTAATTCCTCGCTCTTTCATCTCCACCTTAAATATATCTAATGATCCAACTTCCACCTTAAGGTGAGAGGGGATAAGTTCAGAGGAGATGTACGGGTCAAGTCTCTTACACAGAGAGTGGTGGGTGCCTAATGCGCTGCCAGGGGTGATGGTGGAAGCAAATACCATAGAGGCGTTTAAGAGGGTCTTAGAAAGGCACATGAATGTGCAGAGAATGGAGGGATATGGACATTATGTAGGCAGAAGGGATAAGTTTAGTTAAGCATTTAATTGCTAGTTTAATTATTTTGGCACAACAACTGTTCCTGTGCTGTACTGTTCTATGTTCTATGTTCTGTCCTTGGGGATGGAGAATTCCAGAGATTCCCTACTCTTTGAGAGAAGACCTAAGGTAAGATAAGATAAGATAAAATATCTTTATTAGTCACATGTACATCGAAACACACAGTGAAATGCATCTTTTTGCGTAGAGTGTTCTGGGGGCAGCCTGCAAGTGTCGCCACGCTTCTGCCGCCAACATAGCATGCCCACAGCTTCCTAACCCGTACGTCTTTGGAATGTGGGAGGAAACCGGAGCACCCGGAGGAAACCCACGCAGACACGGGGAGAACGTACAAACTCCTTATAGTCAGTGGCCAGAATTGAACCCAGACCTCAGTGTTAAATGACCGGTCCCTTATTTTGTAGCCATATCCCCTTATTCATGACTCTTCCAATAGCAGAAACCTTTCAGTATCCACCCTATCAAGCCCCCTTGGGATCTTATCTGTTTGACTAAGGTCACCCCCTCATTCTTCTAAACAGAGCAATCATGCAGTTGTACCAACCTTCACATGTAACCCGGACCTGCACATAATGACCTTTGCATATCAAGGTGGGAAATCCAAATTATGTGAGAATTGAACAGTTTCTTATGTTTACGCCCTGTAAAAGTCACAGGAAAATAATCATTTTTCTTTTGGGAAATAGATTCATACAACTGAAGATTGATGGAATAGACTTCACTGTCAGAGTCCTTGCAACACTTACTGTCTAGACATGAAGGCAAAGGATAGCCTCCTGGGTGAAGTCCTTACAGCTTTCCCTGCCTCCCCACTCCCACCACACTCCCCCCACCCAACTCAGAAAAGGAAAGTGAGAAGGGGTCATATTTAAAAATCAAAGTAATGCAATATTTTAGAAAATGCAGAGACTCAAAGAATATGTCTGCTGCAATGACGAATGATTTTTTCATGTTGAAAGCAGTAAATGAAAACTAATGCTTACATTAATAATGGATCAAAAAGCTGCAGTTTCTCAGGAATTTCAACAGTTTCCCACCTATGAACTGCTTAAATTAGATCCTGCCCCAGAAAGCCTAAAAATAGGTCTCAGTGCTCCCAGTGAATCCATAGTTTTCCAGGATGTCTATCCTAATGAACTGCTGGAGAAATTAAGGGGGCCCTTTTCCAAGGTTGCCGTATTTTGATTTATGTGGATCATGTTGGAATCTGTGGAGGAAGCTTGTGGTGGTCACTTGTGAATAAGAGGTTGATAATATGTTTTTTTGGTGTTACATTTAGAAAAGATTTTGTGCTTGGTGAATGTTGGAAAAATCAAAGATCAACGCAAAAAATAGAAGGGATTTAAAAAATCACATCAAAACTTATCCCTCTAATTCCTTAGATTCCCCCTAAGAAATTGCCCCAGTATCTTCTTGTTTAGCGGATTAGTTCAGACATTTATCATTCATTGGCTAAAGGAGATTTACTGTTGAATGAGCATTAAGCGAAGAATGCTCGAGGCCCTGGCAATTTGTTCCCCGCACTTGGAATCATCTGCTAATACTCATACTTAACATCAGTGTGAGACCTGGCAAAACTCGCCATCTACATTTCCAACTTTAATAACTCAACATGCTTTCATACATGTATCATGACATTGAAAATAAAATCCCTATCATGCTGGGTTTGTAAATGAATGTGGTCAGATTATCATTACCACAACTGCAACTGCATTACAACCCCAAATTAAAGTTCATTAATCACTCCCATTAAAAAAAAGTCTGCGGGAAATGCAAGATTATTTGTGTCTCATGCGAAATATGTAGTGTAATTAGAAGTTAAATCTGTCTGCGAGCTCCCGAGCTTTTGGGTAGATTGACACATGGTCCCAAAGTTTCTTTTGGATACCTCCGGCTTGGTGCCATATCTGTGCCACCTTCTGTTAGCTTTCCAGTTGTATTGTAAGGGAAAACATGTACCACCAGGCTCAAGGACAGCTTCTATCCCACTGTTATAAGACTCTTGAATCAACCTCTGATCCAATAAAGATGAATTCTTGATTTCCCAGTCTGCCTCGTCATGGCCCTTGCCTTTATTGTCTACCTGCATTGCACTCTCCCTGTAACTGTAAACCATATTCTGCATTCTGTTATTGCTTTTCCTTTTGTACTACCTCGACGTACTTATGTTTGGAATGATCTGTCTGGATGGCATGCAAAGCAAAGCTCAATACATGTGACAGTAATAAACCAATTGCCAATTACCAAAAGGAGTGAAATCTCTGTTCTCCCTTTGCAAGGAAAATGATGGCATACAGATGGGGCCAGTCATGGAGATTTCCTTTGCTACCAGTTGTTGGTCTTTAGACTTGTACGTAGACTAGCGTTTCAGCCAACTTTTCATGGCCTATGGATGCCCGTTGCCAGAGAACCAGTCCGAACCTCTGGAGTAAAGCCTAAAAATAGATTGATTCCCTAACGCCAGTGAAGCTTGGGCCAATAAGGATGGGGTCCGGAAGAGATTTCTAGTTGGCTACGCCTTAGAATAAGCAGTTGCCGGGGATACAATCAAAATGACACTCACAGGCAGTATTTCCTTTACAGTTAGGGTAACCTTCCAGTCACCTCATAGACTCTGGCAGTGTTAACACTTATGGGCCTAATCCAGTGTTGATCCTGAGATTTTCATCTTTGAAATGTTAGAGGGCAGTCCCATTTGATTACCAAACAAGCTGCTTTTTAATAAGAAAAAACAATGCTGATTTTGAGAGTTGTAATGACTTCGGCCAAGTACTTACTCATTGTTCTGGTTTTCGTTACTCTTCTAGATGGCTTTGGGGATTAGGAGGTTAGGTTTCCTTTTCCTTCTGAGCTCTCCTGTTGTTCTATGTGAAAAAAAAACTTAAGAAGTCTTCGTTTAAAAAAAAACTGTTTTAAGAGCTTCTCCATGGAGGCCCATTAGTATTCTATTGGCTGGATAAGGCACTGAAATTAATACAATTTGGAAATGTCAGCCAAGAGTTGAGTTTTTGTGAAGTGTATCTGCTTCCTACCACATAACAGCTCATCAGCAATTGAAGGTGAATAGAGGAAGTTCATAAGTGGTCCAAGCACAGTTCAAGTATGTCGATACAACAACAACTCTCACACTTAGTACAGTAAAACAGCCCTAGACACTTCGCAGGTGTGTTATCAAACAGAATTTGACACCAAGCCACATAAACACACATGAAGGTAAACTGGGTTTAAGGAGTGTCTTAAAGGAAGAGCAAGAGGTAGAGCGACAGAGAGAGAGAGAGAACTCCATAACTTAAGAGAGCTCAGGCAGCTTAAGACATGACCACCAAAGGTGGAGTGATTAAAATCTGGGATGCACAGGAGGAGGAATTGGACGAGAGCTGGAATCATAAGGCTCTCATGCTTGAGGTTGTTACAGGGACAAGAAAGGTCAATGTTACAAAGGGATTTGAAAAGACTATTAAAATGAGGTATTGCCACACTTATACCATCTACAGGCGCAGGCAAGACCTTGATTTAATCAAAACACAGAAAAGCTGTAGATAACTAATAAACTGCAAATACTACAAATGCTCAGCAGACCAGACAGCATCTGTGAAGAGAGAAACAGAGATAACATCTTAGAGCCAGGACAGCAACCTGAAACATTGACTCAGTTTCTCTTTCCACGGATGCTGCCCAACTTGCTGAGTATTTCCAGCATTTGGAGAAGACCTGGCTTTTTTTGGCTTTGGGGAGTCTTAAGTTAATGTAAGCAGGACAAAGGCTCCATGAGTTTTCTGCCATTTGTATTCAGGGATTAAGCATGATGCCATTGTCTGGAATATCAGCCACTGCATTAAAATCAAATTGAATGCAGTCCAGCAAGGGTGACGCTCCTTGCTGTCACCAAGGGAAAATATAAGGGATGAAAGTTCCTCCGAGCTGCACTTAGCTGAGTAAATAATCAAAATGGGTGAAGGTTTATCTGTAACAGTGAGTATTTACTGATCAAAGACCTTATCTTTATCTAGTCCTATTCATTTTTTTCGCTAGGTTCACAGAAGCAAAATCACTTGGAGAAAAAGTGAACCAGGCCAGGAATAAAATTAGTAAGTAAATTACATTGACACTGTAAAATATTGCAAATTGATACCTCACTGATGTGGACAGGATCACAAAAATGAAGAGGAAGAAATATACTAGGCCCTGAAAATGGATTTAAGGATCGTGGCGCATGTTTAATCTGCACATGTTCACTGTAGTGGAGGCAGTATGTAAAGTTGAGCTGGCTCCAACACATTTGTTTAAAGATTGCTGTATCATTTCTGCTGGCTGCATCCATCCACAGGGTATCCGGCACTGCAAGTAGTTATTTCTCAATATCAGATGTTACCTTTTAATGGGGAGATTTGCTGAGGTTGCAAAAAGTAGTCGGAGTCATCCGAAGACTGATATTTTGATCAGTGGTTGAAAACATGAGACCATGAACTCAAGCTTTTCTGAAAACACATTTTATCAAAGAAAAATGTAAGGAAAGAGAATTCCAGTGAAAAACACTGGAATTAAAAAATGATCAAAATTAATTGTGTTTATATCTGCCACTGAGCATTCAGTAATCATAGATCTAAGAGAAATTTTCATAGCATCTTCAGCCAATGCTTTGGACAGGCTGGGAGAGATTGGAGCGCATGGTGAGACACTGAACACAAGTAAATTAAATTGGTAAATCGGTTTATTATTGTCACATATACCAAGGTACAATGAAAAACTTTGTTTTGCATGGCATCCATACAGATCATTTCATTACAACAGTGCATTGAGGTAGTACAAGGGAAAACAGAATGCAGAATAAAGTGTTACAGTTACAGAGAAAGTGCAGTGTAGGTAGACAATAAGATGCAAGGGCTCTAATGAGGTAGTTTGTATTGGTATTGGTATTGGTATTGGTTTATTATTGTCACTTGTACCGAGGTACAGTGAAAAACTTGTCTTACAAATGGATCTTACAGGTCAATTCATTACACAGTGCAGTTACATCAAGTTAGTACAGAGCGCACTGATGTAGTACAGGTAAAAACAATAACAGTACAGAATAAAGTGTCACAGCTACAGAGAAAGTGCAGTGCAATAAGGTGCAAGGTCACAACAAGGTAGATGGTGAGGTCATGAGGTCATAGGTCATAGTCCATCTCATTGTATAAGGGAACTGTTCAATAGTCTTATCACAGTGGGGTAGAAGCTGTCCTTAAGTCTGGTGGTACATGCCCTCAGGCACCTGTATCTTCTACCCGATGGAAGAGTAGAGAAGAGAGAATGTCCCGGGTGGGTGGGGTCTTTGATTATGCTAGCTGCTTCACCAAGACAATGAGCGGTAAAGACAGAGTCCAAGGAGGAGAGACTGGTGTCTGTGATGCTCTGGGCTGTGTCCACAACTCTCTGCAGCTTCTTGCGGTCTTGGGCAGAGCAGTTGCCATACCAAGCCGTGATACATCCTGATAGGATGCTTTATATGGTGCATCAGTAAAAGTTGGTGAGAGTCAAAGGGTGACAAACCAAATTTCTTTAGCCTCCTGAGGAAGTAGAGGCGCTGGTGAGCTTTCTTGGCCATGGCATCCACATGGTTTGTCCAGGACAGGTTGTTGGTGATGTTCACTCCCGGGAACTTGAAGCTGTCAACCCTCTCGACCTCAGCACCATTGATGTAGACAGGTGTATGTACACCGCCCCCTTTCCTGAAGTCAATGACCAGCTCTTTAGTTTTGTTGACATTGAGGGAAAGGTTGTTGTCATGACACCATTCCACTAAGCTCCCTATCTCCTTCTTGTACTCCGATTCATCACTGTTTGAGATATGGCCTACAATGGTGGTATCATCTGCAAACTTGTAGATGGAGTTAGAGCAGAATCTGGCCACACAGTCATGAGTGTATAGGGTCAAGAAGTCATTTTATCGTACTAGGGGACCGTTCAATAGTCAGTGGGATAGAAACTGTCCTTGAGCCTGATGGTACGTGCCTTCAGGCTTTTGTATCTTCTGCCTGATGGGAGGGGGCAGAATAGAAAAAATCTAGGGTGGGTGGAGTCTTTGATTATGTTGACTGATTTACCAAAGCAGTGAGAAGTGTGGACAGAGTCCATGGAGGGATGGTTGGTTTCTGTGATGTGCTGAGCTGTGGCCACAACTCTCTGCAGTTTCTTTCAGTCTCGGGCACAAAAAGTCCAGGGTTGAAGTAAATGATTGTGCAGACTGTGAGCTGATAGTTCTTTCAAAGATGTCGATAGGCCAAGCTACAGAAGAAGGCTAATGTTTTACTTGATTATATTCTTGATAAGCCTCCATTCACTGTCAAGCATGGAGGATTCACCACCATTCCAACATGAAATGAGTGTTGACCTCCCTCAGTGGAGAATGTGTCAAAATGCTGCGTCTGACAACCAATGCTGCATCTGTATCAGCACGATCCTGATGCAGGGTCTCGACTTGAGATGTCTACTATCCCTTTGCCTCCACAGTTGCTACTTGACTTGCTGAGTTCTTCCAGCAGTTTGTTTTTTGAGCCAATATTCTACCTTGTAGCCCAAACAAACCATGAGTGTTGCAGGGGAAATGCTCAACTAGCGAAGGGAGGTTCCAGGGTACTAGAGTGCTCTTGGAGAATCAGTAGGATGACAGGCACTATACTTGGAGAGCAACCATTGTTCCATGTAACAGGAACCTGTCGTCCTCTCTCATCCCTTCCACATCATCAGTGTTCTTGCTTTTGCTTATCAGCCAGGCAGTCGATATTCCTGCAGCTTAGGTTGAGATCTGCAGTCTGAACCTAAGCCTTTTAAACTAGATCTGCTTGAGGTTACCCTCCACATATATCTTTATTATTATCAACTGGATGCCAGCAGCCTGCCTTCTTCTTTGCTGCATTCACTGTCGTTAATCTCTGCTTCCGTACTGTCAGCTCATTTGCTGTTCTGACACCTTTGGAGAATAGGAAAAAAGATCTCAGAACTTACTTTCTGCTCAACAAATTTCTCAGTCTTTGTTCTTTTGGTGCATGGTGGTGTCCTGTACTATGCTAATTATTCCTTTTCCCAGGATTTGGTTTCATAAAAAACAAAGTTCATTTGCTCACGGTCTCTCTTTTACTCAAAATATTTAATCAAAAAAACACAGGAACTGAAGCTAATGCCAAGTATTAAGTAAAATGTGTGCAGGTATCAATTTCATCTGCTGCCTCACCTCCAACATAATTCTTCACAAAAACCGTCAGGCAGGGAACTGACTTTTTATTCAACTATCCACCCATGACACCTTACTAATTCAACATCTTAAATGTTTATAGAACAACCTGACTTATTTAGTCAAAAATTTTTTTATTCCGTTTGTAGGGACATTGGCGTGTGGTCTATTCTCATCAGATTTGGACTGCTTTTTGATTTATTTCCAAACCTGTTCTTATCTATCAGCACTTAAGCCACATGGGGATTCTTTGAGCATTAGCTGCCGTGGCTGTTTAATGAGAGTTAATTCAATTTGCTTCTCAGCAGCCTAGGTAGGGCCACACAAACAGAGGTCTCTCACTCTCCAAAGGAATCCTTTATGATTATGTTAACACACAAGCACAGACAAAACCCAGGGAGTAGTTTTCCATATATCATGACAAATGACCTAAACAATGGAAAATCTGTTTTAAAGCAGGCACACAAGGCTGATTTTATTTAGGAGTTTAAAGTACCCCCTCAGCTGCCGTGATTTGGAAGACTTAAAAAACAGACGTCACATAGACGTTTCATCCTTTACAAGCTGCTTTCCAGTTCACGCTCCATTAAAAATGAAGTTGGATTAACATCATATTCAAATAGTTCCTTTTTAAGGCTATTCTTCACATGAGTTAGACAAAACATCATTACATAATATTTCTCCCCTTTACTGAAACTTTAATAGGAGATTGGTACCATGGTAGTCCCTATGGTAACTCTCCAAAATAGCAATCATTCATACATGAACCTAGGCAGAGTATTCCACTGTACGTCTTACAGTTGTGAGGAGGTTAACTGCTAGATCAAGTTAATCTTATTCTAATATCACTCATCATTTCATTATTTGTCTTCAGATATGGAACACAAAGTAACGTCGATTAGCAACACGCAAGGTACTGGAGGAACTCAGAGGGTCAGGCAGCATCTGTGCAGGGAGATAGACAGTCGACGTTTCAGGTCGAGACCCTCCATCTGGGCTGAGAGATAGCTAGCATAAAAAAGGGGAGGGAAGGGGAAGAGCAGGAGCCAGCAAGTCAGAGGTGGATCAAGGTGGGGAGGGGTGATTGGCAGATGGAGGTGGACGGGAAAGGGTGGAATAACGATAGGGGCTGGGAGGTGAAAGGTGGAAGCAACTAAGGGTTGCAGACGCTGGAATCTGATAGGAGAGAAGGGGGGATGTAACATTGGTTTGTATGTTAGCAACAAGCAATCTGCTGGAGGAACCTAACGGGCGTCGAGCAGTATCTGTGGGAGGAAAGGAATTGACGTTTTGGGTCGAGTCCTAATGCAGGGTTTCGACCCGAAATGTCGACAATTCCTTTCCTCCCACAGATGCTGCTCGACCTACTGAGTTCCTCCAGCAGAGTGTTTGTTGCTTCAGGTTCCAGCATCTGCAGTCTCTTGTGTCTCCATTGCTCTGTATGCTCGCTCTATCTACTACAAGTGTTGAACTGCATCTTCACCTCCGCTTTGGGGGGCATGCATCTGATCCGGTTTCAAAAAGCAAAACCTGCAGACTCACAGAACGGTTAGGGCATGAAAAAGGCCATTTGACCCACCAGGTCTGTACTTGCTCTTTCCAGCTAGTTCCACTTCCCCACCCATTCCCCAGAGCCCTGGAAATTCTTTCCTTTCAGATTCGTACCTAGCTTTCTTTTGAACGCTGCAACTGAATCTGCCTACAGTACTACTGCTGGCAATGCATTCCCGACCACGCGCTGAGTTAGAATAACTTCCCTCACATCACTTTTAGTTCTGTTTCGAATCACTTTCACAGTGTCCCCTAGTTCTTGACACATGCACCGGTGGGGACAGTTTCTCTCCATTTACCCTGTCCATGACTCCCTGAAAGTGATAACACAAGTGGATTAGGTGACAAAGGAGACATAAGGCATGCTTGCCTTCATCAGTTGGGGTATAAAAGTTGGGGAAGTCATATTGCAGCTGTATAAAACCTTAGTTAGGCCACATGTAGAGGATTGTGTGCAGTTCTGTTTGCCACCCTATAGGAAGGCTGTGGAGGCTTTGAAGAGGTTGTTGCCTGGATTGGAGAGGAGCATCTATAAGGAAAAGTTGGACAAACATGGATTCTTTTCTTTGGAGCGTCGGAGGCTGTGGGGTGATCTGATGGAAGTTTATAAAATTATGGGATGCATAGATAGGGTAAATAGTCAGGGTCTTTCTCCCAGGGTGGAAATGTCAAATACTAGAGGTCATAGGTTTAAGGTGAGAGTTGGGAAGCTTAAAGGAGACTTGCAAGGCAAGTTTTTTCACACAGAGGGTGGGAGGTGCCTGGAACATGCTGCCAGGGGAGGTGGTGGAAGCAGATATGACAGCAACATTTAAGAGATATTTAGGCAGACCCATGAACAGACAGGGAATGGAGGGATATAGACTTAAATGCAGGCAGATGGGATTAGTTTGGATTGGCATCATGGTGGGCTGAAGGGCCTGTTCCTGTGTATGTTCCATGTTCTAATCTGTAAAGCCCTCTAAAGTAGTGATCTCCACAGTTTTATCACCCTCTGAATGAAGAAATTTCTCCTCACTTCAGTCCTAAATATCTTAATTTACATCCTAAGAACATGTCCCTTTATTCTACACCACAGCCAGGGGAAACACCTTCCTTCCATCCAGTCTGTCTTGTCCTGTCAGAATTTTGAGTTTTCACTTAGATCCCTTTTCATTCCTCTGAAGTCCAGAGAATGCAAATCTAGTTGTACGAAACACTCCTCATATGACAGTGCCACAGTCCTGGGAATCTGTATGGTTGTCACCATCTCCAACTTAATCAGACCACAAGGTTGACCCTAAGCTTCCAGTTACCCTTCACTTTAATCCTCCATTGCATTTGCACTTTGACCTCTGATGGTACCTAAGGAAAACAAGATAATGTGCCTTAATGACTACAGCCCGGTGGCTCTGACATCCACCATCATACAATACTTCGAGAGGCTGGTCATAACACGCATTAACTCCAGCCTCCCAGAAAACCCTGACTAACTGTAATCCACCTACCGCCGAAACAGGTCTACGGTGGACTCCATCTCCCTGGCCCTATACTCATCTCTGGAGCATCTGGACGGTAATGACACCTACATTAGGCTATTGTATATTGACTACAGATCCGCCTTCAATACTATAATTCCAAGCAAACTCATCACCAAACTCCGAGACCTGGGACTCAACACCTCCCTCTGCAACTGGATCCTTGACTTCCTGATCAACAGACCGTAGTCAGTGAGGATCGGCAGTAACACCTCCGGCACGATTATTCTCAACACTGGTGCCCCACAAGGCTGCATCCTCAGCCCTCTGCTCTACTCCCTATACACTCATGACTGTGTGTCCAGATTCTGCTCTAACTCCATCTACAAGTTTGCAGATGATACCACCATAGTGGGCCATATCTCAAATAACGATGAGTCGGAGTACAAGAAGGAGATAGAGAGCTTAGTGACATGGTGTCATGACAACAACCTTTCCCTCAATGTCAGCAAAACAGAAGAGCTGGTCATTGACTTCAGGAAGGGGGGCGGTGCACATACTCCTGTCTAGATCAACAGTGCTGAGGTTGAGAGTCTCAAGTTGCTAGGAGTGAACATCACCAATAGCCTGTCCTGGTCCAACCATGTAGACGCTATTGGCCAAGAAAGCTCACCAGCTCCTCTCCTCCCTCAGGAGGCTAAAGAAACTTGGCATGTTCCTTTGACACTCACCAACTTTTATCGATGCACCCCAGAAAGCATCCTATCTGGATGGACCACGGCTTAGTATGGCAACTGCTCTGCCAAGGACCACAAGAAACTGCAGAGAGTTGTGACACAGCCCAGCGCATCACGGAAATCAGCCTCCCCTCCATGGACTCTGTCTACACTTCTCGCTGTCTCGGTAAAGCAGCCAACATAATCAAAGACCCCACCCACCCCGGACATTATCTCTTCTCCTCCTCTCCCATCGGGCAGAAGATACAAAAGCCTGAAAGTACGTACCACATGGCTCAAGGACAGCTTCTATCCCATTGTTACAAGACTACTGAACGGTTCCCTAGTATGATGAGATGGACTCTTGACCTCACAATCTACATTGTTGTGACTTTGCAGCTTATTGTCTACCTGCACTGCACTTTCTCTGTAGCTGTGACACTATATTCTGTATTGTTTTACCTTGTACTACCTCAATACACTGTGCAATGAATTGATCTGTATGAACGGTATGCAAGACAAGTTTTTCACTGTACCTCAGTACAAGTGACAATAATAAACCAATTCCAATTCCAATGTTATCCTCTTACACAGCGTTCCAGTGAAATTCAATTTAAACTCAAGCTACAGCAATTCAACATTGGTGTTTCACAGTTCCAACATTGTCGGTCTTTTATTTCTCTCCTATTTTCATCCACCTCCTCCGACTTATGTCTCTTCTAAACAGATCGACTGTGATTAACAATCCTTCACCATGCTTTCCCAACCAGCACTACAACTTTTTGACTGTTCCTTGTTCTGATTAAAGGTAATTGACTAAAATACTAATTTTGTTTCCCTCTCCATGGGTGCTACTGGACCTGCTGAGTCCTTCCAGTATTTTCTGTTTATACCTTAGCCAATTTATAGTGCAGGTAAATAATCTGAGGCATACATACCTGGCAACTGCATTAGATGCATGTATATTGTATATTCCCACTGCACACTGTAAATGTTTACTGTGTCTGTTAATAAGCTCATGGCAGTGTGTGCTGTTTAGTGTGAGCTGTGAAGAGCACCTACACGGGAAGTTGCTGCTCTTTTCCAAGACCTAAGACTGGCAAAGTGATGATCTCTTAATTAATCAAATTAATCAACAGTTTATTTTAGAGTGTAGCTTGTAACACTTCCGCATGTACTAAAGTGTATTAGGCTAGAAACAAGCAGGAAGTCAGCAAAGTAGGTGTCCGGAACGCACTGCCAGGAGAGGTGGAGGAGCAGATACGATGGCAATGTTGAAGAGCCATTTGCACAGGCATGTGAACAGGCAGGGGATGGATGGATATAAACCACGTGCAGACAGATGGGATTAGTTTAATTTGGCATCATGGTTGGCATCATGGGCTGAAGGCATGTTCCTGTTCTGTATGTTCTATGTTTAAGTGTTCATTCATTCCAAAGTAGGGAACATGTCAAATTGACACTGGATGTCCTTATTGTTTAGCCAGTGAGCTGCTGGTACTTTGGTTGTCCCAGAGCACCTCTTCCATTTGAAGGTTCTCAATTTGGATCTGGAAGCCTTGGGTGGCTTCCGGTGGGGCAGTGGGAATGATTGAGGGCTTGCGGGGATGATGTTGAGGACAAGGCAGCAGCAACTAACTCTGAAGCCAGGAGGAGAGGTCCTGCTCTCCTTTCAAGTGAGTAAAGCAACACTGACCTCTTCCTTGTGAGTTTCCACTTATTTCTTTGAAGACCATTGGGTTAAGCTGCCGGAGAACTGGAAGATTTAAGCAAAGTAAGTTTTGCCCAGACTTTTCCACTTTGATTTTGTGATGTGTTTTCAATGGAGTTCCAGCTGCCATTGAGCACAGAGCTGGCCTTTTTGACTTCTTGTCCATCAGGAGCTGTGGTAAGGCAGGACTGAATAGACTCCTTGGGATGTGATTCAACACACTTAACAGCAGAGTTGTGGTTGAGAGATTTTCAAGTGGGCAGCGAGTGTCTCTCTGTCCTTGATGTATTCATCTCTGTTTTTAGCTCTCAGGGTGGGGCCTTGGACATTTAGACTGTAAGTGGCTTTGAAAAGCGCTGAAGAATTCACATGTGTCGTAGCTGTCATTGAGTTGCTGAGCCTCCTGTGCTCTTTCCGTCCATCAACTGTTCTTTAGGTCATAGGTTTCTGCTGGACCTCTGCCTTCCGGTATCTGTACAGCTGTTCATTCCCCCTTACAGAATGGTCATGCTCATCAAACCAGTTCAGGTTTTTCTTGCTTAGAGAACTGAAGCTTCTCTTCACAGGTGCCAATTATGAATGACTACAGAGGAGCCTGTGGGCTGTGACTACTGTTGGCTGGGAACCGACCAGTTGCTGATGACACCCTGTCTGAGAAGAGCTGCCTTTCTGGAGTCCCTGAGAACTTTGACATTGACCTTTTTTGTTGCAGCGTTTCTGTTGACTTTGATGTTGTGAAGCAACACAAAAAGAGCTGGAGGAACTTATCAGGTCAGGCAGCTTCTGTGGAGGGAAATGGACAGTTGACATCTTGGATGGAGACCCTTCACCTGGACTGGAAAGAAAGAGGGGAGGTGGCCAGTAAACAGGTGGAGGGAAAGGGTGGAGCAAGAGCTGGCAGGTGGATCTGGGTGAGGGGCTTGATAGGCAGGTGCAGGAGGGAATGATGTCAGAAGCTAGGAGGTGATAGGTGGAAGTGACAAAGGGCTGAGGATGATGGAATCTGATAGGAGACGACGATGGGGCATGGAATAAAGGGAGGGAGGTGGGGAGGGGAACCGGTGGGAGGAGTGTGTGGGTGATGGGCAGGTGGAGAGGGTGGGGGTGGAGAAAGACACGGGGGTGATGGGGGCCAGTTGGATCAGGAGGAGAGAGAAGAAAGAAAAATAAGGGATACAGGGACAGAGGGGGAGCGGTTACCAGAAGTTTGAGAATTCTATGTTCATGCCAACCAGGTTAGAGACTGCCGAGGGAGAATATGAGGCGTTGTTCCTCTAATCTTTGTTTGGCCGTGAGCTGGCCAGGGAGGAGGCCATGGACAGACATGTCGGTGTGGGAATGGGAAGTGGAATTGAAATGGCCGGCCACTGGGAGATCCTAGCTGGCACAGCGGACGGAGCGAAGGTGCACGATGGAGCAGTCCCCCAATCTGTGTCCAGTCTCACTGATGTAGAGGAGGCCGCACCGGGAGCAACGGATGCAATAAGTAACACCAATGGATTCAGTTCCTCCAGCGCTTTTTGTGTTGCTCCAGATTCCAGCATCTTCAGTCTCTTGTGTCTCCATTTTGATGTTGTGAAGCCAAGTTAATGGATCCAATAGAGTGGATTAGGCTGTGATCAGTCCAGCAGCCTTTGAGTCACAGAGTTATACAGCACAGAAACATGCCCTTCATTGCAATTTGATTGCCGACCAAGGTGCCTATCTGAGCTACTCCCATTTCCCCTGTGTTTGGCCCATGTCCCCATAAACCTTTCCTATCCCTGTACCTGTCCAAATGCCTTTTAAATGTTTTAATTTTACCTGCCTCTACCACTTCCTCTGACAGCTTGTTCCATATACCTACCATCTTCTGTGTGAAAAAGTTGCCCCTCAGATCCCCTTTAAATTCTTCCCCTCTCACCTTAAACCTATGCCCTCTAGGTTTAGACTCCCCTATGCTGGGACAAAGGCTGTGACCATCCACCTTATTGATGCCCCTCATGGTCTTATAAGGTCACCCCTCAGCCTCCTTCGCTGCAGGGAAAACAGTCCCAGCCTATCCAGCCTCTCCCTATAACTCAACCTTCCAGTCCCAGCAACTTTCTTGTGAACCTTTTCTCTGCTGTCTTAGCCTAAAGCTTCCTATAGCTGGGCGACCAGAACTGCACACAATACTCCAAGTGTAGTCTCATGCCATCCTAACTCCTGTACTGAATGCACCGACTGATGAAGGCAAGTGTGCCATACGCCTCTTCGTCACCCTGTCTACCTGTGTTGCCACTTTCAGGGAATTATGTACCCGTATCTCTGAGTCTCTCTGTTCTGCAACACTCTCCAGGGCTCTACCATTCCTCAGTACTTGCCAGGGCATGGATGATGTCGACGTCTTTGAGATCTTTCATTCGGATGATGATATAATCTGATTGGTACCAGAGTTTGGACTGGGGGTTTTTGCCTTAGGATTTTATGCTTGTCCCTGTGATGTAACAAGGTGTTGGTTATGACAAGACAGTAGTCCAAGCATTTTAACAAGAGAAGGGCGCTGTTGGCAATAATTCCTGACCTGCTGAGTGTGTCCAGAATTTTCTGTTTTCATTTTTATTCTCTAAAAATGAGTCTCAAAACATTTAAGCAGGAGAGCTACCACTGATCAATCTACTCTGGGGAAGACTCCAACCAGAAACACATGTGGAAGCAAGTGGAGATCTAGACCCAGTTGGCACCAAGTATACTTCCCTTTTCTGTTACTTCATTTACTAAGAATTTCTAGCCTATTTTTGGGAGAGCTGTCTTGAAGAATAACTGGAACATGTTGACTTTGTGAAGTCAATTCCCAACAAACACAATGTGGGCTGCCACTCTGTGGCAATTTTGCATTGTAAGATGACACTTATAGTAGCAGTTGCTGTCTTGCCCTGCAATCACCCTTGAGCATGCTAGTTATGGTTTAAATCAAAAAGGCTGTGACTCAGTATCACGCAGCCTGTTGACAATATGTTGCAGCCTTTGTTAAAATAAAACAGACATGCAAAATAAGCTTGTGGTATTTCCACATGTACCAATCTCAAATGAATGCCTTCAAGTCTGCAAGCAGTACCTACACTACCTAAAATACTACAAGCAGTACCTAAAATACGTGGCTAAGGAGATGGTGCAGGAGAGAGGGCTTCATGTTCCTAGACAATTGGGCCTTATTCTAGGGAAGGTGGGACCTGTTCCGAAGGGACGGTTTGCACCTGAACTGGAGGGGGACTAACATACTTGTGGGTAGGTTTGCTAGTGCTGCTCCGGGGGGTTTAAACTAGATTTGTAGGGGGAGGGGAACCGGAGTGTTAGAGTAGATAGTGAGGTGGAGGAAGATAATAGACATGCAAGGACTGCAGGTATAGACAGAAACAAAAGGTTTGTACATAACAGAAATGTTCTAAGGTGCATCTATTTCAATGCAAGGAGTATTGTAGGTAAGGCAGGTGAGTTTAGGGCGTGGATTGGCACGTGGGATTACGACATTATTGCTATTAGTGAGACCTGGTTGAAGGAGGAGCAGGACTGGCAGCTTAATGTTCTGGGATTCCGTTGTTTCAGACGTGATAGAGGGGGAGGGATGAAAGGGGGAGGAGTGGCATTACTGGTCAGGGAACAGATCACAGCTGTGCGTAGACAGGACAGCCCGGAGGGCTCGTCTACAGAGGCCATATGGGTGGAGCTGAGGAACAGGAAAGGTGTGGCCACACTAATAGGGTTGTATTATAGACCGCCCAATAGTCAGAGAGAATTGGAGGAACAAATCTGTCGTGAGATAGCAGACCGATGCAAGAAACAGAAAGTTGTAATAGTAGGGGATTTTAACTTTCCACGTATTGACTGGGACTCCCACACTGTGAAAGGACTGGATGGCTTAGAATTTGTCAAATGTGTTCAGGAAAGTTTTCTAAATCAATATATAGAGGTACCAACGAGAGAGAATGCAATACTTGATCTCTTATTAGGGAACCAGACAGGTCAGGTGACAGAAGTATGCGTAGGTGAGCATTTTGGGTTCAGTGACCATAATGTCATTAGTTTCAAGTTAATTATGGATAAGGACAGGTCTGGTCCTCGGGTCGAGGTTCTAAATTGGAGAAAGGCCAATTTTGTGGAAATGAGAGAGGATCTAGGAAAAGTGGATTGGGATAAGTTGTTTTCTGGCAAGGATGTGTTCAGTAAGTGGAAGGCCTTCAAAGGTGAAATTTTGAGAGTACAGAGTTTGCATGTTCCTGCCAGGATTAAAGGCAAAGTTAACAAGCATAGAGAACCTTGGTTTTCAAAAGATATTGGTGCTCTCGTTAAGAAAAAGAGAGAGGTGTATAGCAGGTATAGGCAACTAGGAAGAAATGAGGTACTTGAAGAGTATAGAAAATGTAAGAAAATACTAAAATAGGAAATCAGGGAGGCAAAAAGATGACATGAGGCTGCTTTGGCAGAAATGTAAAGGTAAACCCAAAGGGTTTCTACAAGTATATGAAGAGTAAAAGGGTAGTAAGGGACAAAATTGGTCCCCTAGAAGATCAGAGTGGACGTCTATGTGTGGAGCCTCAGGGGATGGGGGAGATCTTAAACAGATTTTTTGCATCAGTATTTACTCAAGAAATGGGCATAGAGGATATGGAAGGAAGGGAAACAAGCAGTACGGTCATGGAACATATAGAGATTAAAGAGGAGGAGGTGCTTGCTGCTTTACAGCAAATAAAGGTAGATAAATCCTCCGGGCCTGACAAGATATTTCCTTGGACCTTGAGAGAGACTGGTGTAGAAATTGCAGGGGCCCTGGCAGATATATTTAAAATGTCCTTAGCCACGGGTGCGGTGCCGGAGGACTGGAGGGTAGCTCACGTTGTTCCGTTGTTTAAAAAAGGCTCTAAAAGTAAACCAGGTAATTACAGGCCGGTGAGCCTGACATCAGTAGTAGGTAAATTATTGGAAGGTATTCTGAGAGATCGGATATACAAGTATTTGGACAGCCAAGGGCTGATTAAGGATAGTCAGCATGGCTTTGTGCGTGGTAGATCGTGTTTAACAAATCTTGTAGAGTTTTTTGAGGAGGTTACCAAGAAAGTAGATGAAGGAAAGGCAGTGGATGTTGTCTACATGGACTTTAGTAAGGCCTTTGACAAGGTCCCACATGGGAGGTTAATTCATAAGGTTCAGTCACTAGGTATCCATGGAAAGGTTGTAAACTGGATTCGAAATTGGCTGTGTGGGAGAAGACAGAGAGTGGTAGTAGATGATTGTTTCTCAGACTGGAGGCCTGTGACTAGTGGTGCGCCTCAGGGATCTGTGCTGGGGCCATTGTTGTTTGTTGTCTACATCAATGATCTAGATGATAATGTGGTAAATTGGATCAGCAAGTTTGCTGATGACACTAAGATTGGAGGCGTAGTGGACAGCGAGGAAGGATTTCAAAGCTTGCAACCAACTGGAAGAATGGGCCAGAAAATAACAGATGGAATTTAATGCAGACAAGTGTGAGGTGTTGCATTTTGGAAGGACAAATCAAGGTAGGACATACACAGTAAATGGTAGGGCACTGGGGAGTGCAGAGGAACAAAGGGATCTGGGAGTTCAGATACATAATTCCCTGAAAGTGGCATCACAGGTAGACAGGGTTGTAAAGAAGGCTTTTGGCATCCTGGCATTCATAAATCAAAGTATTGAGTATAGGAGTTGGGATGTTATGGTAAGGTTGTATAAGTCACTGGTGAGGCCAAATTTGGAGTATTGTGTGCAGTTCTGGTCACCTAACTATAGGAAGGATATCAGTAAGATTGAAAGAGTGCAGAGAACATTTACTAGAATGTGGCCGGGTCTTCAGGAGCTGAGTTACAAGGAAAGGTTGAACAGGTTAGGACTTTATTCCTTGAAGCGTAGAAGAATGAGGGGAGATTTGATAGAGGTTTACAAAATTATAAGGGGCATAGACAGAGTTAATGCGAGTAGGCTCTTTCCACCTAGATTAGGAGAGATAAGTATGAGAGGACATGGCTTTAGGGTGACAGGGGAAAGGTTTAGGGGGAAGATTAGGGGGAACTTCTTCATTCAGAGAGTGGTGGGAGTGTGGAACGGGCTGCCACCTGATGTAGTAAATGCGGGCTCACTGTTAAGCTTTAAGAATAAATTGGATAGATATATGGAAAGGAGAGGTCTGGAGGGTTATGGACTGGGTGCAGGGAAGTGGGACTAGCGGAATAACGTTTCAGTACAGACTAGAAGGGTCAAATGGCCTGTTTTCTGTGCTGTATTGTTCTATGGTTCTATGGTTCTAGTGACGAACTTGAACTATTGATCAATTGCACTACCTCGGTTGGTTACCGGAATCATTTTATTTGTGCAGCAACATTAAGTGTTTATGAACCCAGGAGTCTGCAAAAGATACCCTCTTTACTACAGAGATATTTACCTAAATTTCCTTGCTGTGCTTTATTGAACCGTTACATCTTTAAAAAAAAATATTCCCTGACCTTTTAACATAGATACACTGTTCTCTGGGAATTTCATGTGTATTTGCATTGGTGAAAAATGATCATGGAAGTGGTGCAAGCAGATAAACCAGCAGGAATCTTCTGAGTGCCACTGTAATTAGATTAGAACATAGAACAGTAATACTCGTAATATTGGTAATGTTATACTGAGAGGCAGTGAAAAGCTTTTGTTTCCGTGCCATCCAGACAGATTATGCCATACATAATTACAATGAGGTAGTAAAGAGAAAATAGAATTCAGAATATAGTGTTACAGTTACAGAGAAAGTGCAGTGTAGGTAGACAAATAAAGTGCAGGGGCCAGGACAAGGTAGATTGGGAGTTCAAGAGTTCATCTTTTAATTTATGAGAGGTCCGTTCAAGAGTCTGATAACAGTGGGACAGAAGCTGTCCTTGATTCCGGTGGTTCACACACTCAGGCTTTTGTATCCATTGGCCGACGAGGGAGGGGAGAAGTGAGAATGACCGGGGTGGGTGGGGTCCTTGATTATGTTGGCTGCTTTCCCGAGGCAGCGGGAAGTGTAGACAGACTCCCTGGAGAGGAGACTGGGTTTCGTGGTGGACTTGGCTGTGTTCACAACTCTGCAATTTCTTGTGGTCTTGGGCAGAGAGTTGCCATACCAAGCTGTGATGTATCTGTGTAGGATGCCTTCTATGGTGCATCTATAAAAATTGGTAAGAGTCATCAGGGACGTGCCAAATTTCCTTAGCCTTCTGAGGAAGTAAAGTAAAGATGTGTTGGTGAGCTTTCTTTGCTGTTGCATCCATGTGGCTGGAACAGGACAAGTTGTTGGTGATATTTACACTGAAGAAACAACACAGGAACAGGCCCCTCAGCCTACAATATCTATGCTGACCATGATGCCGTCTTAAACTAAACCTATCTGCCTGCACATGACCCATATCCCTCCACTCCCTGCATGTTCATGTGCCTGTCTAAATGCCTCTTAAACACCACAGTCATATCTGCTTCCACCACCTCCCCTGGCAGCATGTTCCAGGCACCCACCACTCTGTGTAAAAAACTTGCCCTGCACATCTCCCTTAAACTTTCCCCCTTTCACCTTAAAGCTATGCCCTCTAGTATTTGACATTTCTACCCTGCGAAAGCGACTCTGACTATCTACCCAATCTATGCATAATTTTATAAACTTCTGGCATTTCTCCTCTCAGCCTCCAATGCTCCAGAGAAACAATCCAAGTTTGTCCAACCGCCCCTTACAGCTAATACCCTCTAACTTCGCTGATGACCTCACTGTTGTTGGCAGAATCTCAGATGGCGATGAGGAGGTGTACAGGAGTGAGATAGATCGGCTGGTTGAGTGGTGTCACAACAACAACCTCGCTCTCAACCTCAGCACGACCAAGGAATTGATTGTGGACTTCAGGAGGAGGCGGTCAGGAGAACTCACCAGTATGCATTGAGGGGACAGTAGTGGAAAGGGTGAGAGCCTTCAAGTTCCTGGGTGTCAAAATCTCAGAGGATCTATCTTGGGTTGATGCAATCACGAAGAAGGCATGCCAGCAGCTCTACTTCATTAGGAGTTTGAGGTGATTTGTTATGTCACCAAAGACTCTTGAAAATTTCTACAGATGTACAGTGGAGAGCATTCTGACTGGTTGCTTCACTGCTTGGTGTAGAGGCTCCAATGCGCAGGATCAAAAGAGGCTGCAGAGGGTTGTAGCCTCAGCCAGCTCTATCATGGGCACCTTCAAGAGGCTATGCCTCAAGAAGGCGGCATCCATCATTAAGGACACTCACCATCCAGGACGTGCCCTCTTCTCATTACTACCAACAGGGAGGAGGTACAGGAGCCTGAAGACCCACACTCACAATTCAGGAACAGCTTCTTCCCCTCCGCCATCAGGTTTCTGAAAGGTCCATGAACCCATGAACACCACCTCGTTATTCCTCTTTTGCACTATTTACTTATTCTTATAACTTAGAAACTTTTATGTCTTGCACTGTACTGCTGCTGCAAAGCAACAAATTTCACAACATGTCAGTGATAATAAACCTGATTCAGATTCTGATAAGCCAGGCAGCATCCTACAGAACCTCTTCCGCACCCTCTCCAAAGCCTCCACATCCTTCCTATAATGGGACGACTAGAACTGCACAGAATACTCCAAGTGTGGCCTAACTAAATTTTTATATGGCTGCAACATGACTTCCCGATTCTTATACTCAGTGGCCAGACCAATAAAGGCAAGCATGCCATACGCCTTCTTTATCACCCTATCTACTTGCATGGCCACTTTCAGGGAGCTATGGACTTGGACCCCAAGATCCCTTTGTACATCAGTGCTGCTAAGGGTCCTGCCATTTACTGATAGTTTTGATAATTCTACTCCAATCACTGGGATACACTGTAAGCCAAGAACATTGTTTGGCATTGCATATCATCTAACCAATACTAATATTTATGAATATCCTAGTGCTCAGTGAATATGAATATTCATAAATATAAACTGGAGGTGAAAGATTCACTCATTTGATCTCCAAGCCCTCCTGAGGAGAAACTTTAAAGGCAGGATGCACAGACTGCAAGGATTAATGAAGATTACAGCAAAGATTATGATTAATGTTCCCAGAAATATCATCCCTGCCACCCAGAAAGGGTATAAGTGTTAACTAGTCTGTTTTAGGGGCTGAAGAGCAATGCAGTGAGAAATTCCACATCCTCAGCAGAGTAGTTTGACCGACAGAGGCTGAGGGGAGACCTGATAGAGGTTTATAAAATTATGAGGGGCATAGATAGGGTAGATAGTGAAAGAGTTTTTCTCCCCAGGGTAGAAATATCAAATAATAGAGGATGTAGCTTTAAGGTTAGAGGGGGAAAGTTTAAAGGAGATGTGTGGGGTGGGTTTTTTTTTCCACACAGAGGGTGGTAGGTGTCTGGATCACGCCGTCAGGGTTGGTGGTTGGAAACGGACACAATAGTGGCATTTCTCTTATTTAGACAGGCACAGGAATAGGCAGTGAATGGAGGGATATGGATCATGTGCAGGCAGATTGGTTTGGTTTAATTTGGCATCATGGTCGGCACATACATGGTGGACCAGAGGGCCTGTTCCTGTGCTGTACTGTATTATATGTTCTACAGCATCAGTTATACAGCAGAATGAAAAGGAGGAGACCATTTCTCAGAATGCCATGCCAATGGAATATAGGAAGTGACATAGGCATCCTCCCTGCCCCCTCCCCACCAGGGGCCAGCTGCTGGGTGACTAACATCCCATGGGTCTTCTGAGTAGCACAAGGAAATCATCATTTCCCACAGTCCTGGCCTTCAGGAAATACCTCAGGGAAGCATGAGATTACATACCAGGCTTGTCACTGGGCATCTCTGAAACTGTGTGAGGGAACCTGAAACATTCCCTGCTTCATTCCTGTGAGCAACCATCAGAAACAAACTTCAATGTCTTAGCATGATGCGCAAAAATCACTTTAAAAATAAACCCAGCTTTCATAGTCCTAATTAAGCGATTCAGGCCGATCCTTCCCAGAAACTCTTCACACACACCCCCATTAACAGCATTTCCTAGCAGCCAGCATGCCAAGTGAAGACAAGGTTAAAAGTGGGACAACATTTCTGCTATTGATACGTGGAGGTGTGTGTGTAAATAATAGTGTGGTAGAGCAATACAGCATGGATACAGGCCTTTCAGCCCAACCAGTCCATGCCGACCACAGTGCCCACCCAGCTAGTCCCAATTTCCTGTGTTCGGCCCATATCCCTCTAAGCCCACCCCTCCATGTACCTGTCCAAGTGCTTCTTAAATGATACTATTATGCATGCCTCAACCACTTCCTCTGGCAGCTTGTTCAATATACTCACCACTCTGTGTGATAAATTTGCCCCTCAGGTCCCTTTTAAATCTTTCCCCACTCACCCTCAACCTATTTCCCCTAGTTTTGGACTCCCCTACCCTGGGGAAAAGACTGTAATAAAGTTCTCCCTAGTACTTTATGGCTGTCTAATTTTTTTGAAGGAATTTAAAAACTATTTGCACTGGTAGAGGGCCAGCAACCAGAGGACACGGATTTAAATCAATTAGTAAAACAACCAGAGAGGACGTGAGGAGAATGTTTTATTGTACCTAATATGTTGTGATCTGGAAATCATTACCTGACAAGGAGGTGGAATCCGATTCAGTAGAAACTTCCAAAAGACAATTGGATAAATACTTGAAAAGTGAAAAATAATCCAGGACTCTGGGCAAAGAGTAGCTGATAGAAGCTGATGAGAGAGTTCTTATAGAGCTTTCTAATCAAGGCAAATAGCATTCTTCTTTGTTGATTATTTACGATGGACAGGTTCTTTCCGTACTATCGTCTTTACTGCATGAATTTGCAATAAAGTTAGACTGAGTTGTCTTCAGAAATTTGCTTTAACCTGTCAAAAGTTACTCCAGGCTGTCTCTGGATTATGAAGGGGTTCTGTTTTTAGATACATTAATTTTGTTCATAAGTCAGAAAAGACACAAAATCACTTGATATGTTAAACAGAACTCCACAGTATTGTAATAAGTGGTGTTGATGAGAGCCAAATAACATGAACATTTATTTCCTGTCTTCCCCTGTCTAGTTACATGGGTACAGAATCAGGATGTCCCATGCTCAATGGCTGGTTTCGATGGCATTGAAGTATCAGTGGACATTACACTGTTTAATAGAGTATCATTGCACAAGTATCAATAGAAATGATTGCTTATCAATTTCCAAAGCACAGAGTCATAGAATCATACAGCACAGAAGCAGGCCCTTAGGCCCAACTGGTCCATACCGACCAAGACATCTATCTGAACTGGTCCCACCTGCCTGCATTTGGCCCATGTCCCTTTAGGCCTTTTCTAACCATGTAACTCTCTTAAGTGGCTTCCCACAGTAAAACTGGCAGCCTGTTTTCTTGAGAGACGATGGTGTCTGATTACTGCGGGGAGGTTACACATAAACAGGTTTTTTTTCCATGACTGGTTCTCATTTGAATTTAATAATATTTATGGGAGTTCGCTCCTATGTATGGGGTGTTCATGTCGGGCGTTTATAGCCCATACTTACTGGATCAGTTTGTTCCTATTCTACGGTGTGTGCTGCCCTCCTGCTTCTCACATCTCCATCATGTGCTGCTTCCACAATGCTAGGTTTCAGTGGACACATACACATACACATTTGGAGCAGGAGCTGCCATTAAGTCCTGAAGAAGGGTCCTGACCCGAAACATTGACCGCCTGCTTTTCTCCATGGATGCTGCCTGGCCTGCTGAGTTCCTCCAGCATCATCGTGTTTTTCATCCAGATTCCAGCATCTGCAGTCCTTTGTTTCTCTAGCAGCCATTAAGCACTGGAGCATGCTTCATCATTTAACAAGATCATTGCTGATCTGAATGCAACCTCAACCCTACATTCCAATTGACTCAAGGTAACATTTCACTTCCTTGCTTATCAAGAATCTATCGACCACCACCTTAAAAACAATTCAACCACTCTGTTACCAGTGCCCTTTGTTCAAAGACAGAGTCCAAGATGAAATATCATCACTGCCTTAAATGGGCGATCACTTATTTTTAAGCAGTGACCCCTAATTTTCGATGCCCCAAAATCCTACAATCACTCTGTTAAGACACTTCAGTATCTTATATATTTCAGTCATTGAGTTTGCACAATGGATCTTTGTAATGCAGAGTCCCACTGTGCAAATACAATGAACAGCGTACATTTACCTTGTTGGAGATTTGACCTTAACAGACCCATAGTCTTCATGAAATAAATAGAGAATGTTGGAAATACTCAGCAGGTCAGGCAGCATCTGTGGAGAAGGAAACAGAGTTAATGCTTCGTTTGAATGATCTTTCATGATTCTCATGAACAGTCACTGATTGGAGCGTTAACTTTGGTTCTCTCTCCACAGATGCAGCCTGACCT